>NC_136905.1:58788927-58828831 GCF_949606895.1 Notothenia rossii | reverse complement strand
TTGCATTGTTTTCTTATGCGCAATTACTTCATACTGTCTTTGTCTTTTTCGTCCTGCATTTATTGTGCCCCCCTCAGAAAATAACTGGCCCCAGCCTGGCCCCACCAGTCAAATTGGTCTAGAACCGCCACTGCAAACTTGACAGTCTCTTCTCTGTCGTTGTAGACCGCAAATACCTCATTCCTTCCTTCTACTTGGATCCGAATGCTTCTCGTTATGCGGCACGCCGTTCAAATGAAATAGCTGCCAATCACATTTCCTCGCTCACGCCAGGGCCGGGGGAGGGGTTACAAGGCTTGGGTCTTGTGCTGCATTCACTTGCACTCGGACATTAGGGATTTTCTCTTAGAAATGTCCAATGAGCCACAACTTTTATTTCAAAACAAAGCTGCCAACTGGGGTGGCAAGGCTATTTTTAGGGTGGTACTTGCCGGTACTTGGTTTTGATCAAAGTCAATGCGGAAAAACCTGCACTCACACAGGTAGGAGGTGAAGGGAATGAGCACTTGTACAGCCTTTTTGGCGAGGTGGGGGAACTCGGACTCCACAGACAGCCAAAAGTGTGCAAGTGACGTTTTCTGCCAGACGCTGTCTCCTCTCTCACTTTAGGTAACTTCACAAAAAATTGATCCATGTTGCCGCTCGCATAAAGTTAGCTGAAGTTAACGAGCTAGATTTCACTGTTTCTCATTATTTTTTTCTCCCGCTGCGCCTCCCCTGAAGCTGAGAAATCTCCAACGAGGCGTTCTGTGGCAGCATAGACAGGTCTTTTCTGTGTTAGAGTTTTACTCGCTACAGGGTGTACTTTGAGGGTTTGTGACTTTGCAGACCGTTTACATGCATAAAAACATTCATAACACACAAGGGGAAGGGTAATAACCGGAAAAGCATGACATGGGAACTTTAAGAAGCCCTGAGACACAGTTTAGTGAAAAAAAGGTAAAGGACAGAAAAAACGTTGTCTCTATAGGCAACTACACATCAGCGTTGACAAATATGACATGTGGGGTTACTCAAGGCTCAATCTTAGGACCTCTGCTCACATCAGTCCATTTCTGACGTCTTTACACTGGCTTCCAGTCTACCAAACAATTGATTTGTGCCATTGCTTGCCATTGGTTTTAATAACCCTGCCTCTCCTTTTTAAAACGTGTTTTTAAACTTGTTTTTTAACCTGTTTATACATTTTGACTCTTGCAAATGGTTTTCTTTATCTTTTTTTATTATGTACTGTAGCACTTTGAGGTTTGTTTCAAATGTAAAGTGCAATACAAATACAATTTATTATTATTATTATTATTATTATTATTGCTGGTTTTTAAAGCACTAAATGGTTTAGGACCAAATTATATTAACTATCTCCTGCAAAAGTATGAATCATCCAGGAGTCTCAGGTCTTCTGGGACGGGTCTGCTCTCTGCTGCAAGAGTCGGAATTAAACATGGAGAAGCAGCATTTAGTTGTTATGCCCCGATCATCTCAACAAACTCCCTGAATCCTGCAGGTCAGCTGCAACTGTTAATACTTTTAAATCGAGATTAAAACATATCTTTTTTACGCTGCATTTGGATGAGTTGTTCATATTCAAACTGCAGTATGGCTTTTATCCATGTATTTTATACCTGTTATGTTTATTTTATTACCATTGCTTTTTAAATGCCTTTGTATAATGTGCTTCCACTGTATTTATTCTTAAATGTCTTTTATTTTATTTTGTAAAGCACTTTGGGTTGCCGTGTGCTGAAAGGTGCTGTATAAATAAACTTGCCTTGCTTTTCGTTCTGAAATAATAGCCTTATCTAGTTCTAACAAAAACAAGTCATTGATATATGTTGTATATACACATTTGTGCTATGCTATACAATACATATGATGTATAGGTTTATATATATTGGGTGGGAGACAGTTTAGGTGGTTCAGGGCACCTGGTAATGACGCCACCAGGCCGCCTCCCTAGTAGGGAGTTGTCCCAGGCTCTGAGGGGGGCCCCGGGCCAGTCAGAGGACCAGGTGGAGGAATTATTTCTCCACAACGGCCTTGGAGCGACTTGAAAGCCCCCAGTCAAAGCTGGTTGATGTGTCCAGGGAACCGGAAGATTGGGGACCCCTCTGTTTGAACTACTTCTTCCGCAACCCAACACTGGATAAGCGGTTGAAGATGGATAAATGGATGGAGGCAGTAGTGTAATATGTAATGTTTTTTCCTACTTGATTAACTGAATCTGATTCCTAATGAACAAAAGATTAAAACAAATATTTGGAACCTCTTTGGGTTTTTTTCCTTTATAAATGTGAACAGAGAGCAAGCTGCTGTGAATCTTCCCAATCCATCATTGTTGAATGCAAAGCTTACTCTGGGTAAATATAAACATCTTTCTGTTACAAGATGCTACACCAGGTGTACTGTTACATAGGACCGAAATGGCTAAGCAAATGACCTCATGTCGTACAGTAGAGCCCGCCCTCTCATGCAACTGACATCCAGCTTTGAAGCTGATGATTGAGGGATGACATGGAGGAAGTAGATTAGGAAACCTGATAACAAACCTCTCACAGGGTCTACTCTTAGGCACTCTCACTTTACCTCCCTACCTTTCTCTCTCTTCCCCTGGACTGTTGCATAAATGATGAAACTCCAACTCAAGTATTTTGTTTCCTTTACTTATGTCCAGTCTGTGTTAGTATCTCTTATTCTTATCTATGCAAGAGAATAAGGGTTGGGATTGGAAAGTTGTCCATTCCTTTTTCTCTGTCTTCCTTGTGGTAATAGCTACAGGAGTACAGTTTTTCTCCTTTCATAGCGAGGGTAAAACAAACCCTGTTTACTTGAATAAAGGTGTTATTGCACAGTAGTTAGAGATAATACACCATTTGTATCCTTTCAGTTCCAAAGCATTCCTTATTTAAGTTTGATACCTCATTCACACCAACGGTGTTTCAGGGCCGGTTCGGAGCTGGAGCTTGAAAAGCACCGGGTTTTCCTGTTCACACCACAGCGGAGCAGCCTCTTAGCTCCGGAATCCGGTTCATTTCAAGCAACAACAAATTGTCCGGCTAGAGCAAAAGCACCGCATACGTCACGCTTACTTCGAGGCGGGGGCAGGGGGAATCAGAATCGTCGTTGAAGTTGATGATTAGGATTGTAAAACAGTTTTAAATGAAGCATGTAACGACTGTAAAGTTGGTAGTAAAGTCGCCCCATTTCTTCCATTTCGTTTCGACAGAGCAAAACCAAAACGAGTAGCGCTTCAACACCATTGTTGTTGTTGTCGGTGTGAGCTGTGAGGGGTTTCCGTGCGGTTTGGCTTTATGAAGCAGGCATGCAAGCGGTTACGTCATGACGTAAACAATGACGCAATGACGCAGCACCAGTCGGAATCTGGGCGGTGTGAAAAGAGCCGGAGCTAAACCGAAGAACCGGTTCTGAACCTGAAAAGCTCTAGCACGGAGCTTGAACCGGAGTTGCGTTGGTGTGAATGAGGTAATAGTAAGGTCAAGGAAACCGAAAATAAACCAGCAAAAGCAGTGCATGACATTAAGGATTTTGGGAGATGGCCCTGTGGGCCATCTAAGCTAATTTACAGATGGCCCTGAGCCCAATAGAGATTGCCCTGAAAAATGCGCACGGACGAAATGGAAAGAAGGGTTTGGGGGGCCTCCCCCTAGAACATTTAGATGTTTCCAGGTCTTACTGTAGATGCTGTCTGGTGCATTCTCTAGACTGAATTATAAGATGAACCACCACCATATTATATTGTACAATTTCAATTTTATTCTTCATTTCACTTGTTTGTTTGCTCTTATTTGCTCGCTTGCATGCCCTGCATAGATATAAGAAATACTTAAGTTGTTGGTCAAGACACTTTCCATGAAGGCAAATGCTGAAGGCAAATGCCTTCATCAGATATAAAAAAGTAGAAAACATTACATTCAGTTATAACTGCCAAAACAAACATTATGTACACTATTATGGCCCCTGTTAAAAATGTTTGTAATGTTATCTACTGTAAGTTGATCGAATTAATGCTTCCTCATCCGGAAGCTGACCGAGCAGACCCGAGCAGCAGTCGAGAGGAGCCGAGCGCATCCGCGAAGCACACAAAATGGCGATGTCAGAGTTCCCGTTAGCCGGCAAATCTAAATCTCTTCGTTTTCATAATTTCCCTTTAGCGCAATACCGCTTCAGTTGCGCCAAATTATGTGACAGACAAGAAGAGTATGTGACAGACAAGAATAGTCAATTCTAATGTCGAACACGTAATGTGGAGAAAGAGATGTCCTGTCTGGGTTGATTGTGCGTTGATCTGTTGGTAATGCCTCGGGGTTCCGGTGGGCATGTAAACAAATGCATAATGCTGCGCTATACTTTGTGGCCTCACCCGGTTGCATAGCGACACTTATTGTTTAGGTGTCTTTTAATAAGCAGGTAGTCATATCATTAGCTAGAACTAGCTGGATCTGATCGATATGGACATAAACGCGAGTGAAGTCTAATCTGACGGGAGAGAGAGATCAGCTGCTGCTGACGAGTCGACACGCAGCTCTGCATGATCACATGCAGCGGTGAGCGGACAAAACACACACTTCAGGTTAGAATATCACACGTAGGCTAGATATTTTAATTACCTCTCAAACTACCTAAACTAGTTATAGATATGTTTAGTTTTACTCTCGGGTCACTCATTACTGGATCCGCGAGCTGCATGATACTGGCATAATAGATTGCCCGATCGGGCAACCAGCAGGTGAGGCTTCATTGCCCGAGCTAAATACTAGATGGCCCCGGGCAGTCCTTAATGTCGAGCCCTGAAAAGCATAGTCTACTGACAAGCAGTCTTCTGTGTGAAAATACACACTACGCAGTGTACGCAAATCATGACTTCTTGTCAAATTATTTTTACATATTCCCCACATTTTGAATAAGTTGAAAGATTGTCACTAATTCATTCACTCATACTGTATGGATTAAAGCAAACTGTTAAAAAAAAAGATCAAAGGATTGTCAGTTACTAGCGTCCCTATAATACATAAAGAAAAGTGTTGCAATTACTAGTTCCCTCATATTGAATAAAGCTAAAGGTTGTCTGCTGTAACTGGAGTACTACAGCATCACTGCATTACTAGCAAACGAGAGAGGCCCCTTTCATGGATCTGATAAATGTACCTGGGTTCCAAGTAGAGCAGGTGCTGCTCAGCTGCTGCCGCTGCTGGAAGATGTTCACAGGAAAAACACTTTCTTTGCTAAAAAAAACGCCTCAAGACATAAAAAGAACTTGGTTTCCAAAGCATCTGGGTAAAAATAAGTAAAAATAAGTAGGAGTTGTTTTATTTCTTTATTTCGGTTTATTTAATATGTTCACTCCCTGTGGGTTTGTTGACATGGTTTATAGAAGATATCTTGATTAGTTATTTGATTTGATATCTCTGGAGGAACTTCCCTGCCATTATTACTGCCAATACAATATTATACCCTGCTGTCCTTGTCAATTCATCCCTCTCTCTCAATTTCTCCCTCTCATTCCCTCTCTGTCCTTTTATCTGATGCAGTGAATAATTCATATCTATTCTTCAAGGAGGCTCTTTGTTCCCCCCCAGTGTTTTCTTATAAAGCACTTGGGATACTGTGTGTATGTGAGCAGCATCCCGGTGGTTGAATGAAGTCAAACTCATTCCACTTTCACTCAATTTACAGTCGTGCTACGTTTCCGGAAACCTCCTCCTGTTCCTGCATTAATTCAGTTTTCTTTGTGATGTGTGTACACACATAAAGAAGAGTGTTTTGTTTTTGTTTTTGTTAGTGTCTCTGTGATTGTTCTTGCACATATTGACAAAAAGTGTGAGTTTTAGCATTTAGAATTTTGTCGAGCATGTCTAAGTGTGTGTGTGAGAGGGCGTTACAAATAACCTGTTTTATCAGTATTCACCACAACACTTGGAAACATTGCCGTGTTTTACAAGTGTGTATGATTAAAAATGAAAGATCATTATAATTTGGCACCTGCTAAACTCTGTCCTGAATACTTATGTTATATTATGCCTTGCTCTGTTTCCCTCTCTCTCTCACACACACACACACACACACACACACACACACACACACACACACACACACACACACACACACACACACACACACACACACACACACACACACACACACACACACACACACACACACACACACACACACACACACACACACACACACACACACATATATCTTCAAACTTTCATATCAAATCAAAACATCAGCAAGAGTAACAACGAAGGATAACTAAGATTATTGAGTACATTATTAAGTTATTGTTTATCTATGTATTTACTATAAAGGTAAGGTAAGGTACGTTTAGCACATTTCAGACGCAGAGGCAATTCAAAGTGCTTTACATGATCATAAACACATGATAGTAGAACAGAGAGGAACACAATAAATAAACATAATGGAATAACAAATTCATAAAAACAATGCATTAATGAGATATACAATAGTTTAAAAACGACATTGTAAATATGGTAAGTGCTAAAACAAGTTAAAAGGCTTCTGGGTAAGCAGCTGTAAAAATGTGTGTTTGTAGCCTTGACTTAAAAGAACTCAACGTTGGTGAAGACCTCAGGTTTTCTGGGAGTTTGCTCCATTTGTGGGGAGCATAGAAACTAAAAGCAGCTTCGGCATGTTTAGTTCTGAGCCGGGGAACAATGAGTAAGCCCGCCCCTGATGATCTCAGAGCTCTGGGGGGCTCGTAACAGGGCAACACGTCAGACATATATTGGGGTACCAAACCATTTAATCCTTTATAAGTTAAGAATATAATTTTAAAATCGATTCTGTAAGCTACTGGTAGCCAGTGCAGAGACCTGAGTACTGGGGTGATGTGTTCTGCTCTTTTTGTTTTGGTCAGGACTGGCAGCGGCGTTCTGGATCAGTTGTAGTTTTCTAACCGATTGTTTACAGAGACCTGTAAATACACTATTACAGTAATCAGAATCAGAATCAGAATACCTTTATTAGTCTCACAGAGGAGAAATTTGCAGCGTTACAGCAGGAAAGAGCCACAGACAGCTTAGTATTGCATATCTGAAATGCGTTAAAAATCAATCAATTAATCAAGCCTGCTAAAAACAAAGGCGTGAACTATTTTTTCAAGGTCTTGTTGAGACATGAACGTTCTAAGTCTGGCTATGTTTTTCAGGTGATAGTATGCTGATTTAGTAATTGTGTTGATGTGGGATTTGAAATTGAGTTCGGGGTCCAGAACTGCGCCTAGATTTCTCACCTTTTCCGATGTATTTAGCAGTAGGGCTTCTAGTTTAGCGCTTATTTCAGCCCGTTCCTCCCTTTTGGCACCAAAAATAATTGTCTCTGTTTTGTTTTTGTTTAATTGTAGGAAATTGTTGCTCCTTATAAAGCTAATGTTGTTGTCTTACAGTGTCTTGAAAGACAATTTTCCTTTCGTGTTGGTGTGTAACAGTGTGTTACACTACACACAGTATGATGCTTGACATGTTACATGTTTCACATGACTAGATATATGTTCTCGTCATATCACATGTGGTCTTGTTTTCATGTTGGGCTTTTCTTTTTAAATGTGAAGTATATTGTATGTTGCACTGTTGAAGTTGCCTGAGATTCAAGATTGACATTGCCAAAACGATGCTATTGTAGCCGTTCAACATTTGACAATTACAGCCCTTACATCTTTGAATGTTTGGAACATTCATAAACATATAAGGAGTTTGGAACTATCATTTTTCAATAAAAACACATTATATTGAAGACCTGTCATACTTTTGGAACTACTTCCAAGAACATCTAAAACACTTATGGCCCGTCCACACAGCAGCTTTAAAAAAATCTTGAAAATCTTGGAGCAAGGCGTGTCTGAAAGCTTGGGGATTTTTTGCGAGCAACGCGCCCCCAACATACAAAGCAATAGCAATGTTAAAACGAAGTAAACTGGATATAAACTCCCCAAACAGGCGAAAACCTACCAGTTTCACCCACTGTCTCTGCCACCTCCCTCCATGCCTGGTTCCTCCGGTTTGTATCCCTGTAAGTTATTAGCGACTGGTCATAAAGAACCGGGTGATTTGCTACCTCCATTTCAGGAATATAGAAAATGAACTGCGGTATGTCTCTCCCAGCTTGCACGCGGTTTGATTGGCTAGCGCTTGTACTGTCAGATTTGCATAAACAGGATTTGATTGGCTGACGCTTCCACCTCAGCTTCAAAAGTTGAACATTGCTCAACTTTTGAATCCTGAAAATCCTGGAAATCTTCACTTTGCTTCCCCACAATGCAGTTCGGCGAAAAGTGAGGCAAAGTGACGTCACCCCATTCAAAGTCAATGGGCATAAACATTGGAAAAGATTTTTAACGCTGTTGTGTAGACGGGCCGTTAAAGGCTGACTCCACCACCCCACTACTGCAATATATAGAAATTATGATCAACGCCAATACATATATAAGGTTATAGCCAGATGAATGACAATCATACATATTAACATTCACTTATGATGTAAATGGTATGGATTCAAATGGAGTGTTACTGGTGTATCAGCCTATAAGAGTCTCTAAGCTTCACCCACCTCGACTCCAGTCAGGATTCCTTCCATTTGAAGAGATTTTACTTTTATGTAAAGATGTATCTGACTTTGATACACTTCACTCCGCAGCTGTGTCTCTTTGTATTATTTTGCATTGCTTAAGGCAGAGTACTAAGCGAGAATGGGGCCTCCAGGGGCATGCAGCGTTATTACACTTGAGGGCCAATTCACACTTCAAAGTGATATATACAGAGGGGAAAGCAACATGCTTATTTATATTGCTAATTAATGATATGCGTGGCAGAGTGACATCTTACCTACCAACATTGTTTGTTGCTATTTTCACGCACATTTATCATCATGCCTATCATTTCCTGCTTCACCAAAGATAATCCCAAAGGCAACAGATCAAAAGTGGTGCGAGTCAAACCATCAAAGACAGAACGGCATCAGCCACATTGGATGAAAATCAAAGAACATTAGAAATAAAACCCTAATTCCCCTTTGATACCGACGTGATAGACAGGACTGGTCAAGGTCCAAATCACAGGCCACAGCAAGAGGCATGAAATATAACAGCACATTCCTGAGCTCTGTGAAGTGTCTTCACATACTGTCAGAGTCAATGTCAGAACACACACATTTACTTTACAATAAGCAGGTTTGCATTATTCTATACAGTATTTATTTTATATTTTGTTATCTTGTTCTATTCCATATGTATCTTTTTTACTTGCACATTGTGTTAGTAGCACCATTGTAATGCATTTAAGCAATAGCTCACGACAGGCCGTGGTATATGCTCATTATATCACAGCTAAGGGGCGTGGTTCGGCCCGACGCGAAGCAGAGGGTCGACAACCCCCTTAGCTGTGATATAATGAGCATATATCACGGCCTGAAGTGAGCTATTGCTTTTATAAAACGGTTACCAAGTGTGGCAATATGAAAGAAAAATACACACTAAATAGTTTTTATTAGTAAATAATGATGTTCAAAATAAAATAGTCCCTCCGTTGCCTTCTGGTGCACGAAACCTAGTGCGAGGTGGTTGCTATGCAACAACACTAACAGCTAGCGAACATATTCGACAGAGAGCTTTGATCCATTATTTGGCTATTTATTTACATTCATTTTTCCATGTTGCCGTTTATTGTGCAGCCACTGAAAAACTTTCCAGCATCAGTAGCATGGCTTACGTGGTCACTTGTATAGGTTGAGGTTCTTCTAGGCTGTTGCTTGGCGTGGCGAGAATTGCTCGACTTTCTCCGGTTCCCGAGATTGGGCTTCCAGTAGCTCTGGAGAGAGCTTTCGCACCTCTGGCCACTAACGGTCATAATTTCTCTGCTTTGTTTCAAGACCCGCATCAGAAAGCTTTTGAATGGTGCTACTTTTCCAGTTGGTCTACCTGCTCTTCACGTAGCTCTGCATGTCGTAGTTTAGGTGCTTTTTTTTTCTGGAGATAGGCACTGCTCAATCCACTCCTCCATAGTAAGACCCCCCCGGAGGTCGAAGTTAATCTTAAATGTTTCCATCTTATGCTTTGTAAGTTTGTTTCGTAACGGAAGAAATTTAAATATATTTATAAAACTGACAAGTCAAATCAAGCAATCTGATTGGTCGATAGCGTTTTTGCGGACCTCTTTGATTACAGATTTGAAAACATCGTTGCTTGCTTTAAAAGTAGCACAATTCATTATGTTAAACCTTCAAAAGTATCTAGATATCCCTGCCCTAATGCCAAAGGAACTGCACACTGTTTTGCCGTCTGATGTCTATGTCTGGACCGCTGTGTAAAAAGGAGGGTTTCTGCGATTTGACTTGTCCGTTTCATAATATTGTTTATAAAACGGACAAGTCAAATCAAGCAATCTGATTGGTTCTTAGCCGTGATATACTGAGCGTATACCACGGGTAGAATTGTAAGTTACTTTTCACAACAAGTCAGTATCCTACCGCGTCTGAGAAAAACAGTATACCGTTGGGCTGAAAAGCAAACTGCCTGCAATTTGCTTTTCATACTGGAACAAGAAAGCAGCGGAGAAATAACGGGGCAGAAGCCCTCCTTTTTGACGCAGCGGTCCAGACATAGACATCAAACGGCAAAACATATTCAGTGTGCAGTTCCTTTGGCATTAGGGCAGGGATATCTAGATACTTTTGAAGGTTTAACATAATGAATTGTGCTACTTTTAAAGCAAGCAACAATGTTTTCAAATCTGTAATCAAAGAGGTCCGCAAAAACGCTATCGACCAATCAGATTGCTTGATTTGACTTGTCAGTTTTATAAATGTATTTAAATTTCTTCCGTTACGAAACAAACTTATAAAGCATAAAATGGAAACATTTAAGATTAACTTCGACCTCCGCGGGGGTCTTACTATAGTATGGAGGAGTGGATTGAGCAGTGCCTATCTCCAGAAAAAAAGCACCTAAACTACGACATGCAGAGCTACGTGAAGAGCAGGTAGACCAACTGGAAAAGTACCACCATTCAAAAGCTTTCTGATGCGTGTCTTGAAACAAAGCAGAGAAATTATGACCGTTAGTGGCCACAGGTGCGAAAGCTCTCTCCAGAGCTACTGGAAGCCTAATCTCGGGGACCGGAGAAAGTGGAGCAATATTATCGCCACGCCAAGCAACAGCCTAGAACAACCTCAACCTATACAAGTCACCACGTAAGCCATGCTACTGATGCTGGACAGTTTTTCAGTGGCTGCACAATAAACAGCAACATAGAAAAATGAATGTAAATAAACAGCCAAATAATGGATCAACGCTCTCTGTCTAATATGTTCGCCAGCTGTTAGTGTTGTTGCATAGCAACCACCTCGCATTAGGTTTCGTGCACCAGAAGGCAACGGAGGGACTATTTTATTTTTGAACATCATTATTTACTAATAAAAACTATTTAGTGTGTATTTTTCTTTCATGTTGCCACACTTGGTAACCGTTTTATAAAAGCAATAGCTCACTTCAGGCCGTGATATATGCTCATTATATCACAGCTAAGGGGGTTGTCGACCCTCCGCTTTGCGTCGGGTCGAACCACGCCCCTTAGCTGTGATATAATGAGCATATACCATGGCCTGTCGTGAGCTATTGCTTAATATATCATTTTATTTTATTATTATTTGTTATTGCAGTATTTTAATTGTGAAATGTTGAACACAGAGAAAGTTGAGCTCGAAAATCCTCCAGCATCATTGAAGTCTCCGGTTTGGGAACATTTTGGTTTCGCAGTTACGTACAAGGATGACGGACAAAGACAGGTTGACCGAACCAAAGCTGTTTTTCGGCATTGTTCAAATAAATTGGTTACGCGGCTGGCAATACATCAAACTTGCACACTCATTTGAAAAGTCATCACCCTAGCCGTGCCAGCAGATCTGCTCTTTCGGCAAGCAATGTGGACAAGTACATTTTTCTTAAAAAAACATGAAAATACAATGACAAGCAAGCAAGTCCTAATGTTGCTGGCTGCTTAGGTGAGTACTAGTACAGTACAGTTCAAGAACCGATTATTTCAGTTCAACGAAATGCTGCACCTTAATGTTCATTTTATTATATTTTGTATTTATTTGAGTGAATACATTATTCACAGTTTAATAATAATTAAAAAAATATATATATATATTTTATGTTTTGTGATAATTTGTTCTGCTGTACGAAAACGTACCGAACCGTAACCTAAAAACCGAGGTACGTACCGAACCTAAATGTTTGTGAACCGTTACACCCATAATGTTCATGTTACCTTAAGTGAAAACAAATATGATAAAGAAAATAGTCATGCATAGAGCGGTCAGTGACGTGACGCCTAGATATCTGTTTCCACAAGCAGTTAACTTTATATTGTTGTATAAAAATAGTTAAATATTGTATGAATGCATTAATCTCACATCACTTTACTGACCACTATTCGTAAATAGTGTAAATAATACTAAATTGGGTGATTTTTCTAGTATTAAAGTGGTAAGATGTCATTCGGTAAAACGGTTCTCACTTAAAGTCAATGAAGACAATTGTTTGTAAAATGATAAAAATAATTTAAAATCATGAACTATTCTATGCGGCATATTTTTTCAAGTCTCTTGATAAACACATTTTAAAGTTTTGATAAGATGCACCTTTAAAAACATAAAGGAATATCTAAAAAACTTTGTTCCGCAAAGAAACATTTTCCTGAATGTCATTCGGTAAAACAAAGTTCAGAGGCCATTTTGAACTATAGTCACATGACTTTAGTCAGGCCACATGTGATGACATCACTCAGAGGACCCTTGAAGACTGCCCAAGTTGAAGGTAAGTTTACATTTTTCTCCTAAATCTGAGATGATTACTGTACACCTTTTCCATGTGTGGTACCATGTGTCACAGATTTGAATGTCATTCGGTGAAACCTCAAAAAAGTGTTTATAAAGTTTTTAATTTAAAAAACATTAAGTTATAGATGAAATTTGAAGTTTACAAATTGAGGTCAAGGTCATTGTTGCTCATAGGCGACCAAGCAACTGCCTGTTAGGAATGAATTTCTATGAAATTTGTCATTCAGCAAAACAGAATTTGTCATTCAGTAAAACTGTTTGTCTGAATGACATCTGTTATCCCGAATGACACAGTGGATTTAACTGATTTCTTTCTTTCTTTATTGATTGTTTTAACATGCTATAGAGTTTGTATAACTGAATTAATTGTATTATTTATTTTTATTTTGTATTATTATTAAAAAAAACATTTTAACAGATGCCTGTGTCCAACAAGGAGAGGGGTACACGCTTCCGTGCAAGGATCAGGGCAGATCCTGCTGCTAGGGAGGAGAGACTAGCAAAGAGAAGGAATAGGTATAACTGTGAAGGTGTATGAGAGCAGTAGTGGCAGTAAACAGTATAGGATGCATTGTCTATAAGCCTGAATTTGTTTTCCATATCTACAGTACCACTACAAAGTGCATTTGGCAGTTAACTTGGCTTAAATCTTCATTAAAAAGAATAAACAAATGAATATCTAATAAATAAATACATGACTAAATTAATAAATACTTTGTAGGTATAAACAGAGGACGCAAGCTGGACAGCATGATCATCCGTCCGTCACAGAACTGACAGCATCTGCTGCTGAAAAGAAGAGGGAACAGTGGAGGCTCAATCAGAGGCGACGTAGGGAAAGAAAGAGGCAGGTGGAAGCTGTGATGAACCTCACACCTCTGTCTGAGGACTCTTTTGGGGAACCTCCACAAGTTGCCCATCCTGAACCATCTCAGCCATCTTCACCTCCTGGACCATCCCAGCCATCTTCACCAGTGACGTGCGGTGAGGTTCATGGCTGGTGAGGCACTGACTCTTTCAGAGTCAGATTTACAAATATTATATTTTGACCTTAATCGAAATACTCAGCTATTTTCAAAAGCTTTTTTATTCTGATGCTTCGATTCATTTTAAACAGACCGTTCAACAAAAGGATACCCAACATCTAAATATTGGATTGTTGTTTCTTAGTAAGATCCCATTTTCATTACAATTGTGGTCTTACTTGAAGATGAAGTCCATGCTATCCTTCTGGACAACAATCTCTATTACTTTTTTGTAAAAGTCCTCCTTATCTTCCTGTAATTTGAAAAGTCTAGCTTGTTGTTCATGTCTACCGTCTCTGCGTAGAATAACAGGAGCAACAAGAAGCTGTGGGCTCATGTGCGTGCGGCAGAGGTTATGGCTGCCTCCCCTGGTGCTTTTTTCATTGCCGTTGTATGATGAGACCAGCGAGCCTAAATATCATATATACGTGAAAAAAGTTATTTAGAGACTATGGATGGCGAGGACAAATGTAATAAAGGGATCTACAAACATTACATTGGTGACATACAGTGAGATGGTAACAGGCATGCGCTTAGTGCCCGCGCCTCACCTCACCCCACAGTAACTGACTTGAGCGCGCTCACAAAATAAGTGCCCGCGTTAAATTAGTGCCCGCGCTCCAGCAAATTACTATGGGCTTACGAGAGGCAGAGCTCGTCCCTGCCTCACTTCTCATCGCTACCCGTAGTTGTAGCGGAGCTCGGCAAATTTGCTGATTTTGACTTTAAAAAGCGATTGGAATCATACATAAATCACATTTACAACACAGATCAGTGGAGAAATTTTATTATTACTATTTCGTTTTTCTTTAGTTGTTTTTCCGTTACATTGGAGTATGACAGGGGAGGCTATGCACGTCGCTGATCTTCACCTTCTGGACCATCCCAGCCATCTTTACCTCCTGGACCATCCCAGCCATCTTCACCTCCTGGACCATCTCAGCCATCTTCACCTCCTGGACTATCTCATCCATCCTCACTTCCTAGGCCATCTGTTTCTTCTCAGCCATCCTCACCTTGGGAGGGACCACTCTCATCCTCAACACCTGATAAGGCTTCATGTGGAAGCAAGAAAAAAAACTCCAGCCATCGAAGTGAAAACCGTACCAGGAAAATGAGGGAGGAAATAGAAGAGTTAAGAAAGCAACTTTTAAGAGTAAAAAAAAGAGCAGATGCATTCCGCAAGAAAGTACAGAGACTGAATAGAGCAAAACATAAAGCAGTGAATGAAAAGTATCGACCAAAAGTGTTGTTGAAAAGGTCCAGAAAGAAGAAGAAGTGTGATTGAATTTCTCACACGTGATGACAACAGTCGTCTTTTACCAGGAAAGAAGGACACTGTCACTAAAAATAAGTTCAAGGAACAGCGGCGTGTTCTTACCAAGTCAGTACAAAACGGATGTAGGAGTGGCACATTCCATATCCTACAGGCAGTTTGTCCGTCTGCGTCCATTTTATGTCACAGAGCCAAAGGCAAGTGACCGCAACACCTGTGCGTGCATTGATCATGAGAATGTCAAGATTCTCATTGACAAATTACATCAAATTGGCATTTGAAAAACAAAAAATGCATGTTCAGGCAGTGTGCGAAGTGTTGCTACTCTGACATTGAATCAGCCATCCCCCAAAACACTGAGAAGATTACATGGCACCAATGGCAGAGAGAGAGGGTCTGCTCAGAGGGGAAAACCTATTCCCATTTTGTGAAGAAAGCTGTAACAGGAACATGGGAGGATCTCCTGGAAAGCTTTAATGAAAAGCTGGACGCACTGGCAAAGCACCAGTACATATGGATCCATCAAGTGGAACAGTGCAGGGCCCTCAAGAACAGCCTCCAAGAGCATGAGGCTGTAGTCCATATGGACTTTTCTGAAGATTATGCCTGTAAGCTGAATGTTGATGTCTTTTCATTTTGGGGGTGGTAGAAAACAGGCAGGAGTTCACACATGCATGGTCTACACAGCTGGGAAATCTCAAGCCTATGCCACCATTTCCGACTCCCTCTGAAATGACGAACGGGCAGTATGGGGACATCTGAAACCTGTGTTGGATGAGGTCCTATCCAATACAGGGATAACTACAGTGCACTTCATGAGTGACGGCCCACTGACCCAGTACAGAAACCGAAATAATTTCTACTTGATGTGTACCATGCCTTTCCTTAGAGGCATTAAAGAGATAAAATAGAACTTCTCAGAGAAGGCCCATGGAAAGGGTGCACCAGACGGTATTGGTGGTTCAGTCAAGAGAGGTGCTGATGCATTTGTGTTGCAAGGAAGTGATATTCAGCAGCCTCAAGATTTGTTTTCCTTTCTGGAAAAATCGAATTCAAATGTAAAATTCTACTGGGTATCCGAAGATGACATCACCAGAGTGGATGAGGCTTTGCCGAATGACGTGGCGGTTGTTAAAGGCACCTTGAATATTCACCAGGTAATTGCAAACACCCCAGGGAAGATCATGTTTAGAGATGTGTCCTGTTTTTGCCATCGAATGGGACTTACCTGTGAATGTGAATCACCCTCTGAGGTAGACTTTCATGCCAAAACAGCTACACCCTCCACCACCATTTCAGAATCTGATGACATGGTTGGAAAGATGGTAATAGTGTCTTATGACAAAAAGCTATATGTAGGGCAAGTCCTGAAGGTAGTTGGTGATGACGTTGAGTTGTCCTGTATGCAACAGCCTGGCAGAAAGAATTGCTTTGCATGGCCCCAAAATCCCGATGTCATCTATTACTTTCAATCAGATGTGAAAACGCTTATCTCAGAACCAGAGCCATCTTCTAGTAGAAGCTCCAAATTGTCAGCTGATGACTGGGATAAGTTCTTATCAGTCTCAAACAGTCAGTAAATAACACTGACCAGCCTTCAGTGGTACTGTGTATTTCTTAACACTAATGAGTTCATTATTTAGTAAAGTATAAATTGCAATAAAACAATGTTAAATTCTATATTTCATATGCAATAAGAAAAACAGAATTGCCGCTATTGTTGCCTGTTCACTTACCTGTTGATAGCAGCTGAAATAAAAACATGGGTTGTTATTGTTATTATTCTGTTGTAGTGATGAAAAAGAAACTTTAATCAGATACTTACTGGTTCATATTTGACATCATTATTGTGTTAAGAGAATGGAGAACGATGTTATGAGACTGAGTCTGTTTTTTGATGTCAATAAATGTAAAGTTCAATTATAAAGTCTTTGGTATCCTTTTTTTAAATGTAGGACTACATCCAGTTATTGGATCTATGTGCAATGGCATATTGCAGTATGTCATTCAGTAAAACGAAAGACGTCATACAGTAAAACAATGAATTTTACAACAAATATATAAAATAGTGCGTTACTTGACATAAACAATTAAATCAATAAAGAGAATTTAATTATAATAAGAGGTTTCATATGATTTGAAAGCATTTTTACCTGTACTGGAATAATGTAGGAAAAAAATGTTGACGGATGAAAAGCTATTGCATTAAAAGACAAAATATTTAATATTTGTAGTTTTGGTGTGAAAATGTTATACCTGGATATAGATTCCTTATAGATCAATAATTACATTTTTCACTATCTGTGACTGTGTCATTGTCAGTGATTTTAATATCATATGGAAAATAGCCTTGTTTTGCCGAATGACATTTTCAAGGGGTGTATACAATGAAATGCATAAAAATGCCTTATAGTGTTACCTTTTTCAGTGGGCACATGCACACATGAAAAATACATATTTGCATTCACTCAGAAAATGTTGAAACTGACTTGCTGTTTCATTTTTTTGCCATTTTGAAAATATAAAATGTCACTGACCCATTTGGTCAGGTGGAACTAACTGTTCATGTTGAACCATCTGTGTCTGTGTGCATGCATCATTTTGTTATTTTTGGTTAAGGATGGTTAAAAGGGTTTTAATAGTTTTTTTTGTTGCTTCCTTTGTTAATTGTTTATTTCATGAGAAAAGATGATTTTGTTTGTGTATGTTTGTTGGTTTTAGGGGGTTATAGTGCATATTTTATGTTTCACTATTTGTGTGTGGAGCCCAGGAAGAATAGCCGATGCTAATGCTAGTGCTAATGGAAATCTTAATCCAAATAAATCCTTTGGATCTTTGAAACTGTGAATATCTCAATGTTGAATGTATTTTCCCAACAAACAATTCACTGGCTAACTTGATTTAAAATGTATGATGTAGCTAGCAGCTGCATTTGCATTTTAAATAAATCAGATGAACTAGCTTTAGCAAGTAATGGTTTTAAGAAAGACATTAAGAATTCTGCCCAGTTGGTTTGACAATGCCATACAAAACCATTAGGTCTTTTTAGGGTTATGGTTAGGACTTTGATGGATAGTTTGACTTTTGGCTTCCAACTTAGTTTAAAGAGTATCTTTAAATGTACTTGTCCCAAAGAGATTGTTCTTATTTCCATCTGTCTTGAGGGCGCTGTTTCCCAAGTATTAAATGCATCCAATATGGCTGCCATATGACTAAAGCAAATGTTGTAAGACACACATATGGAGTTCGCCCGGCATAGCGATCATCAAGTGTTCCCGTCCAGCACACAAAAGAGGGGGGGTTGATTTCTGATGCGCTGAATCACAGCCACTCTACCCGTCTACGGCCTAGAGGCAGAATGAATATTCATACCAGTTTAGACCCTGGTCATGAATATGTATAATTGTTAACACCAGATATGCAAATGCACCAGCCAACCCAGATGGCTTCAGATCAGGACATAATGATCACACGCACACACACATGCACAAACACTCTGGTGAAGAAACACACACTGTTTGAAGGCTTTCTTTCTAAAAGTAAAATACAACATGTCTCACATTTCAGAAAGGAAGAGACGGCAGAGAGATTGGAAATGGGCGCAGAATTTAGCAGCCAAGACACTTCAGTGGGGGAATGGTAATGTAGGCAATGCGAAGAGACGTCTATTTAACAAGAACCCACATGTTGATACGACAGGAGAGGAAATAAATCAGACTAAATAAATTGTTCAAATTGATTTAAATGTAATGCTTAACAAAGATTGTTGTGGGTACTCAACAGTGGCTTACTCTGAGATGAAGGCTGCTCCATGAGGATTGCTTGTACTGTTGTGTTGCTAATATTGTTCCTAAAGTATGAGATCGGCTGATTTAGATTTGTTCAGAAAATGTCACTTTTGTACTTTCTTTTTAAAGCACTGAACTTCATCTTATGTATAAGAAGTTCAACAAAAAGTGTATTATTAGTATGAATAATGCTGAACACAAACCTGTAACAGAATGCTGTGGCATTTAAAACACACAAAATGCACAAACGTACACACTTTAGATTGCTTTCTCTTGTTGCTTACACACCTGTTTAAAAAAGGTCATTGTAAAAAAGGTTCATCACAATATACGGAGCCTTACCCTACATGTTTACTAGCAGCTATGTGAGACCCTAATTAGCACAGCCGCTCCTTTAGCTTAATGATAATGTGAGTATGCTAATACGCTCATAATGGCATTACTAGCGCTTTTTATATATATATATATATAGCACCAAATTGCAACTACACTATCAACTGTCACTTTTTACATTGAACATGTGCTCTTTTATTAAATAAACTAAACACTTTCATTTTAACCTGTTAAGGCCGAGAGGACCCTAATCCGGGTCCTGCGGGTCATTTTCTCACGAAACTGTGTCACAGGGCTTCTTAATATTTAAAAAGCTATTAATGTGTCATACCCATTTAATGGGAAGAAATTCAGCTAAATGACAATACGAACCATTTTTACCGAAACAAAACACAAATCTCACAAGAAGCGTCTAAATAATAATAATAATAATATTAATAAATTATATTTATATAGCGCCTTTCAAGGGACCCAAGGTCGCTGTACATGGTGCCCTGAGCGGAAAAATGCACTTAGCCCAGAACTCAAGGTAAAAATACCCTTATTACTTATTGTAACTGCACATACAAGATATCAGATTAAAGCTGAGATTCCACAGATTCTAGAGGTATTAGTGTCATCACTGAGCGATCAGAACTCGCGACAGGAGAAGCAAACACAGACGTCACAACACGTAGCATTACGGAGCATTCACGGGAGGTCGTCTCACCTTAGCTGTTATTCTGATCAAAAGTTGTGTTCAATGACATTAAAACAATAAAAACGCTGCTGAAGGTTAATCCATAGGTTAATCCAATGTGTCTGTCAATTTGAAAAAAGTATTGATAATCCATCATTCAATTCCTTGGTCAAAAACTGAGATTTCCTATTGGCTGATAATTATAGCCACCAGAGTGTATTGCAGCTTCCGGTTTCGGGGAATTCTGGCTGCGCATCACTCATTCACCAATGGGTAATGTTTAGATGGATTTTAGGAACTTCCCCTCGATTCTATTGGCTCTAACGGTTAAAAAGAGATGTCAATCATCAAAATCGACCAAGGGGGGCCAGAGATATGGGAAATGCACCCAAATGACCCCAGAAGTGCTTTTTATTTTCTAAATCTCTCTAAAAAGGTCAAATTTCACTTGTTTTGCATCAATCTTGATACAGGGTACTTATTATATGTTATAGTTTGGATCCCTAAAGCTTTTAGTCTACTATCCCATCATTCAAGGGTGGCTTTCACCATACGTAATGGGTTTCTTTTGAACAGACACTATAATTTACATTTTTGTACTATGTTTAATCTGAATTAAAAAAAAATCTACATCCAACTCACAGGTTTATCATTGCTTTGAGAAAAAAGATGATTAATTTACCCTTTTTAGAAGTCAAGATATAGTCAATTGTTCTGGGAATGTCATTTTCGAGCCTGAGACCTGAAAAACAGGCTCCAGGTTTAACAGGTTAGAGGTCCCATGTCATGCTTTTCTATTATTACCCGTCCCCTTGTGTATTATGTAGCTTTTTCTGCATGTAAACGGTCTGCAAAGTCACAAACCCTCAAAGTACAGCCTGTAGGGAGTAAAACTCTAACACAGAAAATACCTGTCTATGCTGCCCCAGAACGCCTCGTTGGAGATTTCGCTTTTTATTCCTGGGTACAGTGACGTGCTCATACCCAAATGGACCAATCGATGGAGCTGCTACGTTAACTCCGTGGATTGGTCCAAATTGACCAATCCGCGGAATTCCTCACACACACACACACACACTCAATCTTTTCTCAGCTGCTGCTCCACCGATTTCTCCTCCCTGAGACGGCGGGACGCGGCGAGGCTGTGAGTCGGTGTGTGAGCACACACACAAACTCCCAGCCAGGCTGCGGGTGTGTGTGTGTCGCTGTCTCGCAGCGACACCTCTTTTAATCCTTAATCATACACACTTTTTTCCCATTACAACCCCCAAGCCCACTTACACAAACAGCCTGCATACTGTTAGTCAATCAGATATTTACTTTGAGCCAAAGCTTGGCTAACAAGCTCACTGTAACACCCACTGTGTGTGTTTTGTGTGAGTCCTGTGCATGCCAATGTGCTACGAATGACGCACGCACGCACACACACACACACACACACACACACACACACACACACACACACACACACACACACACACACACACACACACACACACACACACACACACACACACACACACAGGATTAAGGCCAACTAGCCTTTTGTCTGTAAGCTTGGCATCACCTGAGATCACACACTGTATTACTGTCAGACTTACATGTGTATGCCTATATCTTCATAACATGTTAACCTGTAGCAAACATACCATTGCATATGGGAGGATGCATTAATGCTATAAATTGCTAGCCTTGAAAGTAGCAACATTGCTTTCTTAGCACAAGAAAATGTAACTTCACATCTGTCAGAAATCATCTGGAAAGCTCAAGTAACATTTTGCATTTTCAAAGTGATGTACAACCAGCTGCAGTAGCATCACATTTGCGTCACTGTGCGGTCAGAATGAGGTCACGCTGAGCGACAAAGCTCAACTGGGTCACGGGCTGTGACTCACCGCATGCTGAAATATACCTGAGCTCAGGAAAACCCACATCTAGCAAAAACGCTTCAGCACTGACAAAGGCTGCCTCACATTTATTACTGCCGAGTGTGTTGACCCAGTTTATAGAGCACAAAAATGCTCTGCCATAAAAATGCACTGAGACTCTTCATGATTTTCTAGTGTAAAGAGAACCTCTGGAATAACTTCCCAATGTCCGTCCAAAAGAAAAGCATTACTTATAGTGAAAACCACCCTTGAATGATGGTAGTAGACTAAAAGCTTTAGGAATCCAAACTATGACATATAATAAGTACCCTGTATCAAAATTGATGCAAAACAAGTGACATTTGACCTTTTTAGAGAGGTTTAGAAAGAAAAACCACCTCTGGGGTCATTTGGGCGGATTTGACATATCTCTGGAACCCATCGGTCGATTTTGATGATTGACACCTCTTTTGAACCGTTAGGCCCAATCGAATTGAGAGGGAGTCCCTAAAATTAATCTAAACATTAACATTGGTGAATGAGAGTGATGCACAGCCAGCATGCCCAAAACTGGAAGCTGGGTTACAGCTCTCATACACTCTATATCAGGGGTGCCCAACCAGTAGCGGGGAGATTCCCAGTCGATCGCGAGATGTGTCACAACGATATTCTGTTTTATCGTTAATGTCCTATAACATAATCTTCCTGTGGCAGAATAATGCACTTGAACGCATCAAAGCTTTGTGATTGGCCGGCGTGACCCCATGTGTCGGGGCGTGGCTGGTGGGCAGTGGGCACTATTTGAGTGACAATCCGCACACACACAAGACCACAATTATGGCAGAAGCAAAAAAGCCCAAATATATCATTTTCACTCCGAGTGGGAGGATGATTATTTTTGTATCTATTCCAATTCAAAGTCCATCTGTCTCATCTGCAATGCGAGCGTGGCTTTATCGAAGAAGATTAATTTAGGAGCAGCATTTCAAAACAGTGCACAAACGCTATGAGACGGAATTCCCTCCTGATTCTGCCCTACGCTCCCAAAAGGGGAGGGACCTGAAAGGAAAGCTAAATGCACAGCAGTCCATTTTCACCAGGCCCAACAACAAGAGCAAGGCTGCTACCGTAGCATCTTATCGTGTCAGTCACGTTCTTGCGAAACACATGAAGTCTTTCAAAGACGGCGAAGTTGTGAAAAAGCATGCCTGGAGGCTTCCGACGCACTTTTGGGGGACAGTAAAAATAACAGTAGCGTTTCAACAGGTTTTTGATATAATAAAAACTCAAGTTAGATACCGTGATTAATCAGCTGTAAGTTCTAGTTTGTTTGAACTTATTCATTGTAATTATTGTACAAAATGGTATAAGAATGCAAACTTAAATTGATTATAGTCTATGATCAATTCAGGTTAAGAAACTAGTGTTGCCTGCATCCTATTTTAAAGGCATTTCTTTTTATACTCTACTAAAATGCAACAAAAAAGGGTTTGATTCAATTAGTTTTGTCTTTTTTATTGCACTTTGGCAGCAGATTACTGTGTAGCTTCAGATCTGAGTTGTCTTATTAGTAAGCCTAATTTATACTATACTTTATACTATGTAGCAACACTATTTTTATATAATGGCAAAGAAAGGGTTCAGAGTATTTTCTTTTTTTCCTGTGTCATATTCGGCAGCACTGTTCAATGTTTCTTGGAAACATTACCCACTGTAGTATGTGACGTGTGAATAAACTCAAACTCTGTATCAACAACACTGTTGTGTAACTTCAGTTAAATACTTGTATGTGTGTAGATTAGAAAGAGGTAAAATAAAGGATCTGCAGTATTTTATGAAGTAGTCATCGTATGAAGGTCAGTTTTATTCAAGTATAAGTGTGTATTTACCTGGTAGTAGGCTGTCAGTAATGGCTACGCCTCTCTATTTGGACTGGTAGATCTCGGCAGACTGGCAACTTTAAAAGTAGCTCTCGGTTAAAAAAAGGTTGGGCACCCCTGCTCTATATGAAAACTACTCTTATTGACAAAATGTTATGATGGATTATCAGTAATCATTTCAAAGGGACACAGGGACATTGGATTAACCTTCAGCAGCGTTTATATGCCTTTTAATGCCATTGAACACAACTTTTGATCAGAAAACAGCAAAGGTAAGACGTATTTGAAGTTTTGGCTCCGTAAAGTGAAGTTGTGTGTTGTCTGGTTTCGCCTTCGTGAAATGATACTTATACCATTGGAATCTGTGGAATCTCAGCTTTCATATGATATCTAGTTTTTGCAGATCCGATGAAGTATAAAAGATTGCTACCGCGAGTTATGTGCTAAGTGTGTTAGTGCTAATTGAGACACTTGGCGTTAGAGTTGTGTTTTGTTTCGGTAAAAATGGTTCACATTGTGAGTTAGCTGAGTTTCTTCCCGTTAAGTGGGTATGACACATTAATACGTTGTTAAATGTTAAGAAATCCTGAGACACCGTTTCGTGAATATTGTTGTGTGTTTTTTGGCATGGGGTTTAACAGGTTAAAGTATCTTTTGCGAGACTCAATTGCTTCTTCTTTGAGTACTTCAGCTTTTGTACCCCTTTGAGTAGGATGGTGTTGGTCTGAAATCATTCTAGGGCTGTACCCGAATATCCGAATATTCGTTCGTTGGAGAACTATTCTGGTTTCAATTTCGTTATTCGGATATTCGTTTTGTTTGTTTTTCCCCCATTTTTTTTTCAAATGTAATTTATTGAAATCTCCAATATCAACGTAAGAGCTTGTTCGGGGGGTGCTAACACTTAACCATAAACGCTATCGTTCACTTTCTCCGTCTTTATATGTAGATATCACTTTTCTCCGTTAATCCGTCACGTTGTTTCCAAAGCAACAACAACTTCCTGTCAACAGCGCTACCTCTCCTTCAAAATAAAAGCATGTCCATAAATAGGAAGCCAAGCCAAATTACACTTAAGACATATAAAACTTCAACGAAAGTAACAAACACAATGCGATATCCTTTTCAATTTCAAAGAACACAAATTGGGTTAATAACTATAAAACAACAATACTGTAGAATAATAAAATGAATGCCATGAATGCCGTGAATACACCAACATGCACGTGTTGAAGTGGTTCGCTGCTGATCACTACGCACTCCCCATGCGCGGGCCGAATATTCGCTGCTGATTACTACCGAATATCCGGAGCCCGAAAAATTCGGGACAGCCCTAAATCATTCTATAAAGTCTACTTATATTGCATGAATGTCGATGAAAAAAATCAGTTAAGAATCCCAATTGTCTGTTTTGCAGGATGAAAATTGGCCATAATTTAAATGTTCAACATACTTCCACACCAAGCAGTGATGTCACAGTGTACCGACACACGAAGCGGAACACTTCTACATCACTGCGTAGGGGTATAACGGTATCCTTTTTTTTACTAGTGGGAAAAAAGTCTGTCATTCAGGGCAGTATCCACTACACTACATATAATCCATATAATTGTGATTGAAAGTGATTGAAACGCTTTCTTGAATTCTGTGAACCATTACACCCCTACTGCGTAGTAAAGTTAACCCTGAGAGGTCATAAAAAAGGATTTGCGCTGCACCCAGGCGAATAATCAGATTTGCTGATTACCTTCTTTCTTTGTGCGATAATAATGTTGTGTTGTGCTACAGTATAGTGCACTTAAAATAGTCTGCTGTACTACACCTGACTCACAGTGTTATTTAAGGCTAAGCTTGTAGCTTCAAAATAGTTATTTATAATTACCTGTGGAGGTATAATATAATGTTGCTTATAAATGATCATCCTTATTAAGATACAGAAATAAAAAGACTAAGGCTGTCAAACGATTACAATTTTTAATCAGATTAATCACAGCTTAAAAATTAATTAATCATGATTAATCACCATTCGAACTATGTCCAAAATATGCAATTTCTTTATGTATATTGTTGTGGGAATGGAAAGATAAATGAAAGAAGGCGGATATATCCATTTAACATACAGTTTGTATGTTTATTATAACATTTTTTCTGTGTGTCAAAATGAAAGACAGCCCACACACCTATCAATCATCAAACCTTGGGGTCTTAATTCATTACGTGTTGATTTCTATCAATGGGGGAGTACTTCAGGAAAGTCGACGGGAGCGGG
The DNA here is from genome assembly GCF_949606895.1 of Notothenia rossii. Classification (NCBI taxonomy): domain Eukaryota; kingdom Metazoa; phylum Chordata; class Actinopteri; order Perciformes; family Nototheniidae; genus Notothenia; species Notothenia rossii. The sequence continues at coordinate 58,802,840 of NC_136905.1, read as the reverse complement.
GGGGGGGCTAGTGGAGTACTTCGTGACCACAGAGCGTGAACGTTGTGATCAGCTGTTTTAGCGCAGTTCTCCAGTGAAGGGGGGGAGTCTCCCTCCGCAGCCGGTTGGCGTAGTTTTGGCACAATTCCGTTGTACAGACCGACGTTAACAGCAGCCCTGTATGTGCACACGGAGACCGACTCTGTCGTCCGGTGATCCAACCGCCTTCTGGAAAAGCTTCACAAGTACGTCGGTACACAAATCGCTGTGTGACACAAGTCACGGTACGCATTTCAGATTACGCACATAACCTGCGTACCATTTATGTGCACCCCTGTACTACAGCTAAGCCATTTCTTGGTATGGGCGTAGCCTACCCCAGCCATACCCTGGCGCTGCCACTGGTGGGATGTATGGGGGGGCCATTCTGCACACGCGTTAAATGCGTTAAATATTTTTAACGCAATTAATTCAAAAAATTAATTACCGCCGTTAACGCGATAATTTTGACAACATTAAAAAAGGCACATCCACACCACAGTTTTACAACTAATCAAAATGTTCTCGAAATTGCAATACGTATAGTGTTGCGGCAGAGAAGGCCCGACGTACAATCTGTATTTTTACTGAATTATTATTTGGTAAAGATCCTTTAAAAAAATGTTTTACCATTATTATTTCAGTATATTTTACATTTTAATAATGTTAAAATAAGTATCGAATTGAATCATATCACATCATTGCATATTTCAAAATGGTGCAGCCTTATCCTCAACCATATTCTGAAAACTATTATGTTTATATGTCCAAATATAATATATTATATTTGATTATAATAAGCTGATGCTACAGTAATAGCAATAAACCATGATACAATCCTGAAACGATACATAAAAGTGTAGAGCTGAAGAGTGCAACTATTTTTGACAGAAAAATGCAATCCCCACTCGCATTCTGAGAATTCTCCAGATTGACTAACTCCCTAAATGCTAATAAGGAAATGAGATAAGGAATGTGTGTAGATGAAAGTGCTTCCTGTACTCCTTGTGTAGCAACATCACAACCTTAAAACAAACCCATAATACAAAATCGAGAGAACTATTGACTGCCATTTCATCCAAAAATGTCTGTCCCCGAAAAGGCTGGACCTTACATCAACGCCAGAGAAAAGTAAAACAAAATTAAGCCAACAAGTGCAATCAACGTTAAAAAAAGTTATTCTGAAGTCCTATAGGTGTCTCAAAAAGCCAAGTTCAACTCTTGTAAAAAAGTGGTAAATTGTTGAGTCATGCTTTAGCTCTAGTTCCCAGAAGACATCTACTGTAATGTTATCAGGCGTCTTGCAGTGTGTGTGTGTGTGTGTGTGTGTGTGTGTGTGTGTGTGTGTGTGTGTGTGTGTGTGTGTGTGTGTGTGTGTGTGTGTGTGTGTGTCCTAGCATTACTATACTTGTGGGGACCTACATCTGTTTACACAGTCACGTGTGGGGACTCGCCTCCCTTGTGGGGACAAAATGGAGGTCCCCATGAGGGGAATCATTAATTTTAGGGTGAAGACTTGGTTAGGTTTAGGGTTAGGGTAAGGTTAAAGTGGAGCTATCATGTTGTATTTGAATAATATAGTGTAGGACCATACCTATATAAGGCATATTTATACTTTTTATTTTTCAAAATACCAAACAGATCATGCATTTTAGCCATTCCTCATTTCGCTCAATTTAACACTGTCTTTGCATGGGCTGATTCTGTGAGAACAGCACCATCCACAGGTCTGACATATATACTAAGGCGTCTCCAGCACTTTCGAACCGCAATGTCCGTGGCTGTCTCCTCCTGATTGGTGGAGTTGGTCCAATAGCCGTAGCACCACTTCTGTGACGTCATAGAAGTGTTCAAATCTGGATCAGTCTGTATCAGATCCGTTGCAGCCCCTTTTTAAGAGATTTGGGTATGGAGGAAAATAGAGAGGGTTGTGTTTTCTGACACTTGGTGAGTTCCCTGGAACACCGGGGACACATATTCATGTATAAAAGACGTACACAAGTGCATTTTGCATGATAGGTCACCTTTAAGGTTAAGGGTAAGGGTTACAGATGTAGCGATTCATTTCAGACAGTTTGAAACGCGAGGGCCGTGATTGGTACGTGATCTGCCCTCGCTCAAGGGAAAACCTCCAGCTTGACTTGAGACCGCCCATGTGATAGATAAATGTAATTATAATGAAGCCAGCTGCAATGGATCATTGATCCACCAGGGGGTGCAGTGGGGTTCCACACTGGAGCTCATGTGAAATAAAGTCAGATACAGTACGCTGGATGTACAGCTGAACTTTGTTAAGATCCATATGTCACGGATATCATACTACTGTGCTAAATAAGAGACATGTAATCATTTACAAAACATCACCATGTTGTTATTTAACAAAATAATTTTGTTATTCGAAAAAAACGAACGGGAGGAAATGCAGCCCGGCTCTCGATTTTTAATCCTAATTTAATCATCATCTTCACCACGATCATTTATGTTTATGTTCGCCGAATTGACATGAAATCACTGACACATATGAATATACTGTATTCAACTTCATTAAAACGTTATTAACGTGCCTAAACTCAGTAATTCACCAAAAATATGTATGTTTTAATGGAGTTTCGTCGGTCGATCAGGATCCCAAAGTGTAGCGGAGGGATCCTCATCTGGATGAAGGGTGTTATTTTCCCCATAAAGAAGAAGTCGCTGCAAATTATCCCCCTTATTACATGGCCACATTCTCAACAAAGTAACGACATGACTCCCAATATTAATTGAAATGCTTTTATGGATTTAGAAAATGTTTTTATTGATTTAAAAAATAGTTGTATGTATTGATTTAAATTCACATGCATCCACTAAGAAAAATAGTCCGTTGTTACAGTTTTTTAAACAGTGTGAATGAAACGGCAGCTCTCAGCTGTGTATTTACACAACTAATGGCCCATCAACGACAGCTCTCTCCCCCCCTCCCCCCATGATCTTTCTTCTCCAGCAGCTAAATTAACAGTAGGTTACTCTGAGTGACCATAGACTGTATGTGACAAGCTTACAGTTAGTGACGTAACAACACCATAAAAGCTGGTGGGTTGAAAGCAATACGGGAGGTAAAAATAACTACAATAATTGTGACTTATTTATTGTGGCTTTTATATTTTTAGGTATAAAATGTTATGTAATTCAGGCTTATAGTTCACCCTTCTCTAAAAGCCTTCAACAATGACAATATTCATTGTAATTTAATAAATCCTTCCAACACACATTGTAAAAAATAGCCTACTGTAAGTTAAGAAATCATTTCAATATGTACACCTTCTGATGTATAAACAATAACATTATAAATAGTAACATAATTGAACATGGTATTGCACATTTAGCTTTGAGTGTTACTGACCTGAGATGTTTTTATTACATGAATTAAGGTGACTGAGGCTTTTTAACATACAGGGATGCAAACTCATCAGGTATGAAGAAGGTGACAAGGATCCGAGCCCCCGGCTCCCCCACCCCACGGAATGACAGAGGATTTTAGCAGTCAGAACAACTAAAGCAGCAGTGTTAATAATAACAGAAACGCCAAAGAGTCACATCTAATAGAAATATATAAAAGCATTTATTTTAAATTGTGTAGCAGTCAGTTTATAATTTTGGCAGCACTGTTGAGCATTTTGAAAATGTATTTTCATGACTCTGTGCAAGGCTTAAGTCTTTTTATCTTTATAGCCACATGGTGTAAAGTATCTAAGTTCATAAATTCAACAAGTACTATACTTGGGCACAATTTTGAGATACTTGTACTTTATTTAAGTATTTCAATGTTTTGCTACTTTGTTCTTCTACTCCACTACAGTTCAGAGGTACATGGTGTACTTTGACTCCACTTCATGTATTGAATACCTTTAGTTACTTCACAGATCTGGATTAATTAAGTGAAATATAATCAAGTGTTAAATCAGACTTTAGTTCCACCTGGAGTAAATCCACAAGCTACCCTGCAGTATACAAAGTCATTCAAACTAGCTGCACCTTTAGCAGCTTTGAGAACACTTTCATGATCAATCATTATAAAACATATCATATCTATTATTCTGAAATGGACAAATCTGCACAATGACTACTTTTACTGTCGCTACTTTCACTATATTTTGATGATAATACTTTTCTACTTTTACTGGAGGAACATTTTGAATGCAGGACTTTTACTGTAACAGAGTATTCCTACACTCTGGGACTATTACTTTTAGTCAAGTACAAGACCTGAGTACTTCTACTTTTACTCTAGTACAAGATCTGTGTGCTTCTACTTTTACTCAAGTACAAGACCTGAGTGCTTCTACCTTTACTCAAGTACAAGATTTGAGTACTTCTACTTTTACTCTAGTACAAGATCTGTGTGCTTCTACTTTTACTCAAGTACAAGATCTGAGTACTTCTACTTTTACTCAAGTACAAGACCTGAGTACTTCTACTTTTACTCAAGTAAAAGATCTGAGTACTTCTACTTTTACTCAAGTACAATATATATACTTATACCAACTCTGTTTATAGCCTATGAAAAAAACTATTAGAAATAGAAGGCTAAAGCTAACGTTAGCAGATAGTGACAATGTATGCTAGCTAGCTAGCTCAACGATTCCTTAAATAATATTGCCACAGAAAACCTTTTCAGTTCACATCACGCTCTGCAGCTCCGACAGGGAGCTCTGCTCTGAACACCTGAACAGCCCGTTCTAACAGCTGTTCACCAGCGGTCCAGTCTGTGCCACAGTGACTCCGGACGCACAGTTAATATTAACGAACGCACCCATAGGTAATGTAGCTGCTGAAGCTAGACCATCATCTCGGAGAAGCAGAGCCTTATTATACATCCATGAGCAGAGCCGACAGGCAGGAAGACTCGAGCACACAGCTCGTACGTCATTATAATATATAAAAAAAGAACACCATGCGTGTCATGATGGCACATAACAGCTCACGGCCGCAGATTACTCCGGGTCCCAGACCCCCCCATACCCCAAAAATATTTGTATTGCAGATCTACATGAATCACACAAACGACTTATTTTGGATTCAAAACGGCGAATTTCGCCGAAAGGTGACAAGTTTGCATCACTGAACATAGACAGAGCACAACTGAAACATAACATCTGAAACGATGTAACAACATAATACACTTGTGGGGATGCTTGGGATGTGAGGAGTGAGGGACACGGCTTAGAACGGGCGTGTTGCCTGGCAGGACAGGAGAGTGTGTGCACCAGTCTGTCTTGATCTATGAATTCATGTCCGTGACACTCACTGCTGCCCACAGCTGTTTTATAGAAGGAAATTCCTTCACTTCATGAAAGTGTTTTAACCACACACACCTCTACACACACATGACGGGTGTTATTTTCCCCATAAGGAACAAGTCGCTGCAAATTGTCCCGCTTATTACACGGCCACATTCTCAACAAAGTAACGACATGACTCCCAATATTAATTGAAATGCTTTTATGGATTTAGAAAATGTTTTTATTGATTTAAAAAATAGTTGTATGTATTGATTTAAAAAATAGTTGTATGTATTGATTTAAATTGACATGCATCCGCTAAGAAAAATAGTCAGTTTTTACAGTTTTTTAAACAGTCTGAATGAAACAGCAGCTCTCAGCTGTGTATTGAGAATGATGAGAATAAGAATAATGCAATATTTCTTTTCAGCACTGTAGCCAGGCTGACAGAGAGCCACAGCTCGACTGAGCCTTCTATTCCCATAGCACTCAGTAGTAATGATTTTATGTGCTTTTTTAACGATAAAATTGTTACTCTTAGAAACAAAATCAATGACCTCTTGCCTTTGACCAGTATAGTGTTATCAACAGCTCCCGGAAACGTAAGTTCTAATAATATTACACTAGATAGTAAACTAGAATGCTTTTCAGCCATAAACCTTGAACAATTAAATTCAATGATTCTCTCTTCTAAACCATCAACGTGTATCTTAGACCCGATTCCAACTAAGCTGTTAAAAGAAGTTTTTCCATTAATTAGCACTTCTTTATTAAATATTATGAATATGTCTTTATTATCAGGCTATGTTCCAAAATCATTCAAAGTAGCAGTGATAAAACCGCTTCTTAAAAAGCACAACCTCGATCCAGAGGTTTTAGCCAACTATAGACCTATTTCTAATCTTCCGTTCCTCTCAAAAATTCTTGAGAAAGCAGTCGCAAAACAGCTGTGTGATTACTTAAGAAACTATGATTTATTTGAAGATTTTCAGTCTGGCTTTAGAACACAACATAGCACAGAGACAGCTCTGGTTAAAGTCACAAATGACATTCTAATAGCCTCTGACAAGGGACTTGTCTCTATTCTTGTCTTGCTCGATCTTAGTGCTGCATTTGATACTATCGACCATGATATCCTATTGCAAAGACTAGAGCACTTAGTTGGCATACAGGGAACTGCTTTAGGCTGGTTTAGGTCTTATCTATCTGAACGCTCTCAGTTTGTACGTGTCAACGATGAATCTTCCATGCAAACCAAAGTTAGCCATGGAGTGCCACAGGGCTCAGTGCTTGGACCTATTTTGTTCACCCTATATATGCTTCCGTTAGGCAATATTATAAGGAATCATTCTGTAAACTTTCATTGTTATGCGGATGATACTCAACTATATTTATCAATCAAGCCTGATGAAATTAATCATCTAAATAAAATTCAAGACTGCCTCAAGGACTTAAAAACGTGGATGACCTTAAATTCTTCGGGCCAAGTACAAGTTATTGTACTTGGCCCGAAGAATCTACGAAACAAATTATCTAAAGATATATTAACTATGGATGGCATTAATTTGGCCTCCAGTGAGACTGTAAGGAATCTTGGTGTTATATTTGATCAGGATTTATCCTTTAACACCCACATAAAATCCATTTCAAGGACCGCCTACTTCCATCTACGTAACATTGCAAAAATCAGGCATATCTTGCCTCAAAACGATGCAGAGAAACTAGTCCATGCATTTGTTACTTCAAGGCTGGATTATTGTAACTCCTTATTATCAGGGTGTACCAAGAAGTCAGTCAAGTCGCTTCAGCTGATTCAAAATGCTGCAGCTCGTGTACTAACCAGAGTTAGGAAAAGGGACCACATTACTCCTGTTCTGGCTGCCTTACACTGGCTCCCTATAGAACACAGGATAGAATTTAAAATTCTTCTTCTCGCCTACAAAGCCCTTAATGGGCAGGCGCCATCTTACCTTAAAGAACTCATTATACCCTATTGTCCTAACTGGGCATTGCGTTCCAAGAATGCAGGGTTGTTGGTTGTTCCTAGAGTCTCTAAAAGTACAATGGGAGCCAGAGCCTTTTCTTATCAAGCTCCACTTTTGTGGAATCAGCTTCCAGTTTGTGTTCGGACGGCAGACACCCTATCCGTTTTTAAGAGTGCGCTTAAGACCTTCCTTTTTGATAAAGCTTATAGTTAGGGCTGATTAGATTCAGCCCCTAGTTTTGCTGATATAGGCTTAGTTTGTCGGGGGACATCTTACTTCTTCCTTCTCTCTGTCTATACCTGTGTACTCTCATGTTCCGATTAACCCAGCTTCCCCAAATTTCTTTCTTTTTGGTGTCTATATACGCCGGGATCCGGAGTCATGGATGATCCTGCGGTCCTGTGTCATGGATTGCGAGTCCTGGATCTTGAGTCGTGGCTGCAGTCCTGGATCATAAGTCCTGGATGGATATCCTCGTGGATTCATCTTCTTATTATACACACATGCATTTCAAAACATTTGGACTACCTATGTTGCAAATGTATTATCTTTTCAATTTACACACGGCATCTATTGCACGTCTGTCCGTCCTGGGAGAGGGATCCCTCCTCTGTTGCTCTCCCTGAGGTTTCTCCCATTTTTCCCTTTAAACTGTGGGGTTTTCTCTGGAAGTTTTTCCTTGTACGATGTGAGGGTCTAAGGACAGAGGGTGTCGTATTGTCATACTGATATTCTGTACAAACTGTGAAGTCCACTGAGACAAATGTAACATTTGTGATATTGGGCTATATAAATAAACATTGATTGATTGATTGATTTACACAACTAATGGCCCATCAACCACAGCTCTCTCCCCCCCTCCCCCCTTGATCTTTCTTCTCCAGCAGCTAAATTAACGGTAGGTTACTCTGAGTGACAAGCTTACAGTTAGACACAACACTGTCATTGCAAGTGACCCTCAGTTAGTTGACTTTTATGTTCAACTGCTAAATTCGTTACTGATAAAAAAGGGCTTCTACTGTACCTAATTACCTTAACACTAGAACCGCCAGAGGTTTTTGTATAGGCCTACCTAAACCCGTCAAATCCCGCTATTAGAATGCAATTTTTAACAACATAGGGTGCTACATAACACACTTTCAGGAAAAGTCAGGGACTGGGAGACTTTAATATTTTATTGAAAAAAAGTTACATTGCACACACACAACACACATCACACAAATTGACCCGATTGGCGTTTCTAGTGTTAAATAAACTCACTAATTAATGAAACCAGTTCAATACGCATTATTCTTATTCTTATCATTCTTTATGAGCGCAGAAATAGTCTTAAAATCAGATCTGTTTTTTAAATGAAATCTGACGGCAGGCAGTTATCTCTAATCACCTATGATAAATGCGCCGCACCTAATCGCTGGCCATTCAGCCACAGACACTGTTCGAAATGGGGGGGAGCTAGGAGGAGCCCAAAACAATCGTGCATATTTGTGTCACACAGATTAGAAATGTTGAGTTTCTGTAAATAACAGTTCTTGAAATAAATAATAGTTATTGTTCATTACAGTTTCTGAATATTTGTTTTATATTTGTGAATATGTCTGGGTGTTGCCATCTGTATGTGGCGGCGCTGCATTCTTACTTACGTTGCTATGATTATGGCGGTGATGCCGGCGCGGTATTTGAAATGTTCATATTGATATATTTTTTAACTCTGGCTGTGTAATAAAAACATATGGCAAAACGAAAACAGCCAAGCGTCACAGCTTTTGGATTCACAAGCAAAGAAGCGAAGGAGTCTAAAAATGACAACGTGAACGGAAAACAACTTTTAGTTGGCCGGCTGTAAGCGGCGTTAGGGTCGAGTTTGACAGCTCCACACCGAGGGAGAGGCCTGCCGATGCGGAGCCTGAAGAGGCTTCAACAACGGCCACATCCGCCGGCATAGTGACACCGTCTGTATTAGGAGAAGAGTGTTTTTATAGCAATTGATCGCATCCGCGCTGCTGCGCCAGTCAACAGAGCGTGCGTGTGACATATTTAGTAGCAGGATGTGCTCTGAAAAATAGGGCTCCCCGAAAGCAAATGGGTAATTCGAAAACTGACAGAGCTCCCTCTATACAAATCAAACTGTAGACGGTGTGAAAGCACCTATTGTTTTAAATAATGGTCGGAATGTGACCTGTGAGCCTTCTGAATTACCGTGGGACAGCACATTCTAAACTAAAATGTTCAATCAATAAAGTAACATCTTATCTTATCTTAATAATATCTTCATATTAATAATAATAATAAATCATACAGTATGTGTCCGAAAGGGAGCAGGAGGAAGCAAACACACAAATATATTGCATATTAAAGCAAAGGATTGTAAAGGTTAAAGTATGAGCATAACAAATAAAGAAGTGTAATGTAAACATTTACATTATAATTATGATTTTTTAATATATAAAGACTATATATTATTGAATTACAAGATTAGATATACTTTAGTTGATCTAAAATATTGATGTGTTCAAATGCTCTTCAAAACACAACTGAAAGTCCATGAAACTTGTCTTTCTGTATTTGTGAATGAAGCGCCATCTCCTGGTTAAAACCTGAAATTGAAAATCTGGCAACGCTCTCTTGGAAAATAGTGGGAGGGCTTAACGTTCCTCTATACTGGTCTTTGGCAGGTCGTAGGCAGGAAGCTGTAAGCTGGAGTCCGAAATTCAGTGCTACATCTGTAGGTGTGTGTTGGTTATGGTTAAGGTGAAGATAAGTCTCCAGGAAATGCATGTAAATCAATGTAATGTCCCCTGAAGTGATGTATACATCAGTGTTTCCCCTATATACAAATAGTGGTGGCGCAGCGCCGCTGCTGAAATATGCATGCTGCTGCTAGGGGTACCCAAAAAAAAAAAAGGGAAAAAGACATTTAAAAAAAAAATTAAAATAATAATGATTGGTGACCCTTTTTCATTTTGTATTGTTTGTTATGTGGATTTGTAGTATTTGTGTTACTGTATGTTCAATAAAGGTGTATTCTTGCTAAATCTTGAGACATTGCCACTGTATGTACTGGCAGGGAAGACTTTTGGCATAGGCGTTTTTTGGCACAGGCCTAGGGGGCACCAGATCTGGGGGGCGCTGCAGTGGTAGTTCTGGGAGGGGAAAAAACATTGTTGACCGTTAGCGCTCATCCTAATTTTTGGCCTTGATGTAACAACATTCATAATTAAGTAAATGTAACACCCTTTTCACCCCGGTTACACTTTTAATTTGCCCTGTATGATGGGAGCTGTAAATGATGAAAGTGGGGGATGTTGGCTTATCAGGCGCTCCCAGCCAAAGTGCGAGCGTGGGAGCGAGAGAGTGAGCGAGGGAGAGGGTGCACCAGTACCGGTGCTGTTGTTATTAGAATCTGGTGCTAGCTGCGCTAATGGATATAAGAAGTAGATGTTTCTACAACCAGGGTGGAGGAGAGCTCTCCTGTCAGACTGAGAGGCTCATTGAGGTAAAGGACTCTCTGAGTGTTTAACTTTAGCTCATTAGTTAATTTTAGTTTTTAAGTTATCTCAGTGGGTCTCAAACTTTTTGACCACAAATTATGTAAACACATATTTCCAAGGCACTCCATTAAAATTATTAGGATAAATAAAAACAGGTTTGAAGTCATTCCAATGTATAATATAGGACAGTCAACCAAAAAATATTGTTTAAAGTTGGAGAGATACAAAAATATGCATACATTAATAAATGTTAACTAGGTAAAATAAGATATAAATGAACAACAAGAATAAAATAAGTTACATTTATTTGTTATTGGCTATGGTAGGTTATTGGTTATGTTCACATACTTATTTGATTATTAAAATGTAAACGGATCTTTTTCATATGGGTGTTTTAGAGTTGTACCCCCTAGATCAGGTCTCTAGTAATTGTGTGCTCAAAGTGCGACAGATTGAAGCATTTTACTTCAAAATGTTAAAAAAAATCTTCCCGGGGGGGCATACCCCCAAACCCCCCAAGAGGATGTCCCGTCCACCCCCCAATTAAAACAAGTTCATACAATACTGAATACATTTGGAGCCATTTTGACGTATATTACCTATGTCAATAAGTTTCTGTTTTTGCAGTGTATTTGTCTTTTGTAGAGATTTTTCATTTATTCTTTATATATAAAATCTCGCCTAGGGCAGCAAATTGGCTAGAAATGGCCCTGGTACTAGGCCTCAAGAGCCTTTCTTGTGCTGGCAGACACATAGAAACAAATTGGCGGGGCGCACTTCGCACACACAAAAAGATTCCACGCACTCCGTGCCTACATTATGCTGGCCCCACGTGCCTTTGCACCGCTGCTATGACTCCATAGGGGAAACACTGTACATGGTGTGTGTCTCTGTGTGTGTGTGTGTGTGTGTGTGTGTGTGTGTGTGTGTGTGTGTGTGTATGTGTGTGTGTATGTGTGGGTGTGTGTGTGTGTGTGTGTGTGTGTGTGTGTGTGTGTGTGTGTGTGTGTGTGTGTGTGTGTGTGTGTGTGTGTGTGTGTGTGTGTGTGTGTGTGTGTGTGTGTGTGTGTGTGTGTGTGTGTGTGTGTATGCAGTCTGTGGGAGCTACCTCAGTGTGTTTAAAGTGTTTATGAATCCACACTGCACTACGACTCAGCACCTTATCCATTAATCATGGCGTATTCATCCTTTAATAGTGAGCAGCGTACAGTACTCTGCTGATACGCAGATAAGCATATTGTGAGTCATGATTTAAAGCTTACAGGGCCTGAACCCTATCGCTTTAATACGGGGGAAGACTCAAACATCTGTGTCTACTTCCTGCTTTTCTCTCTTAGTTGCATTTTGTTTGCACAGAGTAGCTGGGACATTTTCAAAGACAATATGATGTTTTTATTGTATATAGAGCATATGGACGACAGCAAATACATTCAACAAACGAGTATGAAAATGACAGCTCATTAGTAGCGACAAACACCCCCCCCCACACACACACACACACACACACACACACACACACACACACACACACACACACACACACACACACACACACACACACACACACACACACACACACACACACACACACACACACACACACACACACACACACACAGCGTATCCCATAAAGAAGAGGATTGAACAGAGAGCATCTGTTGTTTTGTATTCATTTGTTGACACAGGTTTGGGGGAAATATCTCAGAGTGATAGAAATAAAATGTACAACTTGTAATGTGTATATTACACTTACCAAAGCAAATGAAGGAAAATGACAGGTGGCTCATTCTCATTTGTACTTCACTTATATGTGTATTTTATTATTATTAAGCTAACTGGTCATCCTTTTTTTTTTTTTTTTAAACAATACCACTTCATAATTGCTGTTGTTTTTTTAAACCAACAATGCTTTGGGTACCTTTAAATTGTTTATTCTCTAGTGTTTAAAAAAAAAATCATAATACATTTTAGTATTGCTATTGAGTGCTTTTTGATGTACTCAAAGACAATTTGCAGAGTAAAAAGTGTACATTTCATCTGCTACATATAGTCAATTCTTTCAAACTAAAACTGCTGCAAAATAAAGAAGAATGACTAAAAGATTTGGAATTGAAAATATCCAAGTTGATTACTCAGTTTAAGATAATCATTTTTTCCATACGTCTGAAAGAGACATGTTATGGAAGCAAAATAACCCAAACTTTAAACAGCACTGCATGATTGTGCCTGTGGTCTCTTGAAATGGATTTAAAGAATTGATGTAGTCTAATGTAAACATATATATCTGCTGTTGTCTGGTCATTGGGGACATGGATGGAAATATCAGCTTGATATGTAATACATGATGTGATATGACCATTAACAGTTACTCTTTATTTTCACTTTGACAATATCGCAACAAAGACACCATCATGATATATGTGTGTTTGTCAAAGCAGGATTTCTGAGGCTTCTTTGTAAAGGTGAAATGTGTTAGTATGTTAGCACTTCCCCTTTCAAGTCAGTCACTTCAATAAAGGCACTGGTTTCCCAAATAAATCTTTTTTTAAAACCACCAAAACACAGTGGTTGCTAACAAGGGACTGAAAGACACAATGCAATGTCATCAGGCAAAACATTAGCCGCCTTTAGCTCACCGCTGGTGATGTGCAGCCAAGCGACTGTGATGTAGTTCCTTCATAGCTTAGTCATGTACTTCTGATTCTACCCACAGTCTTTTGCTTTGATACATGTATCTAAGGGCATGTTGAAACAGTTATTGCTTTATTGAATTCATCCTTAAAAAAACAGCTCCATTTCATTTCCATGTCATCTGCTCAAACCGTGCTGCTCTGTCCCCCAGTAGTGGGTTGGTTTTTATGAAAAACTATGAACCTGGATGGTCAATATTTTAAGAGTATCCTCTAAATTCCCTGAATTACTAGCAACTTCCTCAAACCATTTAAATATCAGCCAAATATATCAAGCCCCCCGATTGTTGAGTGTTTGCCGGTGAGTAGCAGCTTGCTGAGCTCAGGTTACTGCCAAGCAGAAAGAATCAAATACAGATAATTCTGCCAACAGCTAGGATTAGCTGGCTGCTTGTTATACTCTTTGCTGTAAAAAGGCTGGATAAGTGGGAGGCAGAGATTTGGAAGTTATCCCTGCTTGTAAAGCAG
>NC_136905.1:58492512-58788727 GCF_949606895.1 Notothenia rossii | reverse complement strand
CGCTTTGTGCCAACAAGGTTAGGGCTAGGGTTCACACGCTCAACGGTTCACATTATAGGCTTTTGGGGTTTTATTTGCGGGTGTTTAATACTACTTCACAGTCTCTTATGGGAAGTATGGAGCCTAGACACATTACACTTCCCCTCCTCCTCCTCCTCCCTTCTATGTTAAGGTGCAGGTGCAGTGTTTTGTGGGAGTGTAACATAATAACTATATTTTCTTAAAACTCGTTAAAATCATCGCGTAGGCTGCCGGGACATTTCAGTGTACCGTGACTGAAGACAAAAACTTGCAATCACAAGTTATCTTCTTATTTTTGCGTTAATAGCACGTTAATGTGAGCGCGTGCACACACACCCTGACGTTTATTCATAGCACACAACTGGGTGCAGAGCTACTGAAATGTAAGCACACACACACACACACACACACACACACACACACACACACACACACACACACACACACACACACACACACACACACACACACACACACACACACACACACACACACACACACACACACACATTTGAAAACACCCTCTGTTCTAGTCCCATTTCAGCTTCCAGACTATGTATTTACATCAAATAAATTAAGAAACAACTCTCCCTCTGCCCCTCTAAAAGCAACCACCCTTCCTCTGCTGTAACAGAGACAAAGATAGGCAGGGGGAGCCGAACAATGAGCAGTCATTTTTCACGCATAAAACAGATAATAGGAGTCTAAACTTTACCTCTTTCCGGATGTTACGGCGCCTTAGTTAGCCGGGTGTCAGGTCACAATTATGTTTCCAAATCCAATAAATCGAACGTTAGTGTTGATGATAGTTGTAACTCCACACAAATAGGTTCCAGATAATAGAATATGGCCCATATATGTGTATATCAAGGTGTAATATCCTTGCTGTAAATTCCGTTTGGGTTTATAGTTCAATCCGGTGTTCCAGAGGGGTGCGTCCGTTTTGCATTCTCACAGCACCCAACGACTACATCCTCCTCCTCTCTTTTTCGCACTCTCCCCGTCTTTTCCTCCCGGTTTCATCCCTCCATCCGCGGGCTGATGGAAGAATCCCATCAGAAAGAAAGTGAAATGGACCCCCCTGCCCTTCAAACGCTTATTTTCTTCTCTTTTGCTTCCTCTTGCGCTCCTCCTTTTCCCGCCGGTCGGTGTCCTCGCGCAGGTGTAATATTGAAGAATTCCACCACAAGAGAAAATATCCCAGGTAGAAGGGCAGAAAAGTCCACGTATTCCAATAAAAAAATAACCCAGGTTAGGTAGAGTTTGTTAAACAGTCCTTAAATACCACAGCTCTATTAAACCATTAAACATTTCTAACGACGGATTTTTGGATACTCTCTTCACAGTCGACTCCTCTCTCTGTCTCCGAGTCTCAGTTTCTCACCCTCTGTTAACTCGACTCTGCAGTCTAGAGTAGATCAGAAGAGGAAAAATACAATAAAATAAACACGAAGTTACGTCCCGGTAAAGCCGTATTCCCGTTACTGACACCGCTATTTTAACGGTGCAGTCCCGCTGAAGCTCCTCGCAGGTCGCTTCTCCCGCACCGTTAATCCATATAGCGCAGCGGGCATGACATCTGTCAGGTTTGACAGCATCAATGAGTACAACTTCCTGATGGGGTTTTCAAAATAAAACCCATCTATTGTTCACTATATCACGTATCCATGATCTGCACATGATATGTCTGGCCTCTATCATTCATTATGTATGCACTAATTAATTACACACTAAACTGTCAACTGGACTGCACTTTTGGGGTCTCCAAAATGTCCAGGTCATGTGGGAATGTGTGCAATTGTACTTATATTGAAGAATATACACTGAAAAAAAAAAGACTACAATATCTAATGGAAGTGAAAATATATCAGAGGTCAGTTAAGGAAAACGTTAAATAATGCTTAAGGGTTAACTCCTTATGGCAGAACCTGGCTGATGATAAAGCTTATGGAAATTAAAACCATTGATTAAACAACCATTTTTAAAGATTAAGATAATTCGTCCTAGATCCCCACCGATATCCTCAATACAAACTAAAGAAAAGAGAAAGCGCTACAGGAAGAAAAAAGGTAAGTGTGCATTTCCAAACCCAAACCTCTAATGTATCATCACACTGCTTCAAACTCAAAAAACACCTTATGTACCCATGCTTTTATTTTGAAGCAAAAATCATCTTATTTCCGGACTGCGCCTTGGTAATTCTGTGTCGCTTGACGAAACTTTAAGCTCGCTGCATGGAAGTTGCTGAAAGCCCTCTCTGTACTGCACTCTGTGGCAGTCCACAATCATTTAGCTGGACTGTGCATGGGCTCAAATTGCACTAAAAACTACAAAAAAGCACTTTGAAGATAGATAATATATTAATGTGCGTATCGTTTTCCAGACAGGGTGCTCGAGCCTTTTCCTTGCAGTTCCTGTTTGTCATTCACTCCGCGCACCGTCGATAAAACTAGAGCGCGCGAGAAATTGGGGAGCAAGTGCGGCTTTATCTGGCCCATTTGGAACTGTACACTTCCGTAAAACCAGATATATCGCCACTGCCGAGATTACATTTTCTCAACCATATCTTCTCTGGCTTTATAAAAGGCGTTTCTCTGTGTGAAAGAGGATGAAGTCTGAAATAATAACTCTGTCTCTCTTTCTCTCTCTGCTGTTATATAGAATGTTGAACAGACAGAAGAGGAGGAGCAGATATGAATTAATCCATACAGTTAGTGAATGAGCTTCATCATCAGGGCAATATTGCATGGTTTAAAAGAGACATGGAATTGTTTTTTTTAAGTTAATTACAATGTGTAGCTTAGGAATTAACAACAGATCAATGCACCTCCAAATGGGTATTGCAAGGCGTGATACTTGTAATCATTTGAGATTGAAAGGCAAATAGATAAAGAAATGCATATGATAGATGGATGGTCTTATTATTATATATTTCGTTTTTTGGGGATGGAACTGATATCAGATGTTGGAGTTCACATGTGTTTATTGACGTGATGCCTCTGTAATCAATTAATAAAAGACAAACTTGGAGATACAGGGATTTTGCAGGCCACTGATAAGATTGCAGGTGGTTCGATGAAGCGACCAGGGGATCTACACTGTAAAAACAGTTCCGATGGTGAAGTCAACAAAACTCAATTTTTTTAGGTAATTTACTTGCCCTAAATTAGTTTTTTTTTCAATGTGCATTTAAATAACTAACACTTAAAGGTGGAGTAGGTAATTTTGGAGAAACCAGCTTGAATGCGCTAGAATTTGAAAATACACAACCAGAAAAAATCTGCCACTTCCTTACAGAGCCCCTCCTCCAACACACACGGACGCGCACTTGACCAATGATGAGGGCACGAGATAAGTTTGTGCACAGATGGAAGGCTGACATCCAGCCGGGCCGCGTCTATCGTTATTCCAACCCAGTTTAGATTTAACCACGCCCACTTCCGCATTACGCAAGAACGTAGCTTTAGTGTCATGTCAGTCATATTGACAAAGAAGCACTATTATATTGTATATTATGCAGTGTTTATAAGGACGGTATTTTGCTTGTCAGATTCAGATTTCGCGGCTGTGCCGTGTCTATGACGCTATCGCGTAGAGCTACGTCGATCCTTGCGTAATGCGGAAGTGGGCGTGGTTAAATCTAAACTGGGTTGGAATAACGATAGACGCAGCCGGGCCGGCTAAAATGATTGGTCGTGCTTTTTACAACGCTACGGCTTCCACAGATTACATTTCTTTATGTATTAATTGTCAAAGCATGTAATATATTCATTGCTATCGGGATGTTAAGAGCATTCCATGGAAAATAACAAAAAGTGTTTCTGAAATAAATTACATACCCCACCTTTAACAAGCCCCAAGCCTGTTTTTCAGGTTTCAGGCTCGAAAATGACATTCCCAGAACAAATGACCATATCTTCCCTTCTAAAAGGGTTACATTAATAATATTTTTTCTCAAAGTAATGATAAACATGTGAGTTGGATGTAGAAAAGTCAGAATCAATAAAGATGTTTTTTATTTTAAAGAAAATTCAGATTGAACATGGTAAAAAAATGTAAATTATAGTGTCCGTCCAAAAAATATTTTGTTCTTATAGTGAAAAATAACCTTGGATGATGGGTTGGTAGCATAGACTGTATATATAAATGGACGTAGGGTCCGTGACGTCACCCATAGGATTCTGCAGAGTTGCCGAGAAGCTCTTAGTAGGCGGAGTCGGCCACTAACGGCTCGACACTGACGTCAGAATTCAACTCCCACCTACTCCAGCCTGCTCCAAATAAGGGCAAAGAGGCGGAGCCGAGGCGGGACCTCCTGCCACCGAGCTGAAAGTTCCAGAGCTAGCTGAAGCCACCAAGCTAAGCTAACATGCTCCCCATCTGCACACTGCCGTGGCATTTTACGTTTCTAACGGAGCGTCCACACAGCAGCGTGCGTTGACGCTTGGCGGTGGGCGTGTCTGAAGCTTGGGGAGTCAACGCGAGCAACGCGACCAACAACCAATCACATGAATCTCCCGCCCCCGACATGCAAAGCAAAAAACATTCCATGCTAGCTATATATACTGTCTATGCCTGCTAGCTGTCCATTCAATGTTAAAACGAGGTACACTGGATATAAACTCCCCAAACAGGCGAAAACCTACCAGTTTCACCCACTATCTCTGCCACCTCCCTCCATGCCTGGCTCCTCCGGTTTGTATCCCGGTAGATGAAAAGAGACTGATCATACAGCACCGGGTGATTCACTACCGCAATGATTATTTTCTCCTCCATTTTATGGAACATGTAGAAATGACCTGCGGTATGGCTCTCGCAGCATACAAGCGGTTTGATTGGCTAGCAGTTGTACTTGCAGATTTTAATAAACGGGATTTGATCGGCTGACGCTTCCCTCGAACCTTCAAAAGTTCAACATGATTAAACTTTTGACGCGAGCAACGCGAGCAACGCGAGCAACGCGAGCAACGCTCCCCACAATGCAGTTCGGCGAAGCGTGACCTCAACCCATTCAAAGTGAATGAGCAGAAGCGTTGAAGCTTCAACGCACGCCGCTGTGTGGACGGGCCGTTAGGTAAGCGGACATGAAACTATTCAGCAAAACTATAAATAATAATCTAAGTTATTGAGTTTTTAGCATAATACTTCAGAATCTTAAAATCCCTTAACGTTTGTATGCAATTGTGCTAAATTAAACACTGGAATCAAGCAAATATTAATATGTTTGCATGACATTAGTTATTTATATTTTGATATCACTTAATTATACGTTTAATACATTTAAGTCCAGCTAAGGTACATGTGATGGTAGCTACAGTAGTTAGTGCTCTTACCTTTGAGGCCTCCTCCAAACAGCATAATAACCAGACTGTATCATTAAAACTAAGTACCAGTTCTAGATCCTTGACTTTAGACAAACAATTCAAAAGACAACATGTATTTAAAGACCAATCTTTATTTGAATGGGCCTCTTAACCTGATATATTAGTTATACAGTAATAGTATTGACAATCTAAAAAAATTGAGCAACTCAAAAGTCAACTTTATGTTTCTTATTGTCTAAAGCTTTTATTCTTTTCATTTTTCCCCTCTCATATTCAGTGTGGACAGATTGAGACAGCGTGGTGTCTAGAAAGCTGCAGAGACTTCAGGGAGAAACCTAGGTGTGATGGACGTCCTGTCTGTTTGTTTGGAGAGGACTGAGGGTCTTTCCTCTGCGAGGAGGACCAGGCCTGATGGAGGAGCCCATGCTGGGCAAAGCTGATAACAACTGCACAGGCCTAGTCTGTCACTTTATTTGACTGAATGTGTTTAATTATAGATTTAATAGGTTTACACCTTCTGTCCATATGTGCTTTTTATTTAAAACATGTTTGATTAACTTTTGGTTCACCTTTCAATAAATTGTATTTGTATTTGCACTCCTTTTGTCCATTATTCTTACTGAAAATGTTAGATTACACATTCACATCTGACTGAAGATTGGCCCCATTTATTTGTGACATTGCAAACTCTGCGGTATAAGGCACAAGTGATGTGAAGCTCATAAAGCGAGGCAAATAGAAATAATTAGCTGATGGAGTGTAGATGTGGAAATAGGTGTATTCGATCAGCTGACTGTTTTTACAATAAAAGTAGTTTCTTAGTGTACTGGTCTTAAAATCTCATAACATCAGCTTTTAATTTTCCTCTTGGATGTTCTTCTTGACCCTTAGAGAAGGAGAACATGTCGTGTCTTTCAGGCATGTCCTTTCCTAAAAATAATTACAGGAAACATAAAACATATTATTGCAAAACAAGTGTGTTATTTATGAAAGCGGTGTGTTTGTGTGTTTAGGGGCTGTAGATATAATTATTTTGAAATTGTAATGTTTTTTTTTTATTTCAACAGTGAGCTACAAAGACAATCAGATTATGAATGAAAAGTAAGAAGTTCATCAACATTGAAATGTATGTTATTATAAAAATAATATTTAACTGTTATCAAAATGTAGTGAAACTGTAGAAGCTTGCTCTGTCTCACTGAAAGAATAACTTTTACCACGTTTTTTCAGACAATATTGAGAGATAAATAGTAGCAGTTCTCACTGTGTTAAATATCTTTGCCTTCAATACATTAAATTAGAAAGCTGACAAAATCATATTGCTTGTTAACATCTAAATGTAACTTTTTGCATGGAAAAAACCCTCAACTTAACTGATGTGTAGGTGGTCTAGTATTTAGTATTGTTTAATGGAATGTATATCAGTGTATTAAAGTAAATACTTCATTCATTTAAACCAATATCTTTCTTGATTCTTTGTACAGTATGAAAAAAAGAGTTGTTCACTGTTGAAGTTCACTGCTGTGAGGAGTCCAGTTATGTCTCTCACTCTCTGGTCCAGCCTGTCTGCATCACCTGGACACCTTAAACAAACAGATATATATGTAAAGTACAATGTGTACAAACAATATAACTGATTCTCTTCTGTTGAACATGTTCGATTGTGTATTGTCCGAGTCAGGGTCCTTTTTATTTTACTGTAACTTTGGAAGTTGTGTTACCAATGCTTGCTGTTTATTTGATACCAATTTGGTCATGCAATTAATAAAAACAACAAGGTTTGGGTTCGTTCTTCAGATGAATGTGACGTTAACGTGTAAGCTCAATAATGAACTCCAGCTCAACCAACCATATTGTAATATCTAAGTAATCATCTTGAAATATGACATTAATAATTGTAATATACACACATCTTATTGTGAGGTTGATTTCACATACACTACTTCGACATTAGCTTGTCTAAATACTTGAGCACAGCCAATTTAAATTAACCTTAGCGATGCATACAGTTCCTACCTACATAATAAAATATCTCTCTAAGTTACAAGGATGACCTTATTTTATCAACCTCAAACAGAAGCCTTTTGTTGTACAGTATTATCCCACTTAACGCTTAACACTTGTCTATTTCGTTTTAACCTTTATATATAGTTTATGATTTTAACTTGGAGACTACTATTAGCATCGTTAGTACCGATGTAGCTACCACTCGCTTACACGCTAACCCAAGCCTTAACATTTATTACGTAGCTGATTAAAATCATTAACACATAAATAAAGTACTTGAATTTCACTTACCATAAAACCGCATTAATGCACCGTCTGTTTTAACTGCAGAGCGAGTCACAATAGTCCGATATATAAGCATGAAGAACAAACAACCACGGCCGGATCAAGTTGTGTTCCCTGGATGAACTGAGCATGCAGAGTCCCTGTAGCTAGCTTCACGGAGCAGCTAGCAGTGAGACAAGAAGCTAGCAGCAGCAGTTTGCTGTCTGCGGAGCTGTCACTCAATGTGACCACGCCCTAATTTATGCATAACTTTAAGACTGAATATTAATTAAACAGATGAGTTGAGAAAAAATTCACTCCAGGATCCATAGACAGGAAGGGGGAATCTAACTATACTGTGAATCAAATGTTTTGAAACCACGATGTAAACATGTTTATTTCTGCTGTAAAGTTGGGCATTTTAACATGGAAATTGCTCCCTTCTGCAGACTGCTCCTACTGGCCACTAGATTAACTGCAGTTTGAGGCACTTCCTGATTCGCATCCCGAAAGTTGCCCAGAGTTTGCCGCATGGTTAGTAGACTAAAAGCTTTAGGAATCCAAAGTACAACATATAATAAGTACCCTGTCTCAAGATTGATGCAAAACAAGTTATATTTGAACTTTTTAGACAGATTTAGCAAAAAAAAACTCTTCTGGGGCCATTTGGGTGGATTTTCCTTATCTCTGGCCCCCCTTCTTCGATTTTGACATGTGACATCTCTTTCTGACCGTTAAAGCCAATAGAATCGAAGGGAAATCGTCCCGCACACACTCATGTTAAAAAAAAAGGTGACATCTTTGCACATTCAATTAAGCTACAGAGCGCAGGAATGGCCTGCTATACTATTTTAAAACGGAATTGCAGTTGTATTGCTTATAGATTATCAGAACATTTCAAAGGGGACACAGCCACATTGGATATTAACCTATGGATTAATTACATCATCGTTGTTATCGTTTTAATGCCATTGAAGACCAGTTTAGACCAGACTAAGACGAAGGTAAACCATGTTAGCGTTGTGGGCTACCTAGCGGCACTTGTTTTGATGTATGTTTTTGTTGATAACGTCGCGAGTTTGTATCTTTCAGTGTTGAGGTGGGCACCGTTAGATTCTGTGTATTTACGATCATAAAAGATGTGTTGGATGTGCAGCTAGGATAAGTAATAAGGGAGCTAGGATTGATTTTCTGTGCAGTAATAGGTTAGCATTTTTCGCTTGGGGCTCATTCAGAGGCTCACTGTTAGCATTGTGTGTTTTTTTTGGAGAAAAAAAATGAAAAAGATCAGTTAAATTTTTTTTCCCCCATTTTATGGATATAAAATATTCATAGTTTATTAAATATTAAGGTTCCTTAGACGTTGTTTCCTGCAAATGACGCGATTTCGGCCCCGGAACCGGATCCGTGGGGCTTAAGTTAAGCAACAATGAGTACATGTTTTAAGAACTCATTAATTTGTCAATTAATATCACATTTTCTGAACTTTCTTATAAATACGTTTTGGAAAACTTTGTAAAAATGCTTTTGCCAACGCCACGTTCATGACACGCCCTCAAACGAGAATACCTGTGTGAGACTTCCTGTTCCTCTTTGCAGCGATTCTTCTAGTGATGGGAATTATGGCTCTTTAAAGGGAGCCGGATCTTATGGCTCCGTTCCTTTCAAAGATCCTTTCAAAAGAGCCGTTTTTTTTTAAAGGGGGCGGAGTTACTAGGTTTATCTGCAAAATAATCACCAGGATAATGATTGACTGTATTACCAGACCTAATGTCAATAATCTGCATTGTAAACATGACACAAGGTGGCGCCATATCCATGTCATTCATGTCAGTGGATGTACTACTTTTAATTTACCCTCTGTATGTGTTAAGTAAATACAGTTGCCATGCCTTGAATGAAATTCACGCAACTCTTAATATTAGATATTGTGTTTTTAAGTGACGATGGAGATTATTTGTTGACCCTGCTTTAAAGGATATTTTGCCTTTACAAATGGTGCGCTTTATCACTGTCTGGGTTTTGGTTGAAGTGCATCCAAGTGCTGCTGCGTTTTCGCGTTTTGGCCAATTTTTTATTTTCCAAAACACGTCGTCCACCTGTCCTGTACCACTTGTTATGACTTCTCTCTCTCGCGTATTCCGTTAAGACCCACCCCATCTCACTCCTCGTGCTGAAACCTACCAGAGGAGGGGCGGGTCTTCACAGCATACGTTTGGGGAACAAAATCAAACTTTTTAAAAGGCGAGTGGATTTTGGCAGGCAGTGAGTGCGGACCAACGATTGAACGATAAAAAGAACGGCTCTCACCAAGTAAGACTCGGTTCCCCTCGTTCGTACCAAAGAGCCGTTCAAAAGAATCGGCTCGTTCGCGAACGACACATCACTAGATTCTTCAGCAGTTGGACACGTGTTTGCGTTGGACCCTCTTCAAACCATCGTAAAAACAAGTAAGCATGCCACCTGAGTTATTAATTACTACTTTTTAACTAGCAAGTGCTATTCACTGTTTTGATCGAAACATCGACATTTTAAGCATGCCAGCGCCAATGCTGCTGTTAAAGTTAGACTCAGCCCTTTCATGCTCATGTAGTAAATTTTTTCGAGCAAATGGTGTTGGGCAAAGTTTGCATCAAGTGCTTACCGACGCAATTCTGTTAAAAGTGGTTAAGTTAAGAGTACGTATTAAATGTCCCATGTCATGCTTTTCCGGTTATTACCCGTCCCCTATGAAGGTTTGTATGCATGTAAACGGTCTGCAGAGTCAAAAACCCTCAAAATACACCCTGTAGCGAGTAAAACTCTAACACAGAAAATACCCCCCCAAAACGCCTTGTTGGAGATTTCTCATTTTCCAATGTTTACTTCCTGGATATCGCTACGTAGGGATATCCAGTAGCCACACCCAGAGCTATGGCTGCACCCTCTGCCAGCCTTTCACGAAACAAAGCTTTCCAAACCTTTCAGCGATTCATGCCGAATATGTACAACGTAGGGCACTGAAGAACGATGCTGTTCCTACTTTGTTTGGACCAGCGGGAGATTCGGATACACAACCTGTAAGTATTCATTGTTGTTTGTGTATTTATGATGTTTAAAACAAACAAGGTATCTACCACGACTGTTTGAATGGGTAAACATTTTTCGGATTACTACGTTGAAATGCTCTCCGCAGACCCATGCTCACAGCGTTAACTTATAAACCTTTTTCTTACTCAATATCAAGCCACACTTATTGTTTTTACTTCGGCTGTGAGTGTTTGTGTGTGCTCAGGTTGAGTTTTGCTTGTTCTAGCTGTATCACCAAGCCTGTCTGCTCCTCCACTAGTGTGTGTGTCTGTGTGTGTACGAGCAGTGCTAACTAAGTTGCTAGCGTTTCCATATATCAACTCCAATGTTAGCAGATGGCCTTTGTTGGGGCAGAACCTCTGCTCCGCGCCGTCCCTTTATGAGTTGTCTTAAAATAAGGAAAACTCAAAGCACCAAAATTATGGTTAAACAATAATCTGTTTTAATGGTAAAAAATAACAACACCTTAATGACGAAGCACTCTGCAACAGCAGCTTAAAAATGCAGAGTACTCCGGGCTCAGGTTCTACCACCGCGTGAGACACTTGTCAGGAATGGCCAGTCAGAACAAGAGCGCCGAGCATCAAAATTATCACAACAGTTATACACAGGTCGGGAGGAGTTGTATCGCTTGCTCCTCCCTAGCTATTTGTTATTGGCGAGTTCACTTCTGAGCGAGCTAGCCAGTGAGTTGGCAGTGTTCCATTGGCCGGTTTCACTTCTGGGCGGGACCCCAGGCAATGAGTCAGCAGTTGTGGATTCCATCTGTTGCTTCATCTCCTGTGCGTGTGTGTGTGTGTGTGTGTGTGTGTGTGTGTGTGTGTGTGTGTGTGTGTGTGTGTGTGTGTGTGTGTGTGTGTGTGTGTGTGTGTGTGTGTGTGTGTTTTTCCTTCTGCCCTCAGGCAGTCCCCCAATCAATGATTTGGAGTCATGACAGAGGACTCTTTGACAGGATGCATACCCATTCCCCTTTAAACATCTTTAACGCACACATCTTCATCATCCCATGACGGCCACAGAATCAGTCAACCAACAGAGGCCAACTGTTTCCCATAGCCTAAGGCCATCTCTGACCTTCCTTTCACCTCCGAAGTCAGTTCACTTGGAATGAATACATTTATTAATAAGATAAGAAGGACTATTGTCTCTCTTAACTGTGTGACTCAATTCTCAAGGCCTCTTTTATGGGTCTGCAGGATATTCATCATTAACTTACAAGAATGTAACTGTATTATCTTTGAGGAAAACTTCTCTTGGAGTTCCCCTGTTAATTGCAAAAACCATTGATGATTAACCCAGAGACTGTGGGCCTCTCCAGATGTCTGGGAACTGCAACAAGACTTTCTGAAAGATACTTCTCAACGGGCAATCACCCCACTCAAGCCAGAAGTCACAGGTTATGTTAAAAATGGGACATTTAAAAAGGAATATATCATAAATACGCCTTAAGAACTAGACATGCTAGGGAAAACATTGTTTTCATGCCAGCTACAATGAATGACCGAACGTGGCAGACAACCCTTATAAGATTGCAATTGTAAACATGTTCTTGCTAGCCTAGACTAGCTGTTGTTCATAGTAGATTGGCACATTACACTGTACAACTAGCAAACGTAGGTTAGCATATTAGCTGGCAAGCTAACTGTGTTGATTAGATAGATAGCACACTCCTACCACAACTACTAATAACGAATCTAAAACAACTAAGTTTCTCTAATATTTTGTGATTTGCATTTGATTTTGTCCAGCCAGATCAGGAAACTCCTGGCGTATCTGGCGGACAACACACACACGGGATGACCACTCTGATGCCTCGTCCTAAAAAGCCCCGGCAGCAGCTTACAAAGCTGTGATAGGCAAGATACCGAAAACGCCTATAAGGGGAGGTATGGACGATATACAGTGTACATATGTATATTTAGACATGTTCATTTTGTACATTTCTAAAAATAAAGTTTGATGAAAATACTGCCTTTCTTCCCTGAATTGTTTTCTCCTATAACATATCATTCATATATATAGCAAACCATGATTTAATTTTTCATCAAATAGTAGTAGTTTGTTACAGGTAAAGATAACTTACTCTTCTATAACAACAGTTTTAGGTACAGTTTGGTTAGTATAGATATAAAATATACGGCTGTACTGATGTTCTGCTCAGAACTTCCGGTTCCTTCGTCAAAAAGGAATGTATTTTTTCTATAGGGTTTTGGAAAATAGCTCGAAATAAGGTCTGTGGTTGACACAAATTTAAGAGATAAATCACGTTTTGTTCTACGACATCAAATACATCAGCAGTGACCCCACTGGTGATATTTGAAGAGTTTACGTGTCTGAAAAACGATGGTTGTTACAGAGTGGCTGAATAGGACTACAGAAATTGTCGAGGCCGTTGTACGTCATTACGCCTAACACGTAAACACTCCCGCTAAGTTTGTTTTCCCCTGTGTTCTGCTTGAAAGTGTTAGAAATTAAAATCAATTTTTTGATGGTATAATGTAGCTTAAACATACCGTCAGTTTAAACGCTCTTTTATACTGAAAAACCAGAAATTGTTGTGCACAAGCAGTTAAGCTTTTATTCTGAAAATCCTTCATCTACGGTTAGCATTTAGCATGTGGCTAATATACGATTTCCTAAAGAGGTGAATTAAGTAGCGAAATGACATGGAGTGGTGCAAACCGAAACCTACTGATTTAACACTACAACTATAGATGTCGAGATACTACCATGCTGAATATTAAATGAAAGTACAGTTTATTTGAATACATTATTGTTTACAGACGAGAGTAGCATGTGACAACATCCGGAAACCAAACCAGCCGTGAAGTATTTTCTGTATGTTTTAGAGTATTGATTACAGCGTTTAGAATGTGTTACATGAAAAGTGATGAAAGAGAATATGAGGAGAAAAGGCGTGTTAAGCATATGTTGAAGGTGAAAAGTACCAATCCTCTGTTTAAATGCAACAACGGACATTAGAGACGAGGCGAGCCGGCTGGCGGGGAGGAGCCAGCAGAGGATATATAACGGCACCGAACGGGGGATGGGCCTTCTCTTCTTGCTCAGGAGAGCCAGATCACAGCTGTTTTCTGCCGGAACAATATTCTGTCTGTAACACTACCGCGCCTTATTTAATTAAAGTATCCCATTTGAATCTTTTCAGAGACTCCATTTAGTCTCATTTTAAAGCTTCTCTCCTGGACGCGAGAATAAAGAACATATTTAACAATTGGTGACCCCGACGTGATCTCGTTTCAGCGGGAGAGCAGTTGCAGTTTTCGAAGGAGCTTGAACAATGCTGGCAGACATACACTCGGGCCCATACAGAAAGGTAAAGAAGTACCTGTTTATTCAAAATCTTCAATAGATTACATAGTGAACAATAGGAGTGTGTGTCTGTCTTGTAAGTTGGACACCTGAGAAAGACTGCCTAAATTTAAGTTAAAACAAGCCTAAATTGATAAACATTGGTATCCTACCACGTGGCGTTGCTTTGTTACAGGCAGGGTGAGTTCAATTTCTTTTTTTCTATTTAACCCTGCATACTATTCGTTTGTCTGTTATTACATGTCGGCTAGAGGCCAATCACTTATATAGGTGTCTTTTGTTGCGTTTTACGTTTTACGTGAATGGTTTTAGGCCATTAAGCAGTCGGGACTGCTTGAGGCAAAGACACAGCCAAAGTTTGAAGCTAAGGTTATTGGAGTGAGTGTTTTGTGTTAACAACAGTGTGAGGCTGTTTTAAAAAAGTCATTTTTCAAGGAAAAGGCCTGAGGAGTTTGAAGCTTTCAGTGATTACTTTATTTCTGTTTTCAAAAAGACATTGCGTGTGGATTACGGCAGGAAGTGCGACATTCGTGCGTTAGATAGACGATATTCTTCTGATTGTGTTTGGATAGCGTCCCATTTTGTCCCATAAATAGCGTGTTTAAACAGAAGAGATTACCATACTGGCTCTTAAAGTCAAAACATTTACGTACATGGGTAGAGGGCTATGACGTAAGGGTATAAGGCCCATTTATCATTGTAAACTAAATAGAAATGTTATTTTAAACTACAGTGTTGTGTGTTGAATTTACTAGACAAAATATCACCCCACCATTATTTCAACTCCAGGTGTTTTCTCAAATCCCTTTGTTCTTCAGGTCAAAGGTTGGAAAACCAGTTGCCATCTTGTCTTGACCTCATGTTCACAGTGAGCCACACAGCAGTCGCCATTTCATGAAATGCTAATTGAAGTACTCTGTTTGCTTTAACACACTGAGGCTAGGCATTCCATCTTCTAAAGAACATCATACTTCTTGTTAGAGTTAGAACTATTGGAAGTACTTCTGCTGGTAAATGTGTATTGGCGGTTTTGTGAATATTCTTGTTTGCAAATGTGTTTTGGCGGTTATGTGCTGTGTTGTTTAACCATAGTGTAATGTTCTTCCTATTTTAAAGATATTTTTAAGGAAACTAAGTTTCTCCTTGTTAAAAACGAGTCAGTTTTGCAACAGCTATTCCCTAGTGGATTAAGCTGGAAATTAAAATAGCGCACTCTGGTGGTAGTACAGAATTATTACCCAAATAGAAGAAACACCATAACATTGTGAAGTATAATTTTAAGTGTTATAAATAAACACATGCTTGATCGCCAAGACAGAATTGCAAGTGGTTTCTAATTATAAGAGAAGAAACTTTACATAATACTTTTTCAAACACCAATTTATTGAAGCCAACACAAGTGGTGACATTAGCATAATTTCATACATTTCGGTATGCACTGTACACAGGAGATTTGGATTTGAACCAAATTCATATTTCAAAGTCAAAACCATACACGGTACAACTTTATTTTAACATTTCATATTTTAATTTTGCATATTTTTTATATATTAATTAACTTTATTAATATTTGACCTTAAACATAAAAAAAAAAAAAATCTATAATTAAAAAAGAATTATAAAACCTTGAGCAAAAAAAAAAAAAAAAAAAAAAAAGATTTAAAGTTCGGACGAACAGCAACGAAGGTGCTTGTCAGAAGATTAGTGCTTCATCTTTGACAAGTTTATAAATAATTAGAGAACATGTCACCAAAACAAACTAAGTTGAGACTAGACGCAGGGCCAGGCTCAACAGCAGATATCAAGGGAAGGATAAAAATCAGATCAGATGCTTAACAGTTCCAAATCTTAGACAAAAGACATGGAACCACCTGGAGAAACTGTTGGAACAATGGCAAACGAGAGGACTGTATCCAGCTGATGATCAACCAACACCAACGAAAGCCCATAGAAAAGCAGTAATTGACCATGAAAATTGAAAATACCTGCGAGAACAACAAGCATGGATCAAAGCCGGACAACCCCCTTGGTATGGACCTGCTAAAAGCGCTATAAACAGAGCTGAAAAAAGAAAATCTAGAGTTACACGTCTGGTACTCCATCTAAAATATGTCAGCCAAGAATCAACGAATGGCATGTATGTGGCTCAAGGAGCAGTGCTCACAGCAAAGGAAGATACGAAAGAAAAGACAGAAGAAGCTCCAGTAATCCAACCTTCAAAGCTCCTTCCAAGCCTGACAGATGCGCCTCCTCCCTACATGACAGAAGAATACAGTTTCTTTCAACCCCCAATACAAGCTCCAACTCTAGGTGTTTTAGGAGGAGTATTGGAGTTGGACGGTCTCCCCACAGCTACACGTGTCAAAGACTTGGAGTATGAGGTAAGACTCCTATCTGGTGAGCTCAACAGAAGATTGGAAGAACTAGGCAGAAGAATGGAAGAGGAGCTCAACAGAAAGATGGAAGAACTCAGCAAACGTATGGAAGCACAACTCAAGAGAAGAGAAGGCGAAGGTTCTCCAGACACCACAACCGTAACTGAAGCTGGAAGACTCAAGAACTGCTCAACACTCACGCTACCGGTGATAGCGGCTGGAGAAGGAGGATTGAAATACCAATCATGGACTCACAGAGACATGGAAGCATTCGCGGCAAAACTACCTCCACTTAAACAAGGAGGTCAGAAGTGGGTGAATGATCTGGAGAAATACACTGTCCAAGACCACCTGTGCTTGGGAGACATGAGCCTGCAGTTTGCTTTTCAGCCCAACGGTATACTGTTTTTCTCAGACGCGGAGGGATACTGACTTGTTGTGAAAAGTAACTTACAATTCTACCCGTGGTATACGCTCAGTATATCACGGCTAAGAACCAATCAGATTGCTTGATTTGACTTGTCCGTTTTATAATATCAAGTAAAACATGGAACCATTAGTTCACTCATAGAGAATGCCCACATCACTAACAAGACTCCAGCTGTGTTTCACAGACTTTCACTTATCCCCAGAGCCAAAAGATCAGCTGAGCAACAAGAGGAGGAGTTAGAAATACTCGGTCCCAAACAAGAGGCGGTTATAATCAAGATGATTCACCCCCCTATATGCAGTTCTTGTATCAAATGATGAGATGGGTTTAAGTGATTGGGATATGTAAGTGATGGGGATTTACAGATTAGGGGAATCTCTAAATACACTGGATCCATGTTTTAGTCCGTACCAGAAACACCCCCTGTTAAGCTATGAACAACCGATCGGTGACCTGAGCACCATTATTGAAAAGGATTGTTAGACACAGGCTACTAACCCACAAGTACAGCCTTGTATGTACAAACTCTATGAACAAGATTCCCCAGCAGATAGTGGCGACATTGCAGATATGTCCAGTCACAAAAGTTACTACGGTTCTAGATAACAGTGAGATTTAAAGTGATGGAGAAAATATGGAGACGTTCTTTTATAGTGTGTGAAATATGTGGTGCTTGAAACATGTAGGTATTTAAATGTATAGAAGATAAAATGGTTTCCTGAAAGAGTTAATTGGAGTAAACATGTTACAGTGGGTGAAAGCAATGTTTAGGGATATGGTAAAGTTATTAGTAGACATGAATTGTGTTTAGATGACATTTAACAACTAAGATAGATAGTATGATTAGGAAAATAGAGTGGAAAAGGTTGGATTTATTTTACCTCAAGTGTGTTAGAATTAACTATAGATAATGCGTCCCGAGATCTCTCTCTCTCTCTCTCTATCTATCCGCCTGTCAGACCGCTACGACCCCAACTTCCAAGCAGACAAAAGACCTCACCACGGAAGACTCCTCCTTCTCCATCGAACAGACAGAGAAGCAGAGCTGAACCATCTCCACCTGAGGAATCCAGAACTACAGGTGACATAAAAAGGCACACTCTCATCGGTCCCCCACAGGACATGAAGTTCCAAGCTGAGCCACAAGATTTGGGCACAAAAGCAGAGTGTGGGACATGAGAGCGGAATACGCCCTCCATGCAACAAAGTAGAGACTGTAAAGGAGGAGAAGAAATGCAAAGCAGATGGGACACTGAAAAGAGTTACAGCGGAAGGATCCAAGAGCGGATGGACTGAGGAGAAGGTGGACGGAGGAGAGGAAAGGACGGAGGAGTTGGCATGGTACGGCAGAACGTGAGGGGGTCGTGGCTTGACAACCAGAGGGGGAGAGAAGGAAAACGGGAGTGAGTGAGTTTACACATAAACACACTTATTCACCAACGAGAAATACGTAAAGAAAAATATTTATTAGCCATGAATTAATCAATTGGTGAATTTATAAAGAAAGAAAGAGGAAACTATTAAATAACCCTAAAAACACACTTAGGGTAGAACATATTATTCAATCTTTTCATCATATGAACAAATTATTCTTTAAGAGATTTTTATTCATGTTTGAATTTGGGGAAGATTTAATTTGTTACAGTATAGACCTACAGTTTAAAGAGATGGTTTTAGTAACCACTCTATAAAAGCAGACAAATCTTTATTTGTATGGAAAATGTTAAAGGTAGAGCTAGTACCAAGCCAAAGATAGTGTTCCAATCTAAAGTATTGATTTCTCCATTGTAGCATGGTTATTACCTCAGGAGGGAAGATTAAGGTGGAAATAACATTTGTTTTTCGTCCAAGATGTAGAGTTTTAAAAAGACACTGGGCAAAGAGCGATAGCAAAGTTTAATTTTTTTTAAAACTAATGTAGTTGGGAGCAATACATGCAGGGCCTTGGAGCACTCATTGTGATGGTGCATATTCATCAGGGAGAAGGGGTCGCTCAACCCACCCTGCAGATGTTTTAAATCTTACTTGCAGCTTCAGAGGGAGCGCACGGCACCAGAGTATGAGTTTTAAAAGACAAGCGCCACCACCTCCTAATGGTCATCCATTCACCAGATGACCTGACATTTAGAGATGTTATTTAAAGGAGAAACATATCTGCCATAAGTGTAAATTCCGGAATTGAACTACAAACCATTAAATAAAATGACTTCTGTTTTAAATTCCTTGTTAAAGGAGGGAGTAATTATCACATGCTCGGGCACCCAAGGTTCCACACACTGTAAAAGGGGTTAGCATAGCTATTTAAGTAGACCAGAATTGATAATAACTTAGTATAATGCGTTATTGATATTCCACCGGTTCTCACACCATTTCAAGGACTTTATCACTGCAAACCACCCAAAGTTACTGAGTAGGAACTTTTAAGTGATGAAATTCTACAACTGTTGTAACTGACCAAAATCTTCTCCCAGAAATGACTGTCTAGAAAGCCGTACCCCAGAGTAGAACGCACAACGGCCCCTTCTAGAGAACATATTACTTTCATACCTTAAATGGTATGAAAGGAGGGAGGGTAAATTTCTCAGGAGGAGACAGTTACAAATGCTAGCAGAACAAGACGACCCACCCCCGTATACAGATGTTGATGACAATGATGAGTTAGTTTAAATGATATGGATGTTCGGAGATGAGATTGATCAATGAATGTCCAGCCGATGTGATTCTTTAAATGATATCATGTGAAGAAGTGAGCAAAATTAAAATGGAGTGAATCCATTTCAATTTACTTCATACTATTCCAAGACAGTATATTTTTATTAAACACAGTTTCTGTAAAGGTGGGGGAGACTGTCTCCCCCCTTCCTGCCATCTCTCTCTGTTTCTGCTGATGCGTAAAATATACAAAATAACGTTTTATATACTTACTCTCTTGTTAAAAGGTGATGAAGTTTGCAGCGTATGCCAGCCATCAGTGTTCTAGTTTTAAGGTGTTGCATACCTCAAAGTGTGTCTAAAAGTATCTTGGCAAGAGGAAAAAAAAGCCACAATTCGCCTAGGCCATTAAAAAGAAACCGAATTGCTGCTAAGAAATAAGTTCAGAAAGCTATGACTCCAGTGGAACACTGTTAGAGTCAAAAGTAACTCTCAATGTATTCAGACAGAGTATGCAGATTGGGGCCGATCAGAACAAAGAAAGCACCTTTTGCCTTCCAAGTCAAAAGTGTTGATTAAGTTAGTCTGCACACACTCCCTTACTGTCAGCCTTACCTCTTCATATGGCTGTCAGGCCTTTTGGTGTGTGTGTGTGTGTGTGTGTGTGTGTGTGTGTGTGTGTGCACGTGTGTGTGTGTGTGTGTGTGTGTGTGTGTGTGTGTGTGTGTGTGTGTGTGTGTGCACGTGTGTGTGTGTGTGTGTGTGTGTGTGTGTGTGTGTGTGTGTGTGTGTGTGTGTGTGTGTGTGTGTGTGTGTGTGTGTGTGTGCGTGCGTGCGTGCGTGCGTGCGTGCGTGTGTGTGTGTGTGTGTGTGTGTGTGTGTGTGTGTGTGTGTGTGTGTGTGTGTGTGTGTGAGCCTAGCCCTGCCCCCTCCTCCCCCCTTCCTGCCATCTTATCACTAGACAGAGGGGGGAGGGATTTTAAAAACACTTACCTTACACTTGTATTTGTTCTCTCTAAAACACAGTGTCTGTAAAGGTGGGGGAGACTGTCTCCCCTCTTCCTGCCATCTCTCTCTGTTTCTGCTGATGTGTAACATATACAAAATAACGTTTTATATACTTACTCTCTTGTTAAAAGGCGATGAAGTTTGCAGCGTAAGCCAGCCATCAGTATTCTAGTTTTAAGGTTTTACATACCTCAAAGTGTGTCTAAAAGTATCTTGGCAAGAGAAAAAAAGACAAAATCCGCCTAGGCCATTAAAAAGAAACCGAATTCCACGTTTTACAAATGAACAGACACAAATGCAGACTTGACTACTTGGCAGTTGATTAAAGCAGATGTGTCCGTTTTCATCTCTCAAAGGTTTGGGTCCTGTTCAACACTGGGTACAGAAATATATTCAATATATAGTCATTTGTACGTAAAGATGTTTTAAGTTGTAAGCACTTAGAAATATACATTTGATTGCATTTAAAGTGGCTGTAGACAACTTATCATAATGAAGTAGTTGATTGCACACATTTTTAATGGATGTAAAATAAAGACGACATTAGCATTTAAATTGGCTCCCTATAAGACTTGCTTTTCTCTATGAAATGATGTCTGGTTCTGAGTAGTGGTCTCCCTTTCACAATAAAAAGCCCAAACACAATACTTTCTGAATCACTGCAGGAAGTAATGTGCTAAAATGCAAATACAAATAGCTTACAGTAGCTCCCAATTAGTTGAACAATTGGAAAACCACAAGGACTGTGGAAACACCTACTGGCAAAGGATTGTGGATGCAAATGATGCAAAGAGGAAGAAAAAACATTCTATCTAAAGCTATATAACACAATCTGTATATTCACAGTATGAGTACAACAAAAACAGTATGCTTCTGGATGCAAACGACGATGTTCAGTAAACGATCAATCAAAATCGAAGGATCCAATGTATTTTTAAATGGAGCAGAAATATAACTATTCTCCCAGTGCAAGTATCTTGAACAGGGAGTGTCATATTGGACTCGCACTTGACTTTTTAAGAAGCATATCCAGAAAGTATCCAATACCACTAAATTCAACTTGCAACATTTTAAACAAATTAGACCTTTTTCTTAACTGTCAATGCTGCAAAGTCATACCTCCACTGTATGATTCTATCCCACATTGAATACTGTTTTACAAACTGGTCGTTTGCTTGTGCCACACACCTGAAACCCATAGAACAGCTGTTCAAGAGAGCTATCCAGGTGTTTGACAGAAAGCCACAGTCATACCACCACTGTACCATCCTTGAAAATCACAATTTCTTGAGTTTTTGACAATTTTAAGTCTTTTAAAAGTATGTGTTTTTTTAAATAATATTTACATGGGCTGGCCCCCCTCCCCTTGGGGGAATTCATCCACAGAAAACACACTGGATGCAGCACTAGGTCAGAAACCAGAGGAGACTGTGAAGTCCACCACAGACGGACCACCTTTGGACAAAATGTCCTCTCCATTAAAGGCAGCTCATTGTGGAATAGCCACCTCAACTGAGATAAGGGATTGTCCCACTCTCAATAGTTTTAAAGGTCAACTTAAAGAATGGTTGAGCAACAAACAGACGTGTAATCACCGCTAAATAAATGGACTTTAACACAGGGGTATCTCCTCTTGCACTTTATGTATTGCTTTTATCTTATCTTACACTTTATATATCATAGTTGCTACATTGTACTGCCATGTGGTAAATGCTTGTATGCTGCTCATGCTCTTTCTGCATGTCATGTATTTATTTTTGCTGTATATATATAAATGTCATGTTCTTATATGAAGCTCAGCGCAAGTTCAGGCAGGAAGACCTATCACTTCGTATTGCACGTCATGGCAATACTCGCTCCCTTCACTAAATGATAGGGAGCGCCACTCCTCAAGCTAGCCTATCACTTCCCTCCATTCACAAGCCTAATTATCTCACCTGTTAATCCCTCTATATATGCTCTCCCCTTTTCCATCAGCTGTCTTCCAGGTGTCAACGCGCAAGCAGCAGCAGGGCTTCGTCCCAGCTCCAGGTATATATTCATCAGCTCCGCAGTCTTGCGGATTATGCTACAGGCGGCGTTCCCCAGTTGGCTAGCGGTTCTAGCCGGCCACCCCGCAAACCCGGACGCGGAAGGAAAAGACAAGGACATCGGGCTCCACAGAAGTTCCTCCGGCTTAATTGAAAGGGGCTACTTCAGGCAAACAATTGACGCACGCCTTCAGTCGAGAGAGAGCATCACTGGCATCAGGGCCGCTCTAATGCGGCGCTTCCGGCTTCACGCGGAACGGGCCCTCATCGCTCGCGAAGCTTCATCCATTTCTGGCTTCAACTACAACCCCTCTTGCAGGCAGGCAGGGCTTAAGCTACATCCCATCGAAACTACTTCTCCTCCCGGCTCAGTAGCCAGTACTGGACACTAAGTGCGTCATAGCTGGCTAGCAGGTTCAGTGCACAGCAGGCTTGCCTCCTTTCCCTGCGCCTCACCGCTAAAACAGGCAAGAGAAGAGGAAAAAGAGAGGAAGAAAAGAAAAACAGAGAGAAGAAGAAGAGCAAAGAAGAAGAACAAGGAAGAGAAAAGCAAAAGAAGAGAAGAAAGAAGAAAAAAGGAGAGAGAAAAAGAAAAGAACGGAAGAAAGAGAAAAGAGAGGAGGAAAGAGAAGAAGAATAAGGAGAGAGAAAAAGAGAGAAGTTTGTTTATGCATTGTTGCCTTTAGTTCAGGGTTAAGGTGAGTTTCAGGCAGCTTCGGGTGTAACGCGTTACAGCATGGAGTTATGCAGTTCGGGTAACTACTACCCGTCACATGCTCAGTAAGTACCGCAGTTTCAAGCTTCAACACAGCTGCCCATCCGTGGGTTTTTTTGGGGGGGTTTCTTTCAGGGAGAAAGAAGTTCATGTAAGATGATAGAAGACAGTCTAATCACCCAACCAGCACATCAGCATCCACTTCTCACCGTGGCGTAATTAAACTGCTAATTAAGCTAGTCCTATATCAGGGCTCGACAGTAACGGTTGCCAGGTTGCCATTGGCAACCATTCAGAAAAATGTCAACCACTTCTTGGACTTTGGTTGCCATCAGTGGCAACCAGTTTTTAACATAAGAAATAAGGACAGCAAAACGTGCACCCCAAAATAGATAAATGTTCATATTTGTTTTAAGAGTGATATTTAATTGTTGTGACCAGTCGGAACCTGATACTTAAATTGCACGTGCATTGGCGTGATTACGGAGCCAGAAAGCGATGCACGTTTACTCGCGTGCGCGGTGCGCCGTGTGTTCGTTTTACAACAAAATGGCGAAGCAAAAATAAGTTGTTTGACTGTGTGGTAAAAGTTCAGCCAACACCTCAACTTCTCAAACGAATGTTCAAAGTGATTCAACTGATGAAGCGTAAGGTAAAACCCGAACGAAAAACAAAGAGGAATGTGTTGCATTCACTTCCGGTAAAAGTTCCTTCAAAATAAGAGTCCCGATCTTATTACTACCAAAATAAAAGTGCAAAACGAAACTTTACCATCGAAAAATGGTTGCATTATATGATAATCACTTCTATAAAAAGGTAACACATTTTAAATATAGTTAGACATATTAAAGGTAATTTACAGCATCAATAATTAATATCAAATGTTTAACTGTTAATGGTTTTCATTTATTTAACATTAGAAATGTATTAGTCTGGCCAATCCAAGACTTCAATGCTGAAGGGCCAACGGGTCTATGGTGGGGGTCAGCACAAAGGTCAAGAAAACCCACATTTGAAAGGGAGACAAAGGATGATCAAGAAACTAGTGACTTGCTCAATTCATTTGTGAGGGATCTATGAAGAACAGGACAACAGCAGCACTACTGGTATATCGTATACTAGGGGTTTCACAACTACCAATATTTACTAGTCGACACGTTTTTCAAAATAGCAGTCGACTGGTCGACTAGTCGTTACGTCATAATAAAGACACACAAAGAGAGGTGTACAACTGTATTTTATACTCATACAGTAACATTAAACACTGCATTTTAATTTGTGTTACATGGCTGAGTAAATAACAAACCGTAACTGGACTCACCAAAATCGACAGCAAAAAACTCTTGTTTACATAAATGCCACGTAAATCCAGTGCGCAACAGTGCATTGCGCAACACTTCGCCGTCCTCCACGATAACGTCCACCTTCCCATATTCTTGGTTGGGTTTGAACAACAACGCATCGACATGGGAGGGAAGGAGGCTTGACCGCTTTCGGGTGGCAGTGTTGCCTGCCAGGGAAAAAACCCTCTCACTCGGGGGGCTTGTGGCTGGAATAGCCAGGTAGCTCCTCGAAAGCGGGGGAAGCGGTGCACGTTTTCTGCCCACCACTCCAGTGGATTATCCATTGTGGGGATATGCGGCGTCCGCTGGCAGTAATCCCGTAGCTCATCATCCGCATCACTGTTGACCCGTGTTTTCTTGCTATTCGTTTGCCTCTGTTCAGTGCTGACGCCAGTCCGTTGCTCACTGGTGCTAGCATTACTGCTAGTGCTAGCTGTCGGCAGCGGGTGTTTTCATCTTCAGATGGTTGCGCATAGCAGATGCATTTGTATTCTAGTTCAGTAGAGCTGTACACAACTGACACTTCACTGTGGAGTTGGTTACATCTTCGTTGAAGTACTGCCATACATAAGAATGTCGGACGTGTTTTGGAGCATTTTGCAGCACCTCGTTTACCTCCCTTTTTTTCACGACTAGTTGACTAGGGCCTACAGCGCCGACTAGTGGTAAAGATAGTCGACTAGTCGACTAGTCGATTAGTTGGTGAAACCCCTATTGTATACCAGCAATTGAGGGTGGACAAGTTTACTACCACTTAGGTTCAAATAAGTGCGTTAATTACTTATTGTAAAGCATTTGAACATTCTTTTGTCACATGTTCATTTTTAAGTTGAAGTATAACTGTATAGCATCTTAATTATTTAAAATATAAGGTATCTAAAAAAGGGCAACTGTATTTTCAGTTTGGGCAACCAAAAGCGGATGCCTGGTTGCCAGCCTGGCAACCACTTTTAAAAGTTAGCGTTGAGCCCTGCCTTTATCATGGGTCATGTCTCAGTATTTACCTAAGCAAATATTAGTTCATGCTGCTCATATTGCACTCATATATTGGTTTCATGCTCACATGGCTTATGTTAAGCAGGGTATGATATTCATGCATCATTGTACTCAAGCTAACAGCCGCATTACATTGTCTACATCTCCCTCTTCGCCGGGCATCGGCTCGTGCCGGCTATCCAAGATCTCTCCAGCTTACCTATGGTAAACATGCATATAACTGGTGGTGGTGTCTTAAGAGCATTTCAGGGCTCGTTCAGGATAGGTGCAGCAAACCTGCCGCAATCAAGGTAATTATTCCTCTTCCCTACAACAACCGCTTCTCATCCTACATTCGTCCGAACTTCAGTGCCGTGCTGGCTATCCAAAGGTCTCTCCAACCTTAAAATTGGTACGTATGCATATAACTGGTGCTGGTTCTTAGCATGTCAGCACGTATATTCGCCCCGCGGCTCATGTTTATCCTTGCATGTCTAACCCTGTACGTCCAGGTTGTAACCTTCGGGTCCGTATAAAATGTGTCCCTGCGAAGTCAGGTTGCCCGGTACGTCTGGGATGCCCTGTACGTCCAGGATGCCCCGTACGTCCGGGATGCCCCGCACGTCCGGGAAGCCCTGCACGTCCAGGATGCCCTGTACGTCCAGGACGCCCCGTACGTCCGGGATGCCCTGTATGTCCAGGAAGCCCTGTACGTCCAGGGAGGATGCCTAGGAGGCATCAGTATGTCAGAAATCCCCACATGTATTAACCTCTCATTTCATCCATAGATTTCCACTGCATCCCACAAGGTAAGATTTCATCACATTCAGTACTTCATACTTTCACTTCTTTTTGGGGTTCATCGGAAACGGTTCTTCCCTTCCCGAATGACATCCTACCAAACCTGGGCCTAATCGCCAAACACCATTTCATTCACTTGTTATAAACTGTCATCATTATGTTTCATTTATATAATGTGACCCGATAATAAACATGTATTTCATACATCACGTCTCTCCTGATTGAAATGAAGCTCAGCGCAATTTCAGGCAGGAAGACCTATCACTTCGTATTGCACGTCATGGCAATACTCGCTCCCTTCACTAAATGATAGGGAGCGCCACTCCTCAAGCTAGCCTATCACTTCCCTCCATTCACAAGCCTAATTATCGCACCTGTTAATCCCTCTATATATGCTCTCCCCTTTTCCATCAGCTGTCTTCCAGGTGTCAACGCGCAACCCTCCTCCACCCCTTCGCCTCCTGCTGACAACTCAGGGCCAAGCTCAACCTTCTCCCTTACAACCGGACCTAACCACTTATCACCACCACCAGTGTCTATACCCGGGGGGGGGTTCATCGGAAACGGTTCTTCCCTTCCCGAATGACATCCTACCAAACCTGGGCCTAATCGCCAAACACCATTTCATTCACTTGTTATAAACTGTCATCATTATGTTTCATTTATATAATGTGACCCGATAATAAACATGTATTTCATACATCACGTCTCTCCTGATCAAAATGCTGTATGTGACGGGACTACAGATGGAAATTAGCTCAAAGCTAAAATCCGGCTCATTTACACTTGTAGGCATTATTTTTGTTTTAAAGTGTTCATCAATGTGCCCTACGGTGGACCTGAAGAAAATTAAACATTCAAATATGTTATCGATGTCCCCATTCCCAGTTTGTTTTGGGAATAATTGCTATGTTTTCTATGTTTTGGTAGCTCTTAACAAAACAGAATTTTTGTAAAAGACTGCGACTCTAAAAGGCAAGTTTGTGATTTTAACACTGTTTCGATGAAACAATACATTATACAATATTACGACTTTTTGCCATATTTTTAAAACAATCTTTTTTTTTTTGGTTGTAGGGCTTCAAGATATTTTGCATGTCATGCATAAACACGGTGTCATCTTTTCCTTCAAACTGACGTGCTCCCCGTTTTACAAAACAAGTTATTTTTCTGCTTCTTCATCCTCTGAATTTTCCTCCCCCGTCCCTCTTCCTTCAGCCAGCACAACAAGAATCAAGGTGGATCTGT
This sequence comes from Notothenia rossii, assembly GCF_949606895.1. Classification (NCBI taxonomy): domain Eukaryota; kingdom Metazoa; phylum Chordata; class Actinopteri; order Perciformes; family Nototheniidae; genus Notothenia; species Notothenia rossii. Next base: position 58,761,135 of record NC_136905.1, on the reverse strand, counting down.
GAAATGAAACACCTCTTCCCAAAGCGTGACTTCCCTATTGAGAGCATGCGTCTTCGGCAGTAGGGTCTAAACCAATTGGCCAGATATACTAACATGCAGAACGTACGGTATGTTTGAAGACTAACCATTTATCCAATTCAAGCTGTCTTTAAGATGTGACATTGCGCTCTGACTATTCCCCGTAAAATGATGACAAACTATTACTTATTCTTAAATTTGAGCTCTTGCTGCTTGGTTGAAAATGATAGATGAAAAATAACTTTAAAAAAAAGACTCAAACAGCGAGGGACATTATACTGGTGAAAAAACTCTCAATTCTACAGATGACTCCCCCCACTCAACGCAATAAGTCCCTCCCTCCACTCAGCAAAGCATCTAAAACTAAGGACCCCACTAAGACGACAGTTTGAAAACTAGCTATGGATCTGAGAAAAACCAAGTCTCCCCCCGCGAGTTGCAGCCAGGAACAAACTCCTGGACTACCATCATCACCACCACTCTGGACACCCGAATCTTGCAGTACTACTGCTGCTTATTTTGCTCCTTGGGCCAAGACGTCTCTGTTTATGGACACAGTGAAAACAGTGTTGGTTGATATTGTGGAGGGGGTGATACATCGGTACAGAGAAGAAATATGCAACGGATGCCGAGTCAGTCACCCCGGCCAGAGGCAACACGATTGTCTGAATGACATGCCCGATTTTTTCTTCAGAAACAATTACAACGCGTTAATGAAAAGACTCTGGCTCACCGACTTCATTACTGAGATCGACCAGACTCTTATTGATAAAGAAATTTTCACGGATGATCGGAGGATCCAAGGCGCTTCGGAGGCTTTTCTGCACAATCTCAAAAATTGTAGACGCCTCAAGGAGAGACTTGAAAAGATCCATGCCGAGTTGGATGGAGAAGAAGAAGATTAATAACCTGCGGTTGGTTGAAGCCAGGGATTTTTTCTTTTTCGATACATTTACTTTTTCTTTAAAGTAAAATAAAAATGGGGAACTACTATGCAAAACGCTCGGTATATATTGATCAGAATGTAGTCAATACCCTTTTAATAAGTGTGGTGATGAGGACGATTGAAAACAGAGTGAATAGTGATCCCCGTGTAAACAGAATGGCTGAAGTTTGTAAACTAGAAGACATTTTGGATATCGTTCGTTCTGGCAGTACTATTCCTGGTCATTGGGAAACGATTGTAAACGAAACATTTAAAGTGGTCCTGGAATCTTCATTTTCCGAAACATTCTGTAACATTACCGAAGAAATGAAACAAACATCAAAAGTGTATCATGTGCTCTCATTGTGTGCTCTGTTTGTAGATGTAATGCATCTTTGTGTCAAAAACAGCATACACATGAATATTTCCAGTAATCTGGGGAATTCTAAGCTGGAGACGGTCCTGGGGATGTTACAATCAGTATAACTATTGATTTTGTGTGTGAAAATGTTTAAATGTAAATAGGAAATCTTAAAAGAAAAATTAAAAAAAGTGTTTTTTACATTTTAAAAACTGTTGTCTTCATTATAGCAAGGGGAGCGTGTCTGATACATGTGTATTACAGTCCTTCACATGTACTGTTGTCTTCATTATAACAAGGGGAGGGTAACAGTGAAGATGTATGATACATGTGTATTGAAACGTGTGTATTATACCCCCACAGAAACACAGAAACATGGAAACACAGAAACACAGAAATACAGAAAACACTGAAACCACTGAAACACTGAAAAAACACAGAAACACTGAAACACCGTCACACAGAAACACCGAAACACAGAGACACAGAACTACAGAAACACAGAAACACAGAACCACAGAGACACAGAAACACAGAAACACAGAAACATGGAAACACAGAAACACCGAAAACACAGAAACACAGAAACACAAAAACACAAAAACACAAAAACACTGAAACACCGACACACCGAGACACAGAACCACAGAAACACAGAAACACAGAGAAACACAGAACCACATCAACACAGAAACACAGAAACACAAAAACACAGAGAAACACAGAAACACAGAAACACAAAAACACAAAAACACTGAAACACCGACACACCGAGACACAGAACCACAGAAAACACAGAAAACACAGAAACACAGAAACACAAAAACACAAAAACACTGAAACACCGACACACAGAAACACCGAAAACACTGAAAACACAAAACACAGGCTTGTGTGCTAGTATGGTAATAAACACATCAGTATTTTAAAAAGTCGATGGGAGGCTGATACTATTTGACTTTTTAAAATAATGATGTGTTTATTCAAAAACCAAACTAGCACACAAGCCTGTGTTTTGTGTTTTCAGTGTTTTCGGTGTTTCTGTGTGTCGGTGTTTCAGTGTTTTTGTTTTTTTGTGTTTTTGTGTTTCTGTGTTTCTGTGTTTTCTGTGTTTTCTGTGTTTCTGTGGTTCTGTGTTTCTGTGTTTTCTGTGTTTCTGTGTGTCAGTGTTTCTGTGTTTTTGTGTTTCTGTGTTTCTGTGTTTTCTTTGTGTCTGTGTTTTTGTGTTTCTGTGTTTCTGTGTTTTTGTGTTTCTGTGTTTCTGTGGTTCTGTGGTTCTGTGTCTCGGTGTGTCGGTGTTTCAGTGTTTTTGTGTTTTTGTGTTTTTGTGTTTCTGTGTTTCTGTGTTTCTCTGTGTTTTTGTGTTTCTGTGTTTCTGTGTTTATGTGGTTCTGTGTCTCGGTGTGTCGGTGTTTCAGTGTTTTTGTGTTTCTGTGTTTCTGTGTTTTCGGTGTTTCTGTGTTTCCATGTTTCTGTGTTTCTGTGACTCTGTGGTTCTGTGTTTCTGTGTTTCTGTAGTTCTGTGTCTCTGTGTTTCGGTGTTTCTGTGTTTTTGTGTTTTTGTGTTTTTGTGTTTCTGTGTTTCCATGTTTCTGTGTTTCTGTGTTTTCTGTGTTTCCATGTTTCTGTGTTTCTGTGTTTCTGTGTCTCTGTGGTTCTGTGTTTCTGTGTTTCTGTAGTTCTGTGTCTCTGTGTTTCGGTGTTTCTGTGTGTCGGTGTTTCTGTGTTTTTTCAGTGTTTCAGTGGTTTCAGTGTTTTCTGTGTTTCTGTGTTTCCATGTTTCTGTGTTTTTGTGGGGGTATAATACGCACGTTTCAATACACATGTATCATACATCTTCACTGTTACCCTCCCCCTGCTATAATGAAGACAACAGTTTTTAAAATGTAAAAAACACTGTTTTAAATTTTTTTTTTTAAATGTCCTATTTACATTTAAACATTTTCACACACAAATAGTTATATATAGTCAATAGTTATACTGATTGTAACATCCCCAGGACCGTCTCCAGCTTAGAATTCCCCAGATTACTGGAAATATTCATGTGTATGCTGTTTTTGACACAAAGATGCATTACATCTACAAACAGAGCACACAATGAGAGCACATGATACACTTTTGATGTTTGTTTCATTTCTTCGGTAATGTTACAGAATGTTTAGGAAAATGAAGATTCCAGGACCACTTTAAATGTTTCATTTACAATCGTTTCCCAATGACCAGGAATAGTACTGCCAGAACGAACAATATCCAAAATGTCTTCTAGTTTACAAACTTCAGCCATTCTGTTTACACGGGGATCACTATTCACTCTGTTTTCAATCGTCCTCATCACCACACTTATTAAAAGGGTATTGACTACATTCTGATCAATATATACAGAGCGTTTTGCATAGTAGTTCCCCATTTTTATTTTACTTTAAAGAAAAAGTCAATGTATCGAAAAAGAAAAAATCCCTGGCTTCAACCAACCGCAGGTTATTAGTCTTCTTCTTCTCCATCCAACTCGGCATGGATCTTTTCAAGTCTCTCCTTGAGGCGTCTACAATTTTTGAGATTGTGCAGAAAAGCCTCCGAAGCGCCTTGGATCCTCCAATCATCCGTGAAAATTTCTTTATCAATAAGAGTCTGGTCAATCTCAGTAATGAAGTCGGTGAGCCAAGTCTTTTCATTAACGCGTTGTAATTGTTTCTGAAGAAAAAATCGGGCATGTCATTCAGACAATCGTGTTGCCTCTGGCCGGGGTGACTGACTCGGCATCCGTTGCATATTTCTTCTCTGTATCGATGTATCACCCCCTCCACAATATCAACCAACACTGATTTCACTGTGTCCATAAACACAGACGTCTTGGCCCAAGGAGCAAAATAAGCAGCAGTAGTACTGCAAGATTCGGGTGTCCAGAATGGTGGTGATGATGGTAGTCCAGGAGTTTGTTCCTGGCTGCAACTCGCGGGGGGAGACTTGGTTTTTCTCAGATCCATAGCTAGTTTTCAAACTGTCGTCTTAGTGGGGTCCTTAGTCTTAGATGCTTTGCTGAGTGGAGGGAGGGACTTATTGCGTTGAGTGGGGGGAGTCATCTGTAGAATTGAGAGTTTTTTCACCAGTATAATGTCCCTCGCTGTTTGAGTCTTTTTTTAAAGTTTTTTTCATCTATCATTTTCAACCAAGCAGCAAGAGCTCAAATTTAAGAATAAGTAATAGTTTGTCACCATTTTACGGGGAATAGTCAGAGCGCAATGTCACATCTTAAAGACAGCTTGAACTGGATAAATGGTTAGTCTTCAAACATACCGTACGTTCTGCATGTTAGTATATCTGGCCAATTGGTTTAGACCCTACTGCCGAAGACGCATGCTCTCAATAGGGAAGTCACGCTTTGGGAAGAGGTGTTTCATTTCACAGATCCACCTTGATTCTTGTTGTGCTGGCTGAAGGAAGAGGGACGGGGGAGGAAAATTCAGAGGATGAAGAAGCAGAAAAATAACTTGTTTTGTAAAACGGGGAGCACGTCAGTTTGAAGGAAAAGATGACACCGTGTTTATGCATGACATGCAAAATATATTGACGCCCTACAACAACAAAAAAAAAGATTTTGTTAAAAATATGGCAAAAAGTCGTAATATTGTATAATGTATTGTTTCATCAAAACAGTGTTAAAATCACAAACTTGCCTTTTAGAGTCGCAGTCTTTTACAAAAATTCTGTTTTGTTAAGAGCTACCAAAACATAGTAAACATCGCATTTATTCCCAAAACAAACTGGGAATGGGGACATCGATAACATATTTTAATGTTTAATTTTCTTCAGGGCCACCGTAGTGCACATTGATGAACACTTTAAAACAAAAATAATGCTTACAAGTGTAAATAAGCCGGATTTTAGCTTTGAGCTAATTTCCATCTGTAGTCCCTTCACATACAGCATATAAGAACATGACATTTATATATACAGCAACAATTTAATATATGATATGCAGAAAGAGCATGAGCAGCATACAAGCATTTACCACATGGCAGTACAATGTAGCAGCTATGATATATAAAGTGCAAGATAAGATAAAAAGTGCTACATAAAAGTGCAAGAGGAGATACCCCTGTGTTAAAGTGCATTTATTTAGCGGTGATTACACGTCTGTTTGTTGCTCAACCATTCTTTAAGTTGAGCTTTAAAACTATTGAGAGTGGGACAATCCCGTATCTCAGCTGGGGGGCTATTCCACAATGAGCTGCCTTTAATGGAGAGGACATTTTGTCCTCTCCATTAAATGGTCCGTCTGTGGTGGACTTCATAGTCTCCTCTGGTTTCTGACCTAGTGCTGCATCCAGTGTGTTTTCTGTGGATGAATTCCCCCAAGGGAGGGGGGGCCAGCCCATGTAAATATTATTTAAAAAAAAAAACACATACTTTTAACTGACTTAAAATTGTCAAAATCTCAAGAAATTGTGATTTTCAAGGATGGTACAGTGGTGGTATGACTGTGGCTTTCTGTCAAACACCTGGATAGCTCTCTTGAACAGCTGTTCTATAGGTTTCAGGTGTGTGGCACAAGCAAACGATCAGTTTGGAAAACAGTATTCAATGTGGGATAGAATCATACAGTGGAGGTATGACTTTGCAGCATTGCCAGTTAAGAAAAGGTCTAATTTATTTAAAATGTTGCAAGTTGAATTGAATGGTATTGGATACTTTCTGGATATGTTTCTTAAAAGTCAAGTGCGACTAGTTGGGAGACTAGTTCTATTTCTGGGAGACTAGTTCTATTTCTGCTCCATTTAAAAATACATTGGATCCTTCGATTTTGATTGATCGTTTACTGAACATCGTCGTTTGCATCAACATGCAATACTGTTTTTGTTGTACTCATACTGTCAATATGCAGATTGTGTTATATAGCTTTAGATAGAATGTTTTTTCTTCCTCTTTGCATAATTTGCATCCACAATCCTTTGCCAGTAGGTGTTTCCACAGTCCTTGCGGTTTTCCGATTGTTCAACTAATTGGGAGCTACTGTAAGCTATTTGTATTTGTATTTTAGCACATTACTGTCATGTCCAAGAAACTTATTGTGAAAGTTTATTCTTTATGTTAGAGTTGTCATGTCCTTTTGTCTTGTGCTTTATGTCTATACCCTTAATTATTTCTTCCTCTCATTTCAGGCCTCCACGCTCCCCGCCCCTTTTCTGTCTCCTGCGTCCTTGATTATTTTCCCCGCCCTGATTGTTTCCAACTGTGTCCCCTTTACCTGTGTATATATTGTGTTAGCTCCCTCCTGTTAATTGTCAGTTCGTTGTCTCTCGAAGACCACGTATCGGCTTACCTCACGGATCTTTTCACGGACCTTTCACGGACCTATGCTATAGATCGCATTATAGTTTTCCTCGAAAGAGTGGTTTTGTTTTCCTTGTTTTATTACTGTGCAAATTCCAGTAAAGTCTTTATTTTGAAACGCTATCTGAGTCTGAGTTTTGAGTCGTGCAATTGAGTTCATGCCTCAGTGTTCTCCCCTTGACAGTACGAACTGACCATCAAAATGAACTCAGCCGACTCAGATCAGATTAAGAACGCTATCCGTTCTCAGGGCCAACGTCTTGGGCAACAAGAGGAGCGTATGGCCACCATGCAGCAGGGAGTGCAGGATCTAACCAGCAGCCAGGGGGAACTACAAACATCGTTGACGACCCAAGTTAATCTACTGGCAGCAGAGGTTCAGCGTGTGCTCACTCACCTGCAGGCTGTTTCTCCTCCTACGACTCCTCCGGTTCCAGCGGTGACCGGATTCGATCCCAACCGGGTTACTGAGCCGCACAGTGCTTCCATGCGTCTGGCTCCACCCGAAAGGTACTCCGGGGACTCAGAAGGCTGCCGGCCGTTCATCGTGCAGTGTGAGTTACACTATCACCACCAACCGGCTGCTTTTCCCACGGACATTTCCAAAGTGGCTTTTATGATCTCTCATCTCTCCGGCCGAGCAGCAGCGTGGGCCACGGCAGAATGGTCCCGAGGCTCGCCTATCTGCGGGTCTCTGGAAAACTTCATAGACACTATGAGGAAGACCTTCGATCAAACCACACCGGGCAGGGAAGCAGCTCGGGCTCTGATCAAGCTGCGACAACATCAGCGAAATGTGGCTGACTACGCCATCGAGTTCCGGACTAAGGCAGCCGACAGCGGCTGGAACTCCGCTGCATTGTTTGACGCTTTCGTCAGCGGTCTCTCGGATTCTTTACAAGACCAGCTGGCGCCTCTCGATCTGCCCGCTGATTTGGACTCTGTCATATCCATGGCCTTACGTATAGACAATCGTTTGACGGAGAGGAGAAGGAATAAATCCAAGGATGCGGTTGATCCACCTCTCCAGAGGAGACGCTCGCCGCTGGATATTACTTCTTCTTGGAGGCCCCGTCACCCCTCACCACCTGCGTTCCGGACAACAGCGCCCCCTGGCTCCGTGGAGGAGCCAATGCAGTTGGGCCGCGCCAAGCTGTCGCTGGCAGAACGTCAGCGTCGATTCAAGGAAGGCCTGTGTTTCTACTGCGGGCAGCGCGGACACCCACAAGCGGCTTGTCCGGTAAAAGAGGAGGCTCACCAATGAAGAGGAGTACGTTGGTGAGCCGGATCTCTTCCTCTGACTTTCCTCCTCGCACCCTGACCCGGATCCAGGTAAAAATCAGAGACAATGTAGTTACTCATGGTGTTCTCATTGACTCAGGGGCGGACGAAAGTCTTATGGATTGGGGTTTAGTTAAAAAATGGGACATAAAAACTAAACCTCTACCCCAGCCTCTTGAAGCGAGTGCTCTCGATGGGCGGCTGTTGTTTAAAGTGACTCACCAAACGGAGCCTTTAGAAGTAAGATGTAATGATAACCACCATGAGACAATGTCTTTTCACTTATTTAACTCAGCCCAACATCCACTCATTTTGGGTTTTCCCTGGTTGAAACTTCATAACCCTCACATAGATTGGCAATCTGGGAGGGTGGAGGGGTGGGGAAAGAATTGCATTGATCTCTGTTTTAAGCAGGTAGCAGAGATTGACAGGGGATGTAACACTGGGAGTGTTAGGCAGGATACAGTCCCAAAAATATATCTTCCGGATGTACTTTCAGTTCCTTCCTGCTACCACGACCTTAGTGAAGTTTTTAGTAAGTCCAAAGCTCTGGCTCTTCCTCCTCACCGCTCCTATGACTGTGCTATTGACTTGATTGCCGGGTCTCCCATTCCTAAGGGTCGACTTTATGCAATTTCAGGACCTGAGAAAGAGGCCATGAAGGACTATATTGATGCCTCCCTCAAGACAGGGCTTATTCGTCATTCCTCATCCCCAGCAGGGGCAGGTTTTTTTTTCGTGGGCAAAAAGGATGGGTCTCTTAGGCCCTGTATCGACTACTCACCTCTCAATGACATTACGGTTAAAAACCGGTACCCCCTCCCTCTCATCTCGTCCGCTTTCGAGCAGCTTCAGGAAGCCAAGGTTTTCACCAAATTAGACCTGCGGAACGCCTATCATTTGGTCAGGATCAGGGAGGGCGATGAATGGAAGACGGGTTTTAACACCCCTTCAGGACATTATGAATACCTGGTCATGCCGTTTGGATTGTCAAACGCTCCTGCAGTCTTCCAGGCTATGATCAACGACGTGTTGAGGGAGTTTCTGAACCGTTTCGTTTTTGTTTATCTGGACGACATTCTGATCTACTCCCCTGACCTTCACACCCACAAACAACATGTCCGCCTGGTTCTACAGAAACTGCTCCAAAATAAGTTGTTTGTCAAAGCTGAAAAGTGTGAATTTCATGTGGAAACAGTCACTTTTTTGGGCTTCATCATTTCCCCAGGTCAGGTTATGATGGACCCAGAGAAGGTTAGCGCAGTAGCCTGTTGGCCTACCCCTGACTCTCGCAAAAAAGTGCAGCAGTTTTTAGGCTTTGCTAATTTTTACAGACGTTTTGTGCGGAGCTTCAGCGCTATTGCAGCCCCTCTTCATGTCCTCACGTCCCCTCAGGTGCCTTTTGTGTGGTCTCCTCAGGCTGAGGAGGCTTTTTCTCGGCTGAAAAAGATGTTCACCACTGCCCCCATACTTACCATGCCGGATCCCACTCGCCAGTTCGTGGTGGAAGTGGATGCCTCCAACGAGGGGGTGGGAGCGGTCCTCTCCCAGCAACAACAGAAGGACAACAAACTTCACCCCTGCGCCTTCCTGTCCAGGAAGCTCTCCCCGGCAGAGAGAAATTATGACGTGGGAAACCGTGAGTTGCTGGCCGTGAAGTTAGCGTTGGAAGAGTGGAGGCATTGGTTGGAGGGAGCCGAGCATCCTTTTGTGGTCTGGACCGATCACAAGAACCTGGAGTACATCAGAAAGGCCAAAAGACTGAACTCCCGCCAGGCTAGGTGGACCTTGTTTTTCAACCGTTTTGACTTTGTTCTTTCCTACAGGCCGGGGTCTCAGAATGTCAAGCCTGACGCTCTGTCCCGTCTGTTTGACCCTGTGCCTGCAGCCAAGGAGCCGGAACCCATCATCCCATTGAACCGGGTGGTAGGAGCGCTGACTTGGCCAGTAGAGAAGGAGGTAATACGTGCCAATGCTGGAGCTCCTGCACCAAGGGGTTGCCCGCCTAACCGGATTTTTGTTCAGGAGGCCGAGCGACCACAGGTGATCCACTGGGCTCACACTTCGCTGCTCACCTGTCACCCCGGAGTCAAGAGAACTATGTTCATTGTTAAACAACGTTTCTGGTGGACATCCATGGAGAAGGAGGTGAAGGAGTATGTGGAGGCGTGCCCTATCTGCGCTCGAAACAAGACCTCTTCCAGGTCGCGAATAGGGTTATTACAACCACTCCCTATTCCCAACAGGCCCTGGTCAGAGATCTCCATGGACTTCGTCACTGGCCTGCCCCTCTCTAGAGGTAAAACCACAGTTCTCACGGTAGTGGACAGATTTTCCAAAATGACACATTTCATTGCTCTGCCAAAGATGCCCTCAGCTAAGGAAACGGCGGAGGTCATGATGCAGAATGTGTTTCGGCTTCATGGTTTCCCTAAGGATATTGTCTCCGACCGGGGCCCCCAGTTTGTGTCACGCTTCTGGAAGGAGTTCTGCAGCCTCATCGGTGCCACGGTCAGTCTCTCGTCTGGATATCATCCGGAGTCTAACGGCCAGACAGAGCGCCTAAATCAAGAACTGGAGACCTGCCTGCGCTGCCTGGTGTCCCAGAATCCATCCTCCTGGAGCGAGCACCTCACCTGGGTTGAGTATGCACACAACATCCTCCCTACTTCTGCCACGGGCCTGTCCCCGTTTCACTGTGTTTATGGCTACCAGCCGCCACTGTTCCCAGCCACGGAGAGGGAGGTCACGGTCCCGTCTGCCCACGCTCTGGTCAGGCGTTGTCGGCGCGTGTGGGCTGCGGCTAGGAAGATACTCTGCAGGAATTCACAACTGGTTAAAAGAGCAGCAGACCGAAAACGCCGACCAGCCCCTGTATACCAGCCAGGCCAAAAAGTCTGGCTCTCTACACGAGACCTTCCCCTCCACGTACTCTCCCGAAAACTGGCTCCCCGGTTTGTGGGTCCTTTTCCCATCACCAAGGTCATAAACCCAGTCTCAGTGAGACTACGGCTTCCCAGGGCCATGAAGGTACATCCCACCTTCCATGTAGGGAAATTAAAACCATTGAAGGAGAGCGCTATGGTTCCCACCGTCAAACCCCCCCCGCCCCCCCGGATGATCGATGGAGGTCCGGTTTACACGGTCAAGTCACTATTGGCTAGTCGGAAAAGGGGTAGAGGGCGGCAGTTACTGGTTGACTGGAAGGGTTATGGTCCTGAGGAGCGGCAATGGATTCCTTCCCGCTTCATCGTGGACAAAAGCCTCATTGAGGATTTTGACCGCCTCAACTCAGAGGAGCCTGGGCCGTCAGGAGCCGTCCCTAGAAGGGGGGGTACTGTCATGTCCAAGAAACTTATTGTGAAAGTTTATTCTTTATGTTAGAGTTGTCATGTCCTTTTGTCTTGTGCTTTATGTCTATACCCTTAATTATTTCTTCCTCTCATTTCAGGCCTCCACGCTCCCCGCCCCTTTTCTGTCTCCTGCGTCCTTGATTATTTTCCCCGCCCTGATTGTTTCCAACTGTGTCCCCTTTACCTGTGTATATATTGTGTTAGCTCCCTCCTGTTAATTGTCAGTTCGTTGTCTCTCGAAGACCACGTATCGGCTTACCTCACGGATCTTTTCACGGACCTTTCACGGACCTATGCTATAGATCGCATTATAGTTTTCCTCGAAAGAGTGGTTTTGTTTTCCTTGTTTTATTACTGTGCAAATTCCAGTAAAGTCTTTATTTTGAAACGCTATCTGAGTCTGAGTTTTGAGTCGTGCAATTGAGTTCATGCCTCAGTGTTCTCCCCTTGACAATTACTTCCTGCAGTGATTCAGAAAGTATTGTGTTTGGGCTTTTATTGTGAAAGGGAGAACACTACTCAGAGCCAGACATAATTTCATAGAGAAAGCAAGTCTTATAGGGAGCCAATTTAATTGCTAATGTCGTCTTTATTCTACATCCATTACAAATTTGTGCAATCAACTACTTCATTATGGTAAGTTGTCTACAGACACTTTAAATGCAATCAAATGTATATTTCTAAGTGCTTACAACTTAAAACACCTTTACGTAAAAATGATGTATATTGAATATATTTCTGTACCCAGTGTTGAACAGGACCCAAACCTTTGAGAGATGAAAAAGGACAAATCTGCTTTAATCAACTGCCAAGTATTCAAAGCTGCATTTGTGTCTGTTAATTTGTAAAACGTGGAATTCGGTTTCTTTTTAATGGCCTAGGCGGATTTTGTCTTCTCTTGCCAAGATACTTTTAGACACACTTTGAGGTATGCAAAACCTTAAAACTAGAACACTGGTGGCTGGCTTATGCTCCAAACTTCATCACCTTTTAACAAGAGAGTAAGTATATAAAACGTTATTTTGTATATTTGACACATCAGCAGAAACAGAGAGAGATGGCAGAGAAGAGGGGAGACAGTCTCCCCCACCTTTACAGACACTGTGTTTTAGAGAGAACAAATACAAGTGTAAGGTAAGTGTTTTTAAAATCCCTCCCCCCTCTGTCTAGTGATAAGATGGCAGGAAGGGGGGAGGAGGGGGCAGGGCTAGGCTCACACACACACACACACAAACACACACACACACACACACACACACACACACACACACACACACACACACACACACACACACACACACACACACACACACACACACACACACACACACACACACACACACACACACACACACACACACACACACACACACCAAAAGGCCTGACAGCCATATGAAGAGGTAAGGCTGACAGTAAGGGAGTGTGTGCAGACTAACTTAATCAACACTTTTGACTAGGAAGGCAAAAGGTGCTTTCTTTGTTCTGATCGGCCCCAATCTGCATACTCTGTCTGAATACATTGAGAGTTACGTTTGACTCTAACAGTGTTCCACTGGAGTCATAGCTTTCTGAACTTATTTCTTAGCAGCAATTCGATTTCTTTTTAATGGCCTAGGCGAATTTTGGCATTTCTTTTCTCTTGCCAAGATACTTTTAGATACACTTTGAGGTATGCAAAACCTTAAAACTAGAACACTGATGGCTGGCATACGCTGCAAACTTCATCACCTTTTAACAAGAGAGTAAGTATATAAAACGTTATTTTGTATATGTTACACATCAGCAGAAACAGAGAGAGATGGCAGGAAGGGGGGAGACAGTCTCCCCCACCTTTACAGACACTGTGTTTTAGAGAGAACAAATACAAGTGTAAGGTAAGTGTTTTTAAATTACATCCCCCCTCTGTCTAGTGATAAGATGGCAGGAAGGGGGGAGGAGGGGGCAGGGCCAGGCGCACACAGTCACCCCGCTGTCTGATGAAGAAGGAAAGTGGTAACATACATCAATACTATTTTTAATCATTATGTTTATGGTGGGCTTTTCTTTAGGGGCTAAAATAAGATTTGATGTAGCCCCGGTCCACAGCAGGGATTAGGGGAGACCGACACACACACACACGCGCACACACACACACACACACACACACACACACACACACACACACACACACACACACACACACACACACACACACACACACACACACATGCCCACACAGACACACACACACACACATACACACACACACACACACACACACATACACACACACACACACACACACACACACACACACACACACACACACACACACACACACACACACACACACACACACACACACACACACACACACACTTGGGGCGGGCCCACCTGTCAGTTTTTATGCATACTAATGTGATTGAAACAGCATTTATTTATTTGTATTATACACCATAAGGCGCAACAGTGGGGGCTTTTCACACCTGTGAATACACATCACCCCCCTCCTATCGACGGATCTCACACCTACTTGGGATATCACACCTAGTTGAGATCTCACACCTCGATGAAAGGGGAGGCGGGACTTAGCTCATTTGCATAATTGGGGGAGGTGTGACCTGTCACTTTTGTATGCATACTAATGTGATGGAAGCGGGATCATTATTACTACTGACAAGCTAATGCCGAAGTAGTGTATGTGAAATCAACCTCACAATAAGATTGTTAATGTCATTGTTAATGTTATATTTCTAGATGATTACTTAGATATTACAATATGGTTGGTTGAGCTGGAGTTCATTATTGAGCTTACACATTAACGTCACAGTCATCTGAAGAACGAACCCAAACCTTGTTGTTTTTATTAATTGCATTACCAAATTAGTATCAAATAAACAGTAAGCATTGGTAACACAACTTCCAAAGTTACAGTAAAATAAAAAGGACCCTGGCTCGGACAATACACAATCCAACCAGAGAACGTCACATCACGCCACATGGCCATTGCAAGGGAGGTATGGGATACTCTGGCCAGCCACGAAAAGTGAAAATGTGTACTACAGCAGGGGGGGACCCATCAAATTCTTAGTTTAAAAGATTGGTCAGTTCCTGACTCTTTTTTTTTTTTGACAAGTGGACAAAAAATGTTTTTATTCCAATGCTGTGATTAGAGAATGTATTTTACTTATTGTAGGTTGTTCTGGATAAAAGCATCAGCTAAATTAAATGAAATAATATAATAATATCTTAAGAAGCAACAATGTTATCAGCCAATGTTAATTATCTGTTTACACTAGACAATGTAACATTAATCAGTAAAACTGCATCAATTAAACGTCTAAAGAATTTAAATGACACATTTTAGCCCTGAACATTAATAAATTAATTAAATTAATCAGTGTTACATATTAAATCTGTTCCCAGGCAACATGATGAGTGAGAACAATCTAATCTGTTTAAAACTTGAAAAACAGCCCGTTTATACATTTGCCACTGAATATTTTAACAAGTTTGTTGTTGTGTTGACATGTTTGATGTTTATCATTGATACTCATCCTGTTCATCTTTTATTAAAAGATATCTACAAAATATGATCAAACAACGTTTTTGTGATCCTGAGTATATATTTGTCACATTTATGTCATGATCTATAAATAAAAAGTAATGTAGCCATTCAACCCTGTTACTCTAATTTCAACCCTGTTACTCTAATTTCAACCCTGTTACTATATGATTTTCTATAAAAATAACCTTAAACTATTTTCTCAGCTCCCAAGGGTTACAACTATTGTCCTTTTAATAGTTTGAGTAATTGTATATGTAATGTATTTGAACAAATATTTTTAATTAAATACAGAAATGTGTAAAAAGAAACGTGTGACTATTGAAAAGTTGGGCAAGACAGATTAAAAAAGCTACTTAAATGAATAAATTAACAAGTTTTATCATAAATAACATGAGTATTTAACTTGAATATCACTTTCTTTACATAATAGAAAAGGATTTTATTTAACAATATTTTTAAATGTACTTTTTTCAGTTTAATGAGTATTGGTAACAGGGTTGAACAATGCATGGCACAAAACCAATAAAACATCTAATAAAAACTATACCTTTGATGCCTGAGCTGGGCCAATCACTTTTTCTGATGGTTTAATACCTGTTTTTCTCAATTACATAACAAAAATATATAAAATAAAAGGTTCATTTTTCAAAAGTGTCGATGTCTAAATTGTCCTCCAATTCTGGAATGACCCAGATATCTGTTTGTTTAAGGTGTCCAGGTTAGGGATGGGTACAGAGCCCCGGTATTAAACAGGCCACGGGGCTGAATTATTAAAGACCGTGGTACCGTTAAAGAGCAACTTCCGGGTTAAAGACACATGTGAATAAATGTGTAGGAAAATATGAATACACTAGATTTTCCCAAAAATATACAGAAATATACACTAGTGACATCTGGCGTCGTTTTTGTAAGTAATGTTCACTTCCGCATAAAAAAGCCTCAGCACGTGACCTCCCGCGTGTGACGCAACATTGGGGAAACAAGGGGGAGAGCGACCGTTGTAACGTATTAATAAACATGGATCCCAATGCTAGTTTCGACAGAAGACACAGAAGAAGTTGAACATGATTATTCAAATGCATATGACGGAACACAACCTTATAATTATGAGCCTGCTAGGCGTCCAAGAGACCAGGAGCAGCCAAGGATTAGAAGAAATAACGGCCATCGGAGAGAAATTGAGCTGTGGTGTGAGGAGAACCAGTGGAGAACTGGGCAGCTATCTTGGTGAGTGACCGGCGTTAGCTACAGAATGTTAGCTAACGTCACATCACAACTTTGTGAAGTTAGCTATCATATATCAGGCTATAACTAAAGTAGCATTGATAATATAGTAACGTTACTGGCAGGACTGTTGATACTGATCCATAACAGAAACTAATGCGCAAGTATCAGCCGTATCTCGCGTTACCTAATGCAACTCCACACTACGGTGCTGTGTACCGGAGGGGAGACGCGAGATACGGCTGATACTTGACGATCTGGCGGAGAAAGGTTGTGGAGCCTCCTTTGATATGTCGTTGTAAATGGCTTGATGGAAAGCAGGTGTGTAGTCGGGGAGGGTGCACAGCTGATTGCAGCAGGTGAGTGGAGGTTGAGCCGGGAGCCAGGAGTGACAGCCACCACGCACACACAAACAACACAGACAGGGGGAAACAAACAAACACAAAGGAGACGGCTGGAGCAGTACAGCCACCACAGCGTTACCTAATGCAACTCCACACTACGTCTTACGTTGCCGTGCACCGGAGGGGAGAGAGAGAGAGAGCAGCGAAGGGGGGGGGGGGGAGAGAGATGTAATACGGTTTCCTGATAAAGCTGTGGAGAGTATTATCTGCAGGGAGGTGGATGCACAACGCACCCAGGAACGAACGCTAGCTCCGGTCCTTTTCCCGTATGGGAAACTGTGGACTCGATGTCCTGACAGGCTGGTATTTGTGCAACCTGCACAAACACAATACTGCACCATGATTACAAATGGTGAAATACAATGTAAAACTACCAAAAAATACCAGTTCATTAAAACATAACCGCTCAACTCAACGCAACTACTAACTATACCCGCGGTCAGAGTGCGGAGATGTTTACCCTTTGTGATGTAATATGACGCGTTTGACATATGACCTTAAAAAAAAGCTGTTTTTAAGAGCAGAGCTCAAAATTGCTCCTTTCCCTCTGAATTCCTGCCCTTATGTCTCGTAAAACATATCAAATCCTACATTCACTTTTTTAATTGTAGTTTTCAAGCAAGTTTAAGCAAATGTAGAAGAAAAAAAAAACCTGCAAGATGCTCTTTAACACTAGAACCGCCAGAGGTCGCTGTATAGAGAAGCGAAGTCCCTCCCCTTCCGGAAGCCTCCATGGGACCCCGGAAGCGGAAAATTATACATTGAAGTCAATGGAGAGAGAAAAGTTATCTTTTGATCCCGTTTGAATTGTGCCACGAATGACACATATTATGTTTGTCAATCTTAAACAATCATTTCCATGTAAAAAAAAGTCACAGTTTGTCGTAAAACTGTTGAAATATAAGACTATGAAAAATACGCAACTAGAAAGACTAAAAATCCCAAATGCCTTCTGGGTCGCGTAAGTGATGTCATAGGCGATAATGCTCCAAGACTGGTTGCGACTCGCAAAGCAAAGAAGAAGAAGAAGCAGATCTCGCAATTAAAGCGAAGAAGAAGAAGACTGATTTATTCCCTCCAATAAATATAAGAGATTGCTCCAATAAATTCACTTTTACAAGATGCCTGTGTGCTTTGTACCAGGTTGTAATCACAAAAGTGATCATACCACTTGCTTGTTCTATCGCTTCCCGTCTGGTGAAAGGACCAGGAGTCGTTGGACCAAACATATCAGGTAATATACATGTTTTGCATGGAACATAGTCAAGTTAGCTACCTAGCTAGTAGCGAGCATGTTAGTTAGCATTACATTACATTACTTAGCCTTGTCATTTGTATTAGCCTTAACATGAAGTAAACCAAAATGTTTAACAGTAAGAGTAGTCATGATGGTAAGTATTTTGTGAAACATTTGAAGAGTAGCCTATCGCCCGCTCCACCAGGTGCTAAGGGAGCGGGAGGTAGGCTAACGCCACTTTAGCATCAGCGATCTTTTGTACTTAATGCTATCTGCACAAATGGTTAACATTGAACATGAAAAGATCAGGCAGTTCAGGGAGAGTCGAAGGAAGGAAGGAAGGCAGGCAGCTTTGCATGACATTCTTCTGTTTCATTGTGATGATAGTGAGAGTGAGTCAATGTGTTTGTTGGAAAGACAGTAGTTGAGTGATTACTGAGAGAAAATTATTAAAATAGATAATTATTCAGTGTTGTTACTTTAAAGTGTTGTTACTGACCTTTTTCTTTTTTCTTTTCTTTACCTCACCTGTAACTGCTGAGACCCTGAGGAACATGCACACTGGACTGACCTGCTCTGGCAATCTGATTTCCACTGTACATAATAGTATTTGGTTATGGTATATTATTTATATACATCAAAGCAGGGGCGGATCTAGACAAATATTCATGGGGTGGCAAGAGGGTGGCAGGAGAATTTCAGGGGTGGCGTCCCCTGGCAGAAGTATATGCTGATTTAATCGAAGTCATATCAACAATGTTAACTTGGAAGGCCACAATATTGATATTTTAACTCAATAACATTAGGTAACATTCTTGTGGCACATCAGTAAAGCCTTACATATAAATATATAAGATGGCAGAATTAATTTAATGAATTTTAACTGAACAATAACTGAATGAGTTTGTTTCACTCTTAGAATAGCAGGGGTACCAATCTATGCAGACTTCTGCAATAAGTAGATTAATTAACTGTCTCATCGATGTGTGTCTGTATGAATATGATAATATTAACAATCATATTATTCCTATCAGCTGTCAATCACTGTTATGATTCACATATTCAGTGTTATTATTAAATAAACTATATTTTTTGGAGGAGTTAATGATGAATGTTCCTCAAAATGCTTGCTCACCCTCCTTCAAATTTGAAAGACAAGTAATTACTATCATAAATCAAAAGAATCAAAAGAACAGTTCAGCGCCGCACAACTTCATTGCAAACAGTTAAAACCTTGACTTTACATCAGAAAGAACAAACATTAAAGAAGTGACTAACTGCATCAGTTAGGGTTAAAAGAAGTGTATTCAGCTAAAACATAAACATCGCTGCAGTTATTATCCATTGGAAAGTCCTTACCTACTGGCCTAGTTAAATCAAAGTGGTTACTTTTTTTTGGCTGGGCAGTGAAGTTTTACACACCGTCTTATTTGACTTTCTCAGGACTTGAAACACTTTTTGGGGGCAGACCCCCACAAAGAAGAAAAATGTTATACACACGTAAGATCATCATCTTAACAGTTGATTATTCTCATCGACTCATCCGTGAGCAGAGCATCAACTTGGCATGCCTATTACAGCTGAATGTGGCGATTACCATCTTGATCAGCAAAACGCCTCACAAACTGATTAAGATTTAAAGCTATGGTGCATTTTGATTCAATGCTGAGTACAGCCAAACTTGACAGGCTCTTCTCTGCAAACAGTGTACTCCAGAATACTCCAGAGTATTTTTGTTGGGTAATCTATGGTAGGGCTAACCCATACAGTGGTGGGGCTCAAGTCAGTATTTGCAATGTAATTACATACACGCTATATCGCCCCTCTTGCAGTGAAACGCGTGAGGTTTAGATTATTTCCCTGTCTCAATCCAAATTGAACTGTATGAAATAAAAAGGCACATTTGTCTTGTAGTAAATAAAAAGGGCGACCTGGAGCCAATCCTGCAATTTCCCCACAGGTGAAAAAGTTGACATGCTGAAAACCCAACCCCTGCAGTGGGGTCTGGGGGGATTCTCCCCCAGGATATTTTTTGAAATACTAACATCAAATACACATTCTGGTATTCTCTTGAGAAGAAAAATAAATACATCTATTACCGCACGACATATTTAAAAAAAAAAATGAATGCCATTTTAGTTTTTTGTTACTTTGTTCTGGAAGCTGAACCTGCTGCTCCTCACAGAGAGAAGAGGGAAGAGGCTGTGTGAATGACTTTACTTTGTGGATAAGGGTGGATAGCCCCCATTGTTCTGTGTGTCAAAATGAAAGATAGCCCACACACCTATCAATCATCAAACCGTGGGGTCTTATTTCATTACGTGTTGATTTATATCAACACGTACAGTTGTATCGATGTATATAGAGATGTACTACAGCAAATTATTCTCCGTCGGGACTTCCTGCAACAACACCATGCCGTTATCTTGATTCTGATTGGCCAGAAGACATTATCAAAGATTTTCTATTGAGAAGACGATCACTACGTGACAAAGGTTTTCAAAACCGTTTCTAGTCTTCGGTATTTCAAGACAAGTGGCTACTGAAATCAATCTTACTAACTGCTGTCTGTGCAATTTACTCTGCGCGAGTTGGCGGACTTTATTTAGCTTACTTTAACATCATTTTTCATGGTGGGGCTACTTGCCAACCTTGAGACCTCAGAAATCGGGAGCATTTCAAAATGCAAAATAGGGGGGGGGTGCTAGTGTTTCGCCGGAGCTGTTAGATTAACATTAACATGCTCATTGTAGTTGTAAGTGCAATGCCTTGCGGCCTGTAGCACCATCCTTGATGGAGCATATGTGTGGGCTGGACCTGTATTTTACAGGAAAGGAGTGAGCAGAGGGTAGAGTAGTTGTCGATTTTTGTTTTGTTTTCTGTGACTATCTGCCTCACCCACTCAGACTTTCAGTTGCGCGCGCTACTAAAGAGACGTGTTACCATGGAAACCAAACAATGGTGTAGCTGTATTAAAGGCACAATGCACCCCCCAGAGACACACATGTATTGAGTGTGATATTTTGCATTGGTCATGTGAAGTCATCTTTACCTACTAGAAAACTGTAGGAGCGGCAACTTTTTTTGAAATAGAATTTTTAATATCCAATAATAAAGTTGATCTGTTTTCTTTATTCTTTTCTCTTCCTAGCTCCATCCATCACCATCCTCTGTTCCTGCAGGTCCTGCTTGCTAATAAATGCGCATATGTTTGTACACAATTACAAATAAAGTCAATGTATTGTATGACATTACATTACATTACATTACATTGCATTTAGCTGACGCTTTTATCCAAAGCGACTTACAATAAGTGCATTCGACCAGGAAGATACAACCTTTAAGAAAACAGAATCATATAAGTACATCAGGTTTCATATAGCCAAATATTTCAAGTGCTACTCAACTGGCATTTAGAAAGCCAGCCCTTTATTAGTATATAAGTGCTTTGTTAGTAATTCTATCGCTCGAAGTGGAGTCTAAAGAGATGAGTTTTCAGTTTGCGTCGGAAGATGTGTAAGCTATCTGCTGTCCTGATTACAATGGGGAGCTCATTCCACCATTTTGGAGCCAGGATAGCAAACCCACGTGTTTTTGCTGACGGGAACTTGGGTCCCCCTCGCAGTGCGGGTGCAGCGAGCTGTTTGGCTGATGCAGAGCGGAGTGCACGTGCTGGGGTGTACGGTTTAACCATGTCCTGGATGTAGGAAGGGCCAGATCCATTCGCAGCATGGTACGCAAGTACCAGTGTCTTGAAGTGGATTCTAGCAGTTACTGGAAGCCAGTGAAGGGAGCGGAGGAGCGGTGTGGTGTGGGAGAATTTGGGAAGGTTGAAGACCAGACGAGCCACTGCATTCTGGATGAGCTGCAGAGGTCGGATGGCACATGCAGGTAGACCAGCCAGGAGGGAGTTGCAGTAGTCTAGGCGTGAGATGACGAGAGCCTGGACCAGAATCTGCGCTGATGTCTGGGTCAGCTGGGGACGTATCCTCCTGATGTTGTAAAGCGTGTATCTGCAGCGGGTTGTAGCAGCGATGTTTGCAGTGAAGGACAGTTTGTTATCTAGGACCACACCCAGATTCCTTGCAGTCTGAGTCGGGGAAACAACAGAGGTGCCGATGTTGATTGTTAGGTCAAGAGTGGGACAATCTTTTCCCGGAAGGAAGAGCAGTTCAGTCTTGTCAAGGTTGAGCTTGAGGTGATGAGCAGACATCCACCGAGAGATGTCTGCTAGGCAAGCAGAGATGCGTGCGACGACCTGGGTCTCTGAGCGGGGAAAGGACAGAATTAGTTGGGTGTCGTCAGCGTAGCAGTGGTATGAAAAACCATGCGGGCTAATGACAGACCCGAGTGAGTTTGTGTACAGGGAGAAGAGGAGGGGACCAAGAACCGAGCCCTGAGGGACCCCTGTAGTTAATTGACAAGGGTCGGACTCGGACCCTCTCCAAGTAACCCTGTAGGTGCGGTCGTTGAGGTATGAGGTGAGGAGGGAAAGTGCAGTGCCTGAAACTCCAAGTTCTTGGAGAGTGCAAAGGAGGATCCGATGGTTCACCGTGTCGAATGCAGCAGACAGGTCCAGAAGGATGATGACAGAGGAGAATTTGTGCTTCATTCTGAGTCAATAATAAATTCATTCTGCCTTCAACTTCAAAATTATTGTGGACTGCACCGACATCCATGTAGCTGCCCCCCAGTACGTTGAACCAAGCAAAGTTGACACTCAACATACAGCTGTGCTCTTAAGTTTACATGAAGAATTTGTGAAATATTGGTAATAACAGGTTTAAATGATTATTAGTAATTAATTATATAATTTTCTCATTGTAGACAAGCAGACAGGGAGCCAGATGAGAAAAGCAGAATATGCAGCTGCCATTTTCCACATGGAAAAGAGAAAGGGCCAAGTGTATTTGAGTGGACAAAAGAGAAATCCCAAATACGAAAAATAAAATTATACAATTTACAGATATGTATACAAATATATATATCCTATATACACCATCATGTATAATGATGGTGTATGATGTAGAAGGAAGTGTGGTAGATAACAAGTACATATAGAGTTACAAACAGATCCATGTTACAGCAAAATATGGAATAACTAAGAAGCACGCAGTATAATAATAATTACATGCAACAATTAAATAACTGCAACAGCAACTCCACCACAATCCCAATCTGCTGTGTCCTGTTTTCCTCCCCTCTGCATAACACCCCATCACACATACGAAACACAATGCAGAGTCCGAGGGTGTTAAGAGTATGTTCATTTAAATGTCCTCCTCTCTACTGGCCAACACAGGGAGCATATGCTGGGTGTAGAATTGTTCCAGGAGGAGGAGATTTCCATGCCATGCAGGGTCTTTGGGGATGGGGATGATGATCGCCTCCTTCGTGGTCCACAGTAGCAGAGACTCCAGTCTGTGATGTGCAGCTGCTATATAATATACAATACATTTTTGAAAAACATTTGGTCAGGATCTAGACTCAGTGTGTAGTTTATTAATTAATCAATGCTCTCTACATTAGGAAAGCACATACCAGTGTACCAGAGGGAGTCACACACAGCTGTGCCTAGATAACCAAACAAATTGACAAGATAACCCAAATCCTTGAATCTACACACAGCAAATAAACTCAAATGACACAACGAGATGTAAAAAGCAGATCACACATATAGTCGATATAAAACTGGCCGCTTCAATCTCAAGAGCAACTAAAACAAAACACGGGAGTGTATCTTGTTCTTGTGAACACTAATGTTATCCACAGCATACACAGAGACCACGAAGTTCTTAAGGAGAAAACTAGTTGCTAAAACGAATCACGTTAGTATACCTTGTTAGCTAATGTTAGCTAGCTGACATTAACGTTAAACATTGCACTCATATTACTCACTGAAACCTTGTAAAGCCGGTCCCGCATGCTGGCTCTTACAGAACCGACTAACTCCCCTTTTGTGTATGTACAGCTCTCAACATGCCCAGACTTGTAGTGATTTTCACCTCGTTTTATACTTTTTCGCCTCATTCTGAAAGAAACAGGTGAAACTTGCTGACGTGACGGCCATCTTTGTGATGGTGACGCGTATTGTGCGAGACCAGAGACCTGTAGTTCACTGAGCGGTTTCACACCAAAAAATGTGTAACTTCACAGTTTTACGACACATTTTTATTTTTTTTACTTGCAAAATGTTCTTTTAATTTGACAAACATCATATGTGTCATTCGTGGCACAATTCAAACGCGATCGAAAGATGACTTTTCTCTCTCCATTGACTTCAATGTATAATTTTCCGCTTCCGGGGTCCCATGGGTCGGAAGTAGATGGGCGGGACTTCGCCTCTCTATACCTAAAACCGCCAATGGGTAAAATGTACCCACTATTGATTTTCAATAAAATGTTATTTTATTTATAATACAGAACAGTGAGTTTTAATTGCACAGGGATAAAACGTATAGCAATATAATCTTTCGGACTCGTAGCTTTTCATATGATATAGTTTGTGCAGATAGCATGAAGTATAAAATATCGCTAAGAGTGCTGATTTAAACGCTTGGTGTTAGACTTGTATTTTGTTTAGGTACACATCTATCTCTCTCTCTATTTATCTATACATCTATCTGTAATGTTCTGTGGACGTACAATTGTCTACATAAACAGACGACGCGGACTAGCTCTCTCATTCCGAGTGTCCATCTTTATTCAACTGGCATGTAACCTGCACACATGCATTACGTCCTCAACGTGAGCTCAGTCATACAAGATCTTGTATTCTCCAAGATGGTCTGTCTCTCTCTCTATCCATCTATCAATATATCTATCTATCTATCTATCTCTCTCTATCTATAAGGAACCACAGTAGACAAAAGGCGTTGCTATAGCAACACGTCATGTTTACGCTGCATTTTCTATGAGGTAAATATTACCCGCTGGCGGATATAGGTATAAATGGCTTTTTTTTTGGCGATTTGTTTAAATCTGGCTTCATATTAACAAATGTTAACAACAGAGGGTGCTACATAACACACTTTCAGGAAAAGTCATGGACTGAGAGACTTCAATATGTTATTGAAAAAAAGTTACATACAATCAAAAAACAGCTGCGGGTAAAATGTACCCGTTGGCGGTTCTAGTGTTAAGCTCCGACGTTATCGGTCTTTTTATCGGTACTGGAGACATCTAAAAAATGTATGTCATATGTATTATTGATACACAAACATTATATTGCAGTTTTAGTGTCGCCAACTCCGTTTCTAATATCCAATAAGACTGCAAAATGCGTCTATGATAACACACACAGAGGAGATGGCGGAGAGAACACGCTCCGAGGTGTGGTTAAACTTTACCCGTCTCGATGTGGACAATGCTCGTTAACAAAAGTGCAATAAGAGTTTAGCATGTAAGGGCGGTAACACAAGCAATTTGTCGAAACATTTAGCAAAAGTGCACCACATTCAGACGGAGAAATGCACCGGGTTCGACTGTCTTTCTAGTAGCTCTGTAGCCCCATCCACGAGTAACGTTTCCACGTCAGGTGTTATGTATGCTAGCAGCAACACACAGAGTTAACTACATTATACAAACATGTGTTAATGATTAGAGGTAACTGAGTTATTTATTTTGTTAAAGTTTCAGCTATTCTGTCATCACATTATTTAATACGATTTGTTAAAGCATTGTTGTTTCTTTTAATGTGAAATATTATTTATTTAATTTAAATAAAAAGTAATTTCATTTTGTTCACAATTTGTTAAGTTAGTTTACCTTGTTTTTTTCTCCAAAAGTACCAATAACAGTACCGTTGAAAGACCGGACCGATAAGCGGCATCGATAAAAGTAGTAGTACGTTAAAACCTTATCGATACCAATCCCTAGTCCAGGTGATGCAGACAGGCTGGACCAGAGAGTGAGAGACATAACTGGACTCCTCACAGCAGTGAACTTCAACAGTGAACAACTCTTTTTTTCATACTGTACAAAGAATCAAGAAAGATATTGGTTTAAATGTATGAAGTATTGACTTTAATACACTGATATACATTCCATTAAACAATACTAAATACTAGATCACCTACACATCAGTTAAGTTGAGGGGTTTTTCCATGCAAAAAGTTACATTTAGATGTTAACAAGCAATATGATTTTTTCAGCTTTCTAATGTAATGTATTGAAGGCAAAGATATTTAACACATAGTGAGAACTGCTACTATTTATCTCTCAATATTGTCTGATAAAACGTGGTAAAAGTTATTCTTTCAGTGAGACAACAGAGCAAGCTTCTACAGTTGCACTACGTTTTGATAACAGTTAAATATTATTTTGATAATAACATATTTCAAGGTTGATGAACTTCATACTGTTCATTCATAATCTGATTGTCTTTGTAGCTCACTGTTGAAATAAAAAAAAAACATTACAATTACAAAATAATTATATCTTCAGCCCCTAAACACACAAACACACCGCTTTCATAAATAACACACTTGTTCTGCAATAATATGTTTTTTTGTTACCTCTCATTTTTGTTAGGAAAGGACATGCCTGAAAGACACAACATTTTCTCCTTCTCTGAGGGTCAAGAAGAACATCCAAGAGGAACATTAAAAGCTGATGTTATGAGATTTTAAGACCAGTACAGGACATTACCTAAGAAACTACTTTTATTGGGAAAACACAGTCAGCTGATCGAATGCACCTATTTCAACATCTACACTCCATCAGCTGATTATTTCTATTTGCCTCACTTTATGAGCTTCACATCACTTGTGCCTTGGACTGCAGAGTTTGCAATGTCACAAATAAATGGGGCCAATCTTCAGTCAGATGTGAATGTGTAATCTAACATTTTCAGTAAGAATAATGGACGAAAGGAGTGCAAATACAAATACAATTTATTGAAATGTGAACCAAAAGTTAATCAAACATGTTTTAAATAAAAAGCACATATGGACAGAAGGTGTATAAATAAACATGTTTAGTCAAATAAAGTGATAGACTAGGCCTGTGCAGTTGGTATCAGTTTTGCCCAGCATGGGCTCCTCCAACAGGCCTAGTCCTCCTCGCTGATGAAAGACCCTCAGTCCTCTCCAAACCAACAGACAGGACGTCCATCACACGGAGGTTTCTCCCTGAAGTCTCTGCAGTTTTCTGAACACCATGCTGTCTCAATCCGTCCGCACTGAATATGAGAGGGGGAAAATGAAAATAATAAATGCTTTAGACCAGGGGTAGCCAACGCGGTGCCCGCGGGCACTAAGTCGCCCGCAGGGGGGAAATTGGTCGCCCGCGTGCATGTTCTAAAAATAGCACCATGGTCACCATGGAGCTCCGTCTAAAAAAATTATTGAATACATTTTTAATTTTTAAAATGACAATATTGAATATAACTTAAAAGCACACATTTTGAATGTACATATGTAAGTGAAATGGAGATTTGGTGCGTGAAATTGAACTCTGACCCCAGATAGGTTCAGAGTTTAACTCCACGCACCAAATCTCCGTTCCACCTTTAGCTGAGACAAGCTAGCATGAGCAGCTACGATCATGGGCCTCATCACCACACCGCAAACACACACACACACACACACACACACACACACACACACACACACACACACACACACACACACACACACACACACACACACACACACACACACACACACACACACACACACACACACACCGTACTTGCCAACCTTTAGACCTCAGAAATCGGGAGCATTTCAAAATGAAAAATTGTGGATCGCCGGAGCTGTTAGATTGACATTAACATGCTTATTGTAGTTGTAAGTGCACTGACTTGCAGCCTGTAGCACCGTTCTTGATGGAGCATATGTGTGGGCTGGACCTGTATTTTACAGGAAAGGAGTGAGCAGAGAGTAGAGCAGTTGTCGATTCTTGTTCTGTTTTCTGTGAATATCTGCCTCACCCTCTCAGACTTTGAATTGCGCGCGCTACTAAAGAGACGTGTTACCATGGAAACCAAACAATGGTGTAGCTGTATTAAAATCCGAGTGGAAACAGTCGTGTGTAAATCTGATTTTGTCAGAAATCGGGCGAAATGCAGGAGAAATATGACCCCGGGAGGAAACCGGGAGAGGGCAATGAAATCGGGAGGGTTGACAAGTATGACACGTCACACACACACACACACACACACACACACACACACACACCCCCACACACACACACACACACACACACACACACACACACACACACACACACACACACACACACACACACACACACACACACACACACACACACACACACACACACACACACACACAGCAGTGGTGAGGATCTCAGCCTGCCACTGACGTTCAACCAGAGAACATCAGCAGTTAGCTGTTAGCAGTTAGCAAACAGAGATCACAGCTCCTCATATCTTTTCAGAAACTGGACAAAAGTTAAACAAGTACAAACCACAGACTGTCTGTGTCATAGCGAATACAGTCGCTGGTTTATTTATGTCTGTAGGCCGTTGTTATGAGTGTGGAATGAGCATATACAACGTTAGCTTAGCCTGGTCGACCCAATCTCCATTCAGAAAACAAGCATTTTAAAACGTTTTTCGCCTGCCGTCTTGTCTGCAGACTTGTCAAGCATTAATTCATGGTTTTTACTAAACGGTATCAGTATGTTGTTACTTCGGCATCATTTAGAAACGTGTATTACAATTTAATCACGGTAAAATATGTTCATTTTGTTGTAGTTGTAGCGCGTCTTGTTTGAATGATGCGAGTAAACACAGCTGGCAGCAGCGGTGAAACCGAGCGATTAGAGCGAAGTCGCGTCCGGTGTGAACGCAGCATGACAACGACCCCTTGATAGATCTCGCGAGAATGTGTATAAATAAAACCTTGTGATGCATGTGAATAGCACCTCTGTTACCATCTGTTAACAGCTCATGTAAACTGTCTCGTTGTGTTTTCAAGACAGATTTAAATTTTGTTTTGAGGAAAACACATGCTGGTGTGTCCTGATTTGTAATCAATCTAGTGTTTTGTTTATATATACAGGGAACAGCAGAGGTCGAAGTGCAACAGCCTCGTGATGCACAGCATGACGTTGCCCACGAGCCAGATGCAGTTGGAATAACCATCAAGTAATAAACATGTGTCTCCATCTATGTTAATGTGTTGTGCTTTTAAACAAACTTGTTACTGTTTTATGAAAACCAAATTGTAATAAAATGTATTAACATGTCCATAACGTTCCCTTTTTTAATTTATTTGTTTAATCTGCAATGCTTCGATGCTATCAACTATTTAAAGGGTTGTATATATAGGTTCTGGCAACTCAATTGTGTTTTATAATTTACTTTATTTATTCTTGTCTTATGTGGTTCTTAGCTAATTGTTATTTGCATTGGTTGCACTTAATAGCTTGGCTTTCAATTGTTGGCTCAACTCATCTTTTCACCTGCAGAAAAAAATCACATCACAATTGCTCGGAACCGCTTGACACATTTTTTTTAAGTTTTAGAAAAGTAACACATTCTTACGGAGCCCCCTAGGGGACCTGGAGAAGAAAAAAGAAATTATTTAAAAAAAATAATAATAATAATGTTTTGCGAGATCTCGCAAAACCTTTGCGAGATCTCGCAAAACTTTTCATTTAGTTCAATGTACTTCCTGGTCAGTTCGGCTGCTACGGCAACACAGAAACCACAACAATGGAGCGGTTCATCGATTTTACTTTGAGCTTGGCCTTAAATATAAAGATATAACATTAGTGCTTGGCAATAGGCACGGGTTTCACACATAGACTGTATTTATAAAGGGTTTCACATAAGTGAAGATACCTCAAGAGAACACTCAGAGCGAGGGGGCATGCACGTCCCTCTGAGCTGAGTTATTGACAGATTCAAATTTCGCGGATCAATAACTCATGAACATAACGTTGTAAAAATACAAACAACATGACTTTACAATCATAGCAAGGTAGACAATGAGCTACAGAGTCGTTTTTATCAGAACAGTTCGATACGCGCCGTCATCCGAGCATCAAGAATTGGTAAAAATCTGCAGCTGAAGGAGGGAGAGGAGTGCTTAGGGACCGTCTACAAACTGCAACGGGGTTTTGCGAGATCTCGCAAAAGTATTGCGAGATCTCGCAAAGGGGTTTTGCGAGATCTCGCAAAAGTATTGCGAAAAAAAAAAATGTCTTCTATTTTCCCAATTTTTTTTTTTTCTTCTCCATGTCCCTTAGGGGCTCCGTACATTCTTGAGTAGAGGAAAACTAAAAAAAGTACGTTTCACCAACTCAAAAAATGCAAAAGTTGGAACCACTTGACACATATTTTTTAAGTTTTACCAAAGCAACAGTTCTCTTGAACCAAAAAGTGACGCACACAGCTGGTAATAGAGCGCGTGTTGACTTCCGGGGATTACAAAGGGCATGAGTGAGCCATCCCATTCTTAAAATATTTCTGTAATCAGTGCTTGAATTGGAATAAAAAAAGGTGCCAGTACTCTAAATCAGCAACAAGTATTTGGCACAAAGTCATAGTATATCCTATAATGCTGGTGGGTTTGTCTCTTTACTGTATATTTTAGAAAGGCTCACTGTACTTAAACAAAATGACTCAGGGTGCATCTGAGATTAGAGGGGGTGCAGTGGTAAAGTGCTATTTTTATAAGTGGGGAGTGGACCTGACACCCTCTAGTCTAGGGGGGTCCGGGGGCATGCTCCCCCGGACCCCCCTAGACTAGAGGGTGTCAGATGCATCAATCTGGTGCACTTTGAGAGCAAAATGAAGAGATATATGGATACCTCTCAACATCCATAATGAAACAACTGTAAACAGATTTACTTTTTCTTTATGGATATAAAAGAAAGTAAAGCTTGACTCCTACTGGCTGGTTAAATGACTCCTCGTCCCTGAGGCCACTACCAGTTTTTTGTGCCATTTTGCTGGATTTATTTTTTCAATAGCGTTGCTGCACAAAGTGATAGCCCTCTAGTTTAAATCTACTACCCAAAAAGAAACATATGAAGATGGGTTACTATTTAAAAAAAATTGCAAATCTATTTGGGAACAGTGGGGCCGGGCCTCAAATCCTATAGGGGGGTCCGGGGGCATGCTCCCCCGGTAAGATTTTTTTTTAAATGTTGGACTTCAATGCATTAATCTGGTGCATTTTGAGGGGGAAATAAAGAGACTACACCCATATGAAAGAAAAATGTATACATTTAAATAATCATAAAATCATAAGTACATGGCCATAACCAATAGCATACAATATCCAATATGAAAAAACATTGAAACTTGTTTATTTATTTGTTTTTGGTTCATTTATAGTTGTGAGTGTGTCTGGGCTCCTGAATCAGCCTCTCCTGTCTCCCTCCTCTCCCCCCTGCTCCTCTTTGAGGCAACAGCAAAGACTAGTTTTAGCTCTCAACAAGTTTATCTTACCTTTTTTCACCTAGTTAACATTTTGTTTGTATTATTCATGCATATTTTACTAATCACTACCCCCTCAAATGGAAATATGTGTTTACATAAATGGTGACCGAACCGTTTGAGACCCACTGAGATAACTTAAACTAAGTTAACTATCTAAAGACTCAGAGAGTAATTTACCTCACCAGAGCTGTAGTTATCAGCCTCTCAGTCTGACAGCAAAGGACTCTCCCTCCACCTTGTTGTTGAAACAGCTCCGTATATCCGTTAGCGCAGCTAGCTAGCACCAGATGCTAACAACAATACACGTAACCGGTGCGCGCGCTTTCTCGCTCGCTCGCGCCACACATACACCAACACACACCCTCCCGAGCTTGAATGACACACAGAGACCAATGGAGGGCATTAGTATGATCTGTATGAAAGTGGCAATGTCGGCAGGCCACGTCATGTAGACAGCCAGTCACCCTCTGTGAGGCAGAGTCAGACCCACATTTGCGCTGCGTCGCGTTTACAATATATACGTATATTGCCGGCGGCTGAGTACCGGCATTTTACTGAGTACCGGCACCTTGCCGGTACTCAGTAAGAAGTGCCGGTACCACATGGGTAAAAATCAGAAGTGCCGGTACTGCGTACCGGTGAGTACCGGCCCAATTCAAGCACTGGCTGTAATTCAATAAAATAAATCTTTGCGTGAGTAAATTCAGTGAACATTTTATATCCTTGGTAGTTCCTTAGCCATGCCTCAAAAACACAAACCAACAGTAGTCAATGACAACAGTAGCATGGTGTGGGGCAACAATTAGGGGGAGCCAATAATACGTCCTTTGTTTTGGGTCGGGGGCGTGGTGGTCAATGTAATAATGTAACCAGATGAGTGATTACAGCAACCGGTATCATTTTACACACATTTGTATCATACAGATGCAGGACTGTTAGCCTGTTATCTAACCCAGGGGTCCCCAACCCCCGGTCCGCAGACCGGAGGTGTTACTGCCTGGCTGCGAAATAGCTGTGAGTTTATCGTAATATTTGCAGAATTATAAATATATACAAATATTTTATCAACATTTCTTTAATTTTTTTTTTTTTTTTAATTTTATACCAGTCATATTGTTTCATCCAAAACATACAAAATAAATCAAAATTGGTTAGCATAAGGTCTCAGCCTCTCGTGCGCAGAGAAATTTACCGGTGCGCTAATAGGAAGTGGAGCACACAGGAGACAACAGTTTAATCGCAGACTGTTATGTTTGTGGGGTAATGGCAGTGCATACATTATTTGAGATATATTTCGAACTCAGACTTCATTTTAAGGACATTGAAGCCAGGGGTGTAGAGCTATTTTTTTTATTTGGCCAACTCCATAGGTATGTGGGTGTTCCCAAAAGAAGTTAGTTTAATCTTAATCTCGATGTAGTGCTAAATGCTGTAATAATACGTTATTATTGCTGGCAAACAAGCCCAGGAGTCTCACTGAAATTTCAGTTATATCAATATGTCTACAGTGGTCCTAATTTGTTTTAATTGTATCCTGGTTTTAAACTGTGTTAATATGTTTTGGATGCATATTGTTCTATTATTTGTTCAGGCTGTTACATACAATTAGCCACTGTTGCCACCTATATTAGGCTATATTATATTATATATTATATTAATATTTGTAAAGCGGTCCTAATTTTTTGTTTTAATTGTATCCTGGTTTTAAACGTTATTAGTATATTTTGGATGCATATTGGTATTTCTTCAGGCTGTTAAATACAATTAGCCTCTGTTGCCACCTGCTGGTGAGTAAATATTCAAATCAGTTAAAATTGACAACCGGTCCACACATTTTTTTTTCTGCCGGTCCTTGGCACAATAAAGGTTGGGAACCCCTGATCTAACCGACAGGTCCGCACGCACTCTCCAGCCAAAACTCTAATAAGCATTAATTCACAAACTAAATCAGGAGACCTTTAACGTTTTACGTCCGATTCGCTCCTTTTTTCCTCGCTGTACACAGCTCCAGTTTGGGCATTGGCCTGTCATCAGATTGTATTTGTTGTTGCTGCTGTAGCTGAGGTTTAGTACAATTATGTTTGATTAAAATCTCCACCCTCCATAATTGCACTTGTTTCCGTTGCTTGCTACTTTCTAACGGCGGTGAGAGTGGTGCAGTGACACTATCTATCTTCTATCGATTAGATTTATGATTCAACAATTATAAAAGTGGGGTAGACATGTGGATATTATCCGACTGAACAAAACGTGCATTCATCTAACAGGTTTGTTTTACACTGACCTTATTTCGAGCTATTTTCCAAAATCCTATGGAGAAATCCCATTGCTTTTTTGTCGAGGGAAACCGAGCGCAGCTTACTTCCGGATTTTAGGACGCGTCACTGCACCACTAAGTTGATCCGATTTGATTGGATTGTGAGGCAAGGGAAGCCAGCCGCTGTAGGTACCATATCTGCTCGGGGTACCATATCTGCTCGGGTGTATTTCAGTCGCATCCGTCATCCGTCATATCCGTCATATTGTACGGCAACTCACCTCCCTCTGCTCCCAGCGCTGGGACGGAGCGCCCTCCTCTGGTCAGCAGATGTCATTACATGCCATGTGTCTTCCGCCTGAACAAAGACAGCTTGTTATGTGTGGGGTCCCAAAACTGACACGGGAAAGAGATTTAAAATAAATAAATAATAATAATAATAATAATAATAATAATAATATTAATAATAGGAACAGTGAAATACAATAGAAATGAATACTAATTTAAGTATGACACATTTATGTACTAATTTTTATTTCTTGATCTGTAGCTATTTGTTTGTCAGTAGATCTCATTTACTTTCCCTATTCATTTATTTTTTTATATTTTTGCATGTATTTATTTACACATTCACTGTTTATACTTATTCCCGCATTTGGACCTTTTTTATACTTATGTACTTGTGCACATAAATAATGTTTCTAATTATTTACAATTAAAAAATATATATATTCTGCTTTACTTTAGCCAATACTTTTATAAGGCCACTATATTAGATAATTACGAAATGTGTACAGATAGAATACATATCTTTCAGGTTGTTATTTTGTCATTATGTTTAATGTTTTATTTACCTTTAAGTATTTTTTCTCAATTAAAAAGGAATTCTTTAAAACTCCAACAATGTGTTTATTTCTTTTTAAGATTTAAATAATGACACAATGGATGTGTTTTTTGGATGTTAAGAATCCTTGAAGACCACACTGAAGATAATGTAGGTAGTTTCTTTGTTTAACTCTAGTGTTCATCTAATGCCAATTGTAACTCCACATATACAAACAGAGGACATTCAGAGTAAGGGTAAAAACATTGAAATAATAAAAAAGCATCAATCTTTTGTTAACATCCAGTTTTATTTGAGGATTGGATATTTCAAAAATGTTCCTACAGATACACCATCATCACTAGAGACTGGACACAGGGTGTGGTATTAGTAGCTACGTTTACATTCAGTTGGCACAAACCACTAGGATTTACAAAACAGCTGTCATATTATTGCTGCACGGAAACAAAAATAATACAAGGTGATCTGTTTCAACAAACACAGTAGCATCGTATGTCTGCACGTCTTTACCCACAAATGGGTTAAAACATTTACTTTAACAAGAGCAAACAAAGAGTCACATTTGACAAGTTTCTGTTGTAGTAGTTTTTATGTAATATCATTAAGCCACGGTCAGGTTTGCAACAAAAACGAAAATACCTTATGTTTAAAAATGAAACTTTTTGGCATTTCATGATTGTCTGGGTTTCTTCCAAGCTTGTTGTGAACTCTAACGCTGATAACACTAACGCTCTTTCAATTCAGATCAGGTTAAAAATAACCTTTGAATCAGTGGGGTATACTACGAAGCTGGTTCAACCTAACCTAGATATGTTTGAGTTAGCCGGTTGGCCTAATCCAAAACATACTGTACGCGCTCTCGCTAAACGGTACTACGACGCGGGTTATCAAGTGGATCGCTCAAGCCAGCCGTGTCCTATCTAGTTAGGTGCGCGTTCACATGAAAGGGGTGGTATTTGGAGCATTCGACCAATCACAAACATGGACAAGCGTACTGACAGCGCAGCGTCATACTTCCTGAATGAAAAGTCAACTATAATATAAGACATATGAAGAAGTTAAACTTTAAACATCCATGACTTAAACACTTTATCCAGGTAAAAAGCCACATAGCTGCACCTGCAAGGTGAATACAGCTGGTAAAAGAAAAAGTGTTTGAATGCGTACATTAACAGGTTTATGATATCACTGCCCCGTCTAAGACACGAGTGGATCTGACTTTAATTACATTTGTCTCGAGTGTTTCGTCAACTTAATTTGTTGCTTAAAATAATACTTCTGCATACAGTATGTGACACTGTGAGTGTTGCACGGCCAAATACGGCTCAGCTGACTCAGATAAGGAAATATATGATACATTATGATGTGATATGCCGCGGACTGTACTTAATGTTACTCTGATCCGGTTACTTATTTTGTGGCAGATATTTAAGTAAGCTTCTTAATGCTAATGTTATAATAGTCAGATTGCTCTGAAGATGGGAGGTGATTCTATTAATGTTCACGTTCACACAGTCGGTGATTTTTGCCGGCCGTCTTTCCTGCAACGACAGCTTTTCTGTATTTCCTTTCTCCTGTAATATGACTTGATCGCTTTAAACTCCGGACACTGAGCTCTGATTGGTCAGCAGGCAGTGCTTTCACTGAGTCGAGCTCTTAGCCTGCAACCTAACCTGCTCCGGGGCAGGTTAGACGCACAGCCTAAGTTACCATGGAGATCTAGCCTGCTAAAAAGAGAACCAGCTTCGTAGGACCGGAAACCCCGAGTTTTCCCTGAAGTTAGCCGGCTAAGCGAAAATCCTTCTTCGTTGTATACCCCCCTGGTCTACACTGTTTGGAATGGATTGATCTGTTAGGGAGCCAGGATCATGCATCTCACTTTAGATAGCAAAACACCGCAAGGCAGTTCACACGTTTTACAAAATCAGTTATCCTATGCAGTTCACCTGTTAATAAATATTTTAAAATGATTTGGCTTTGTCAATAAATTATTTCCCTTATATCTCTTACTATCTTATATAGAGGTTCGAAAGGGTAAAATGGCCAATTTAGAAATACAAAACGATGTAGGTTAGAGTTATCCTAAAAATAAGCTCATATTTGAATTCCCCATAAAAAAACACATCATTCAGTAAAAACCCCCCCACTGATCATCTACTCACTGAGACGATTCCAGGGATGCCTGACTTGAGTTTCTAGCACCAGGGAAAGTGGACAAAAGGGCCTGAGATCAGCCTCTTAATTTACCCAGGGCCTAGTGCTTAGCTTTGGGCATCAACATTCAGGAAACTCCCCTGAATATTTTATTAAATATCTGAACTTTGTAGAGGAGTTGGGGGACACACGACACATCAAATCACATCTACAGATCAAGACGAAGCGAATGGAAGTACTCCCATGCTCCTTGCGTGTGAAAGACGTGTGCAAAGTCTCCGAAAACGGAGCAGTGGCTGTGATACTAGCTTTGTGGCTAGCGGTTATTTTTTATGTTTGAATTTTGAAAAATAACAATCGACAGTGTCAATATAATTATGTAAATAACCCAATTCGTGTTCTGTGAAACGGAAAAGTATTTTACATTGTTTTTGTTACTTTCGTTGCAGTGTCTTAAATGCAATTTAGGTTAACTTCCTGTTTGAAGTTGTTGCTATGGAAACAACATGACGGAGAAAAAAGTAATATCTTCTACATATAATAACGGACAAAGTAAAGAATGAAGTGTAGGCTATGCCTGTTTGAAGTTGTTGCTATGGAAACAACATGACGGAGAAAAAAGTAATATCTTCTACATATAATAACGGACAAAGTAAATAATGAAGTGTAGGCTATGTTTAAATGTTCGGAATTTGACCGTGTATTATGGCCCTCTTGAGTTGCCGTACAATATGACGGATATGATGGATGACGGATGCGACGGAAATACACCCGAGCAGATATGGTACCCCGAGCAGATATGGTACTGACACCGCCTCTGGCTTCCCTTGGCATGGCCCTGACCAATCACAGGTTGGCAGGGGCATGACGTGAGCCTCAACTGATTGGTCAATCCCTCCTTTTTTTTAACCAAGGGAAGCCAATTTCGGTTGGCCTCCTCTACAACAGAGAGTGCAATCTACTGTTTCACCATAACATCTAGAGGGGCGCTGTTTCACTCTTTGTAAAATATTCAATGAGAATGGGGGAGAGACGGGCCGGCAGCAACACACAGCAAAGAATTTCCGAAACTAAACAAAGTGTTTTTATCTATTTATTAAAATTATAACTACAATCCGAAAAAACAGGGGAAGCCCGGCTTCCCTTACAGATGTAGCGATTCATTTCAGACAGTTTGAAACGCGAGGGCCGTGATTGGTACGT
This sequence comes from Notothenia rossii, assembly GCF_949606895.1. NCBI lineage: Eukaryota > Metazoa > Chordata > Actinopteri > Perciformes > Nototheniidae > Notothenia > Notothenia rossii. The sequence goes on along the minus strand of NC_136905.1, from coordinate 58,723,576 downwards.
GATCTGCCCTCGCTCAAGGGAAAACCTCCAGCTTGACTTGAGACCGCCCCCGTGTTAGATAAATGTAATTATAATGAAGCCAGCAGCAATGGATCATTGATCCACCAGGGGGTACAGTGGGGTTCCACACTGGAGCTCATGTGAAATAAAGTCAGATACAGTACGCTGGATGTACAGCGGAACTTTGTTAAGATCCATATGTCACGGATATCATACTACTGTGCTAAATAAGAGACATGTAATCATTTACAAAACATCACCATGTTGTTATTTAACAAAATAATTGTGTTATTCGAAAAAAACGAACGGGAGGAAATAAAGCCCAGCTCTCGATTTTTAATCCTAATTTAATCATCATCTTCACCACGATCATTTATGTTTATGTTCGCCGAATTGACATGAAATCACGGACACATATGAATATACTGTATTCAACTTCATTAAAACGTTATTAACGTGCCTAAACTCAGTAATTCACCAAAAATATGTATATTTTAATGGAGCTTCGTCGGTCGATCAGGATCCCAAAGTGTAGCGGAGGGATCCTCATCTGGATGAAGGGTGTTATTTTCCCCATAAGGAACAAGTCGCTGCAAATTATCCCGCTTATTACATGGCCACATTCTCAACAAAGTAACGACATGACTCCCAATATTAATTGAAATGCTTTTATGGATTTAGAAAATGTTTTTATTGATTTAAAAAATAGTTGTATGTATTGATTTAAATTGACATGCATCCGCTAAGAAAAATAGTCCGTTGTTACCGTTTTTTAAACAGTCTGAATGAAACGGCAGCTCTCAGCTGTGTATTTACACAACTAATGGCCCATCAACCACAGCTCTCCCCCCCCCTCCCCCCCTGATCTTTCTTCTCCAGCAGCTAAATTAACAGTAGGTTACTCTGAGTGACCATAGACTGTATGTGACAAGCTTACAGTTAGTGACGTAACAACAACATAAAAGTTGGTGGGTTGAAAGCAATACGGGAGGTAAAAATAACTTCAATAATTGTGATTTATTTATTGTGGTTTTTATGTTTTTACGTATAAAATGTTATGTAATTCAGGCTTATAGTTCACCCTTCTCTAAAAGCCTTCAACAATTACAATATTCATTGGAATTTAATAAATCCTTCCAACACACATTGTAAAAAATAGCCTACTGTAAGTTAAGAAATCATTCCAATATGTACATCTTCTGATGTAACAACAATAACATTATAAATAGTAACATAGCTGAACATGGTATTGCACATTTAGCTTTGAGTGTTACTGACCTGAGATGTTTTTATTACATGAATTAAGGTGGCTGAGGCTTTTTAACATACAGGGATGCAAACTCATCAGGTATGAAAAAGGTGACAAGGATCCGAGCCCCCGGCTCCCCCACCCCACGGAATAACAGAGGATTTTAGCAGTCAGAACAACTAAAGCAGCAGTGTTAATAATAACAGAAACGCCAAAGAGTCACATCTAATAGAAATATATAAAAGCATTTATTTTAAAGTGTGTAGCAGTCAGTTTATAATTTTGGCAGCACTGTTGAGCATTTTGAAAATGTATTTTCATGCCTCTGTGCAAGGCTTAAGTATTTTTATCTTTATAGCCACATGGTGTAAAGTAACTAAGTTCATAAACTCAACAAGTACTATACTTGGGCACAATTTTGAGATACTTGTACTTTATTTAAGTATTTCAATGTTTTGCTACTTTGTTCTTCTACTCCACTACAGTTCAGAGGCACATGCTGTACTTTTCCTCCACTCCATGTATTTAATACCTTTAGTTACTTTACAGATGTGGATGAATGATGTGAAATATAATCAAGTGTTAAATCAGACTTTAGTTCCACCTGGAGTAAATCCACAAGCTACCCTGCAGTATACAAAGTCATTCAAACTAGCTGCACCTTTAGCAGCTTTGAGAACACTTTCATGATCAATCATTATAAAACATATCATATCTATTATTCTGAAATGGACCAATCTGCACAATGACTACTTTTACTGTCGCTACTTTCACTATATTTTGATGAGAATACTTTTCTACTTTTACTTGAGGAACATTTTGAATGCAAGACTTTTACTGTAACAGAGTATTCCTACACTCTGGGACTATTACTTTTACTCAAGTACAAGACCTGAGTACTTCTACTTTTACTCTAGTACAAGATCTGTGTGCTTCTACTTTTACTCAAGTACAAGACCTGAGTGCTTCTACCTTTACTCAAGTACAAGATTTGAGTACTTCTACTTTTACTCTAGTACAAGATCTGTGTGCTTCTACTTTTACTCAAGTACAAGATCTGAGTACTTCTACTTTTACTCAATTACAAGACCTGAGTACTTCCACTTTTACTCAAGTACAAGATCTGAGTATTTCTACTTTTACTCAAGTACAATATATACTTATACCACCTCTGTTTATAGCCTATGAAAAAAACTATTAGAAATAGAAGGCTAAAGCTAACGTTAGCAGATAGTGACAATGTATGCTAGCTAGCTAGCTCAACGATTCCTTAAAGAGCAACTTCCAGGTTAAAGACACCTGTGAATAAATGTGTAGGAAAATGATGAAGACAGTAGATTTTCAAAAAAATATACAAAAATATACACTACAGTGACATCTGGCGTCATTTTTGTAAGAAATGTTCACTTCCGCATAAAAAAGCCTCGGCACGTGACCTCCCGCGTGTGACGTAACACGGGGGACACAAGGGGGAGAGCGGCCGGTGTAACGTATTAATAAACATGGATCCCAATGCTAGTTTCGACACAGAAGACACAGAAGAAGTTAAACATGAATATTCGAATGCATATGACGGACCACAACCTTATAATTATGAGCCTGCTAGGCGTCCAAGAGACCAGGAGCAGCCAAGGATTAGAAGAAATAACGGCCATCGGAGAGAAATTGAGCTGTGGTGTGAGGAGAACTGGTGGAGAACTGGGCAGCTATCTTGGTGAGAGACCGGCGTTAGCTACAGAATGTTAGCTAACGTCACATCACAACATTGTAAAGTTAGCTATCTATCAGGCTATAACTAAAGTAACATTGATAATATAGTAACGTTACTGGCAGGACTGTTGATACTGATCCATAACAGAAACTAAGTATCAGCCGTATCTCGCGTTACCTAATGCAACTCAACACTACGGTGCTGTGTACCAGAGGAGATACGGCTGATACTTGACGATCTGGCGGAGAAAGGTTGTGGAGCCTCCGTTGATATGCCGTTGTAAATGGCTTGATGGAAAGCAGGTGTGTAGTCGGGGAGGGTGCACAGCTGATTGCAGCAGGTAACTGGAGGTTGAGCCGGGAGCCAGGAGTGACAGCCACCACACCCACACAAACAACACAGACATGGAGAAACAAACAAACACAAAGGAGACGGCTGGAGCAGTACAGCCACCACAGCGTTACCTAATGCAATGTCTTACGGTGCCGTGTACCGGAGGGGAGAGAGAGAGAGCAGCGAAGGGGGGGGAGAGAGAAGTAATACGGTTTCCTGCTAAAGCTGTGGAGAGTAAGTGCCGCAGGGAGGTTGATGCACAACGCACCCAGGAACGAACGCTAGCTCCGGTCCTTTTTACTGTGGACTCGATGTCCTGACAGGCTGGTATTTTTGCAACCTGCACAAACACAATACTGCACCATGATTACAAATGGTGAAATACAATGTAAAACTACCGAAAAATACCAGCTACTTAAAACACAACTCTACTATACCCGCGGTCAGAGAGCGGAGATGTGTCCCCTGTGTGATGTAATATGACGCGTTTGATGTATGACCTTAAAAAAAAGCCGTTTTTAAGAGCAGAGCTCAAAATTGCTCCTTTCCCTCTGAATTCCTGCCCTTATGTCTCGTAAAACATATCAAATCCTGCATTCACTTTTTTAATTGTAATTTTCAAGCAAGTTTTAGCATAAATGTAGAAAAAATAAAAACCTGCAAGATGCTCTTTAAATAATATTGCCACAGAAAAACTTTTCAGTTCACATCACGCTCTGCCGCTCCGACAGGGAGCTCTGCTCTGAACACCTGAACGACCCGTTCTAACAGCTGTTCACCAGCGGTCCAGTCTGTGCCACAGTGACTCCGGACGCACAGTTAATATTAACGAGCGCGACCCGTAGGTAATGTAGCTGCTGAAGCTAGACCATCATCTCGGAGCAGCAGAGCCTTATTATACATCCATGAGCAGAGCCGACAGACAGGAAGACTCGAGCACACAGCACGTACTTCATTATAATATATAAAAAAACAACACCATGTGTGTCATGATGGCACATAACAACTCACGGCCGCAGATTACTCCGGGTCCCAGACCCCCCCATACCCCAAAAATATTTGTATTGCAGATCTACATGAATCACACAAACGACTTATTTTGGATTCAAAAAAGCGAATTTCGCTGAAAGGTGACAAGTTTGCATCACTGAACATAGACAGAGCACAACTGAAACATAACATCTGAGATGTAACAACATAATACACTTTTTGGGGATGCTTGGGATGTGAGGAGTGAGGGACACGGCTTAGAACGGGCGTGTCTCCTGGCAGGACAGGAGAGTGTGTGCACCAGTCTGCCTTGGTCTATGAATTCATGTCTGTGACACTCACTGCTGCCCACAGCTGTTTTATAGAAGGAAATTCCTTCACTTCATGAAAGTATTTTAACCACACACACCTCTACACACACATGACGGGTGTTATTTTCCCCATAAGGAACAAGTCGCTGCAAATTATCCCGCTTATTACACGGCCACATTCTCAACAAAGTAACGACATGACTCCCAATATTAATTTAAATGCTTTTATGGATTTAGAAAATGTTTTTGTTGATTTAAAAAATAGTTGTATGTATTGTATTTAAATTGACATGCATCCGCTAAGAAAAATAGTCCGTTGTTACCGTTTTTTAAACAGTCTGAGTGAAATGGCAGCTCTCAGCTGTGTATTTACACAACTAATGGCCCATCAACCACAGCTCTCTCCCCCCATCCCCCCTTGATCTTTCTTCTCCAGCAGCTAAATTAACGGTAGGTTACTCTGAGTGACAAGCTTACACTAGACACAACACTGTCATTGCAAGTGACCCTCAGTTAGTTGACTTTTATGTTCAACTGCTAAATTCGTTACTGATAAAAAAGGGCTTCTACTGTACCTAATTACCTTAACACTAGAACCGCCACAGGTTTTTGTATAGGCCTACCAAAACCCGTCAAATCCCGCTATTAGAATGCAATTTTTAACAACATAGGGTGCTACATAACAAACTTTCAGAAAAAGTCACGGACTGGGAGACTTTAATATTTTATTCTTACTTACGTAAGGTATTTGAATTGTTCATATTGATATCTTTTTAACTCTGGCTTTGTAATAAAAAATATGGCAAAACGAAAACAGCCAAGCGTCACAGCTTTTGGATTCACAAGCAAAGAAGCAAAGGAGTCTAAAAATGACAACGTGAACGGAAAACAACTTTTAATTAGCCGGCTGTAAGCGGCGTTAGGGTCGAGCTTGACAGCTCCACACCGAGGGAGAGGCCTGCCGATGCGGAGCCTGAAGAGGCTTCAACAACGGCCACATCCGCCGGCATAGTGACACCGTCTGTATTAGTAGAAGAGTGTTTTTATAGCAATTGATCGCACCCGCGCTGCTGCGCCAGTCAACAGAGCGTGCGTGTGACATATTTAGTAGCAGGATGTGCTCTGAAAAATAGGGCTCGCCGAAAGCAAATGGGTAATTCGAACACTGGCCACAGAGCTCCCTCTATACAAATCAAACTGTAGACGGTGTGAAAACGCCTATTGTTTTAAATAATGGTCGGAATGTGACCTGTGAGCCTTCTGAATTACCGTGGGACAGCACATTCTAAACTAAAATGTTCAATCAATAAAGTAACATCTTATCTTATCTTAATAATATCTTCATATTAATAATAATAATAAATCATACAGTATGTGTCCGAAAGGGAGCAGGAGGAAGCAAACACAAAAATATACAAAAAATATACTGCATATTAAAGCAAACGATTGTAAAGGTTAAAGTATGAGCATAACAAATAAAGAAGTGTAATGTAAACATTTACATTATAATTATGATTATTTAATATATAAAGACTATATATTATTGAATTACAAGATTAGATATACTTTAGTTGATCTAAAATATTGATGTGTTCAAATGCTCTTCAAAACACAACTGAATATCCATGAAACTTGTCTTTCTGTATTTGTGAATGAAGCGCCATCTCCTGGTTAAAACCTGAAATTGAAAATCTGGCAACGCCCTCTTGGAAAATAGTGGGAGGGCTTAACATTCCTCTATACTGGTCTTTGGCAGGTCGTAGGCAGGAAGCTGTAAGCTGGAGCCCGAAATTCAGTGCTACATCTGTAGCTTCCAGGAGAAAACGCCATTGAATGACAACAGCAATGAATTGCACAACAAATAAAAAACCTAAATTATTCTAGAGAAGTTAAAGGCCCCCTAACTACAATTCTGGTCAATATTATGCTGATTGGTATTGCTTTTGTCTTTGGTACATGATAACAGATACAGAGGTTACAAGCATGGTAGTTAGAACAACAAGTATTCAAAGGTCCCCTATTATACTGTTTTTCATCAATATATTATAGTTGTCAGATATATACAAAACATGTCTCTGAAGTGTTTGGCTGAAACACCAAACAGATCATTGCAGCATCCCATAATCCCCTCTGTTTCAGCCCTGTTTCCCAAGTGCTGATTCTCTGTCTATTACTTTTGATGAAAATAAGGAGCCCTTCCCCACACCCCTCTGAGAGATATTTGGTTAAAAAGAACACAATGGTGCTCTAGGAAGAGATTCAGGTGATAAGGGGGGGGGGGGGGGGGGGGTACCTTGGTTGGTTATTGGCTAATGGTTAACCAAGACTAGGGATGGGTATCGTTAGGAATTTATCGATACCGGTACTGCTTATCGGTATCGGTATTTTTCGATACTCTTATCGATACTTTTCAATAATTTGGTGTTAATAAACTAAAAAAAGACAAGGCGATGTGCCTGCAAGACTGCACCCAGGTAAACAAAACATATTACCCGTGCGCAGCAGCTAACCTGCCTGCGAGCCTTCGCTCAGGTCACATTTACATAAGGCGCGGCTGAAGCCCGCTAGCATTATTAGCACTATTAGCACTAGCAGTATCGCTAGCACCGTTTAAGATTCAATGAGTGTCTTGTTTGCAAATGCTTCATTAAGTTGCTTGTGTTACCCCCTTTACAAGCAACTAATTGAGTACATAGATTGCACCTTGCACTATCGCCACTATTTTTTTTTTTAAAGTGCATCCAGACCTTCGATCGCTTCGCTCTGTCCGCCATGCCTGCGGGAGTCTCACAACAATAGTAAGATCGCTGTTGAGAGAGATGAGGAGTGGCATTTACAGTGGCCAATCAGAGGGGTCTCAAACCGGATACATCACACGGGATGAGGGTTCCCAACCAACCAGAATGGTTTAAAGTTAAACTAAGGAAGTAGACGTAACAGATATACCGATAACAGCACCGTTTGTCCAGCGGCTTAACGGTATACCGATACCGTCCAATCAGGTACCGGTATTGACTTAGTACCGGTTCTCGGTACCCATCCCTACACAAGACAAAACATTGTTATGACATCATAAAGTGGCCAAAATCTGATCAGCTCATTTTCAGACAGGTTTTTATATAAAAGGATCAGGACAAAAAGAGAGCAAATATTCTTTCCTGAATCGTTCAGAATCTCTTAACGCAGAGGGGACACATATGTATGTATAAGACATGAAAAAGTGGATTTTACATAATAGGTGACTTTAATATGAATGTATCCGTAGTGGCCGTTTTTCGGAGGTAAACACAGCCTGCAACGTGTTAACAGAGTTACCACAGCAGCACAGAGAGATTGGTCATGACAATAAACTGGCGTAATCTAACCTTGAGGCTCCTGCTGCTGACAATCCATTTATTGATTAACTCTTAAAAGCTGTGAAAGTAATTGACTGATTGTCAGGTGGCTGACGGTATGGCCCCCTATTGCAGTGTACTGAAATCACTATTAATTTGTTAGCTGAGCGATCATAAACGTGAGCAATCGACCGCTATTTAAAGCCCAATGAAGCTCCTGTGGTTTTTTCTATTTTACAGTTTGGTCTTGATTCAATTATACCATCAATCCTGGAATACCACTTTGTTTGGGTTAAGGGACTTCTGGGACCAATAAATGCTATTTTTCATTGTTTTACAGTGCCAAAGTATGAAGGGACAACATGGGTTTGATAGCACTGGTGATCAACAGCCACTATATTTTTCTTGACTGTGCAGAGATCGGGGCCTTGCAGTATTCATCTTACAGCTCTATTTCTGCAGGCTATTGCCTATCTGTAGGGGAAAATGCTCTAAAATAGTGGGTATGGCTTAAATAAATGAGTTTAGCATTGGTTGTATAAACTGTTAAAGTGTTAGTACAGTCAAGCGTGGTCCTATTAATGACTTGCCTTGAGAAGTTTAGGATAATGTAAAGCATACCACAATAACTACTTCTGTTGGATGATTAAGTGTCACAGAAAAAAGCACGATAAACAATATTATTGTCATTTTAAGATCATTGTATGCCACTTATATATTTATAATAAAATAATGAAATAAACACTTTTAAAGCAAACATATTCAGTAGGGCTGTCAGTCGATTAAAATGATTAATCGCGATTAATCGCATGATTGTCCATAGTTTATCGCGATAATCGCAAATTAATCGCACATTTTTTCTAAATGTTCCTTAGAGGGATATTTTTCAAGTTGTTAATACTCTTATCAACATATGAGTGGACAAATATTGCTTTATGCAAATGTTTTAACAACCTCTGAACATTACAAATATCCGCCTCAATTCAACCTGGAACCTCTCTCATACAATACAAAGTGTGTGTGTGTGTGTGTGTGTGTGTGTGTGTGTGTGTGTGTGTGTGTGTGTGTGTGTGTGTGTGTGTGTGTGTGTGCGTGTGTGTGTGTGCGTGTGTGTGTGTGCGTGTGTGTGTGTGTGTGTGTGTGTGTGTGTGTGTGTGTGTGTGTGTGTGTGTGTGTGTGTGTGTGTGTGTGTGTGCACTCCGACAGATAAGCCTCCCCTGCAAGCCTCTTATTCATTCAGCGCCGAGCAACAACAAGGCTGGCATTACTAATAAACTCAGCTTAAATAATTAGTGGCGTTAATTTCTTTTTGCGTTAACTTGACAGCCCTAATATTCAGACATTGAAATCGGAATGTTAAAACATTTTATTGAGAAATGTCCTGATAAAAAAATAAAAACACAATCAATAAATGAAATGCTCCCTACAGCTTTTTCTCCTTTTCTACTTCCCTAACATATGCGCTTTTATTGGCCAGTGCTCCAACACATTGTAAATGATAGGCTAGGGGGCGGGACATCTCCAAGCGCTTGACCAATCAACATAGAGCAGACGAGCTAACCAATCAGAGCAGACTGGGCTCTGGTTTCAGACAGAGGTTGAAAAGAGGTGCTGCAGCACAGGCAGTATGAGACAAATAAAGAGCTTTTCAATATTAGCATGTACATACTGTATGTCACAGTAGAGGCACACCATAAAATAGCATAATGTGTCCATTTTAACCATTTGAAACAGAGGTACAGTATATTCATTCCTTAACTGGCAATATATTGTCAATCCAGTCAAAAACTGGTTAATCAATGTTTAGGACCTTTTTTAACAGAAGAGCAAAGTAACAACATAACTATATATATATATATATGTGAAAATATTCTGCTCAAATTTCCACCTGGAAGCTGGGGACAATATGGAGTTAACTTAAAAATGAAGGAGGTCCATACACTAAGTCAATACCTATCGTAACAGACCTACATATTATCGAAATAAACCACAAAACCTTAATTGGGATTCACAGATGGTATTTCAATAAGCTTCGACAAATCAATTAAACGTGTGAAATATGTAGCAAGACTATCCCTTTGAATTATGTACGTACGCACATATGGAGTTTCTGTCGGGACATTTATGGTGCAAACGACTCCAATAAGCCAATAATGACTGAATTTAAAGTAGCACATACTTTTTCTTACTAGAATGTGCTCCTGTTTTTGTGATGAGACATCTTTGCCATGGTGTCTTGGCTCCACAAATAGATCTCAAGAGATTTGTTAAACCACACATCCTCGCTTCTAAAACCTAAAATCATTCTAACCTACATTTTATAAGACTATAACAAGCGCGGTGTCGCGAGCGGTCACTGGCCGATGCTCTTGACACACTAAGCCACTAAAACTGCAGGCTTCCATGGTGCTCATCAGCGCATTGATTGTCGGATCATCTGGGGACCGTGTTGGAAACGGAGGTTAGACTGAAATAACTGGAAGGCTGGGGAGACAAATCCCCATAGTGCGATTTGGATCAGGGATCAGAAAGGTAGACATCCAGTGACCAGTTAAAGATAAGGTCTGATGTACTGTAAGGCTTGCGAGGAAGCACCAACCCCATCACTAACTACTTGCCAAACATATTTGTTAAGAAAGTGGAACTTCCTGTCTTTCTTCTTCTGCTGATTACCTTGTCTCAATGTCTATATCTTCTTTCCTTCACCTGCACCGTTTTTTTTATCGGAAAATGTAGCCAAAATGAATCCAACATGTTATGCTCTCCACAAATATATAATATTCAAAAAGTATTCCATGGAGTTATTTTCAGAATTTATTATTAAACTTAACTGTGTACTACTATGCGTTAACAACGGCAAATAAAATATTCTATCCATTTAAATTAAGTTCTTAGGTTCTTATAAATACGGCTTAAACAGACATGCTGTCATGAAAGCCATCCAGTTAAATTAAGTTCAATACTAAAAGATTTATGATTGTTTTGTCTTTTTTTTTGGAAGGTACAATAGTTATTATCCAAGAGTTAATTGAGGCTTTAAGTGTTTTGTTAAGTTGAGGAAAACTTTACAATTTGTTTGCTAACTTTTTCCATTCTTATTCTAGAGAAGTGATCTGATTGGTAAATGTGTACCGGAAGGCAAACTCTAATGCTTTACATGTTACTGGAAAAATAAATAATGTTTTAAGGAGGCAGACTTTATGTATTTTCTAAATTAGGTTTTAGTTTGAAGGCTGAAAATAAAATTTTAAAACTGTTTTTCAAGAAAAGTAGAATACCTAATGAACTAATGCTTTGGCAAGATCTGCATGATGGCTGGCAAAACACTTTTAAAGTGCCTGTTTTCTGATTAGAGAGAGGACGATCAGACTAGGCTAAGCTACCATTGTAGCTGTTCTTTTATGTCATACAGTATAGACAAAAATAGAATAGACTCATACATTGATAAACAACGATTTATTTCAGGTTTTTGTACAAATATGAGGAACTGTGAGCTTTGTGTGCCATTAATCCGTGTATCTACCGTCCAATTGTTTTTCTTTCGTTTTTGTTTTTTACCTTACTAAATGGACTAATGGTCATTGGAGCGAGGGGTGGGGCGAACCTCACGGATGTGATTTCAAAACAAAAGCACTCACAGGCAGGTGTTTGGAACGGTGATAATATTATAAACAAGGGGAAACAAGGTGAATTTAGCGATCACAACGAAAACGACCAAGACACACATTGAGCCCAGAATATGGATGTTATTACGGGCTACAAATATAATAAGCCAGGGCTCGACAGTTGCCATTGGCAACCATTCAGAAAAAATGTCAACCACTTCTTGGCCTTTGGTTCCCATCAGTGGCAACCCGTTTTTAACATAAAGAAATAGGGACAGCAAACAGATAAATGTGCACCCCAAAAGAGATAAATGTTAAATATTTGTTGTATTAAGAGTGATATTTAATTATTGTTGTGACCAGTGCACCTGATACTTAAGTTGCACGTGCATTGGTGTGATTACGGAGCCAGAAAGCGATGCACGTTTACTCGCGTGCGCGGTGCGCCGTGTGTTTGTTTTAAAAAAAATGGCGGAGCAAATTAAGTTGTTTGACTGTGGGGTAAAAAGTTCAGCCAACCCGTCAACATCTCAAACTAATGTTCAAAGTGATTCAACCATGGGCGTAATTTCCACTGGGAACAGGGGGGACATGTCCCCCTCACTTTTCAAAATCCCATTTGTGCCCCCCCCACTTTTTAAATGTGTTTATTATTATTTTTTACGCAAGCGGTCATCGTCACGTCTGTGTGTGTGTGGCACAAGCTTATCTTGTGAGAGAGAGATAGAAAGAGAAAGAGAGAGAGAGACATGGGCCCTTTCTCATTTCATCAAATCCCCCTCCTCGACTCCTCAGTCCTCCGGTAGTGACCCGGAAATGAATTTCAGCGTGCCATGTTGAAGGACATCTAATTTCTCTAAATGCACTTTGAGGAACGAGGATCGAGCATCGAGGAGGCTCTCTGGAGGAGCTATAACCGAGGATACACTGATGTGTCCTCCACTGTCCTCCACGGCTCCTTTGTGGATGCATTTCCGGGAACAGAGATGTTTCAAAAAGTCGTGATGCACGGCCGGACTTATCTCAGCCAATGACAGCTCTGCATGCATCCCCTGGATATTATTTTATTAACTGCTCTCATCGCGACGCGATGTTCACAGTGAGAACAGCTGTGAGGTCCGTGCAGAAAGCAGAGCAGTGTGTAAAATATATATCACTCAGTATAACAGGCGTATTCTCTTTATTTGCTTTAGTTTAGTAGATATCTACAAACAAGGAGTCGATATTTTTTAAAACCATTTAGTGCTTCACATAATAAAATACACAACGGCTGTAGCCTGATAATATGCTTTAGGAGCTGTAGGTGCGTGTGTGTGGTACAGTGTGTAGGTGTGTGTTGTACAGTGTGTAGGTGTGTGTGTTGTACAGTGTGTAGGTGTGTGTGTGTGTGTGTGTGTGTGGTGTGTGTGTGTGTGTGTGTGTGTGTGTGTGTGTGTGTGTGTGTGTGTGTGTGTGTGTGTGTGTGTGTGTGTGTGTGTGTGTGTGTGTGTGTGTGTGTGTGTGTGTGTGTGTGTTGTACAGTGCGTAGATGCAGCGGACAGACAGGTCTCAGTTGGTTTGGTGTCCTCTGCTTACTTTTAATAGGCCTACATGTAAATACAACTTGTGGCACGTAATTTATTTTCCTCTTTGTAGCGACCAGAGAGGGGGGGGGGGGGGGGATATATCCAGTCTCTGATAGTGTTACGTTATTATGAGAGTGCTCTGTTTGATTCTGAAATTGTATATATTTATATAAATGTGTGTGTGTGTGTGTGTGTGTGTGTGTGTGTGTGTGTGTGTGTGTGTGTGTGTGTGTTCGCATCTCTAGCCTTTTATTGTCTCATTATATCGCACTGTGAATTAATCAAAGTAAATATATAAGTCGTCATGAACACATCTGTCCATCAGACAGAGGGCTGCTGTGCCTCCTGTCATCATTAATGGACGTCTCTTTAAAATGACCGCTCAGAGGAGAGGAGTTCTCATTTCTCTAACCGCCTGCTGCTTCCCCTCCTCTCTCCTCGGCTCCCCTCCTAGGCTCGCATCTCCTGTGGGCGGGACTAAGTCTCGAGGATAGGAGTCGAGGAGGGGAGTCGAGGAGGGGAGTTAGAGAAATGAGAAAGGGCCATAGAGAGTTCCGGGGGTTGTTGTTAGCATTTGGTGCTAGCTCGGAGCTAACTGAGATTAGTAGCTGTTTCAACAATAAGGAGAGGGAGAGCTCTTTCCTGTCGGACTTTGAGAGACTGAGAGAGAGAAAGAGAGAGAGAGAGAGAGAGAGAGAGAGAGAGAGAGAGAGAGAGAGAGAGAGAGAGAGAGAGAGTTACGGGGGTTGTTGTTAGCATTTGTTGCTAGCTCGGAGCTAACGGAGATTAGAAGCTGTTTCAACAATAATGAGAGGGAGAGTCCTCTCCTGTCGGACTGAGAGAGGTAACGTCAGCTCAGGGAGGTAAAGGACTCGAGGGATTAGATTGTACACTTTAGTCTAAGTTATCTCAGTGGGTCTCAAACGGTTTTGTCATCTATGTAAACAAATATTTCCATCTATGTAATATTAGTTGTATATAAAATAAGTTAAGAAATCCTTCCAATGTGTACTATAGGTCAGTACAAAAATAAAAAAAACACAGTTTGAAAGGGGAGTGAGTCAAATATGCATAAATAAAAAGAAAGAATGCAGACTATAGGCAAGATAAATATAGGAGAGAGGAGTGTATCAATTATTTGTTATTGGTTGAGCATATTCGAATGTTTTTTGATTATTGAAATATATACAGTTCTGTTTCATATGAGTGTTGAGAACTGTATCCATAAATCTCTTAATGTTGCCCTCAAAGTGCACCAGATTGATGCATTCAACTTCAGTTTAAAGAAAAAAATCTTCCCGGGGGTGCATGACCCCGGACCCCCCTGGAGGATGTGAGGTCGTCACAAATAAAACAGGCTCACATGGAGAGGATACTAGATAAGTGTGCACACTCATTATATACACTACACATTTTTCTTGGATTTGTTAACACATATAGTCCCTAATATATTTGTAGAAAGGAAGGAAATGGAATTCAATTGAGAAAATGTTTCATTGCGGAGGACCCCCTATTTTGTGTCCCCCCCACTTCTCAAACCAAAGTTACACCCTTGGATTCAACTGATAAAGCGCAAGATGAACCCGAACGAAAGCAAAGAGGAAATGTGTAAAGTCTTGGGAGGCGAAACATTCTGCTACGTTGTGCATTCACTTCCGGTAAAAGTTCCTTCAAAATAAGAGTCCCGATCTTATTACTACCAAAATAAAAGTGCTAAACGAAACTTTACCGTAGGAAAATATTGGCATACAAATATAATCACTCCTATAAAAAAGGTAACACATTTTAAATATAATTAGACATATTAAAAGGTAATTTACAGCATTCATATTTAATATATAATTCTTAACTGTGAATGGTTTTCATTTATTTAACGTTAGAAATGTTATAGTCTGGCCAATGACAGAACCACAATAAAGACTTCAATGCTGAAGGGCCAGTGGATCTATGGTGGGTGGTCAGTACAAAGGTCAAGAAAACCCACATTTGAAAGGGAGACAACGGATGACCAAGAAACTAGTGACTTGCTCAATTCATTTGTGGGTGAACAGCTGCAATATAGTGGTATTTTGTATGCCGGCAATTGAGGGTGGACAAGTTTACTACAACTTAAGTTTCAAATAATTGAGTTTTTGAAGCATTTGAACATTCTTTTGTGTCACATTTTCATTATTAAGCTGATGTATAACTGTATAGTATCTTACTTATTTAAAATATAAGGTGAATAAAAATGGCAACCGTATTTTCAGTTTTGGCAACCAAAAGCTGATGCCTGGTTGCCAGCCTGGCAACCACTTTTAAACGTTAGCGTTGAGCCCCGTAAGCCTTTGTCTAAAATGGACAACATTTTTAGGAGATTTAAACTATGCAGCGATTCTGCACTGCGGTCACTCAGCCGTCTCTCAAGTTTCTTATTCTTTTTTCTGCCATTAGTTCTTCGTGAGATTGACATTTTTGGACTCAATACTACCAGTGAAAGAACTCCTACAAGTACTATAAAGTACTTTTACTGTGTACTTTTTGAGTACTCCTCTGTCAATGTCCCCTCCTGAGAACAATAATGCATGTTTCTTTGCTATTTTTAATAAGCGTTAAAACACCTTTCTCCATGAGACTCATATTGTTGGAAAGACTATTTTAAGAGGATGGTAGACATGATATCAGCAATACTTCCAGTCAGTACTCCAGCAGCAAAATGTTTTTTTGTGAGTGAATGCCAGAGCTAAATTATTGTTTGATTGTGTAATTACAAGGTGAGAGAAAAATAAATCCACATCCTCCTCCTAAGCTTATTTTATTTCCATTTCCATGTTATACTTATACTTACTTGTATTAGAACATTTGCATGTTGAACTACATGCTGGATATCTTCCCCAGCCTAAAGGAAATGCAATAAAATAAATGGATTCATAATTTAAAAAAATTGATGTATACATGAATAATGTTGTGTGCAAACATTTCAAATGTAAATACAAAAGGAAGAAAAGTTTACTTTTGAAATTATTTCTCGCAAAAACCTTTCTAAATAGTAAATTATTTAAAAGGGTTTAGTCAATATACGTTTTTCTGCCTAAAATAGTCGAAATTGAACGTAAACTGTATCAAACACCACATGCATGGCAATTTTGCCCACTATTTAAATTGACTTTGGTTGAAGTTAATAACAATATTGATATTATATAGATATATAGAATATGATTGATGCAGTCTTTCTGAACACTTTTTAAATAAAATACTGCAAATGAAGAATATTTTGAATGTTCTGCACAGATAGTGCCTTAACTTGAATTTGAAAACATGTAAGGCAAGCCAAGGCAATTTTATTTATATAGCACTTTTCAGCATGTGGTGATTCAAAGTTCTTTACAGATTAAAATACATTTAAGAAAAAATACAGCAGAAATACATTATTAAAAAGGCATTTAACAGGCATAAAAAGCAAAGATAATGAAATTAAATAAATAAATAAACACAGCAGGTACAGAATACATGACTAAAAAAGGCATACTGTAGTGTGAGTATGGGCAGCTCAATTAAAAGCAGCGGCAAATAGTTGCGTTTTTAATCTGGATTTAAAAATAGGAATTGTTTGGCGCACGTGCACAATTTGGGCAGTTTGTTCCAAATTGTTTGGGCATAATGACTAAAAACTGCTTTCCCATGTTTAGTGGTTATTCTCGGAACAGAGAGCAGACCCGACCCAGAAGACCTGAGACTCCTGGATGCTTCATAGTAATGGAGTAGGTCGTCTATATACCTCGGTCCTAAGCCATTTAGTGATTTAAAAACTAGCCGTAGTATTTTAAAATCAATTCTTTGGCATACTGGAAGCCAGTGTAATGATCTCAGAACCGGAGTGATGTGATCCACTTTTCTAGTGTCAGTGAGTACTCGAGCAGCAGCGTTCTGAATCAGCTGCAGCTTTCTGATAGATATTTTTAGTGAGCCCTGTGAATACACTATTGCAGTAGTCGAGTTTACTGAAAACAAAAGCATGGACAAGTTTTTCTAAATCCTGTTGCGACATTAGTTTTTTAACCCTTGATATATTCTTCAGGTGATAGTATGCAGACCTAATAACTGTTGTAATGTGACTGTTAAAATGCAGGTCTGAGTCCATCAATAAACCCAGATTTCTTGCATTGTGAGTTACTTTGTAGTCTGCCGACTGAAGCTCTTTGATTACTTTTAATCGGTCCTTCTTTGCTCCAAAAACAATGATCTCAGTTTTTTGTTCGTTCAGTTGGAGAAAGGTCTGAGTCATCCAGTCAGTGATGTGCTCAATGCACTTGCTCAGTGTTCTAATCGGAGAGTAGTCTCCCGGTGTAATTTTAAAATAAATCTGGGTGTCGTCTGCATCGATGTGATAGCTTAGATCGCTCTTTTTAATAATTTCAGCCAGAGGTAGCATATAAATATTAAAAAGCAAAGGTCCTAAGATGGAGCCTTGAGGAACCCCGCATGACATATTTATCAGGGTTGATTTGTAATTGCCTATTGAGACAAAGTTTGTTCTGTCCTTTAAGTAGGAGCTAAACCAGTTTAGAGCTGTTGCTGAAACTCCCATCCAGTTTTCAAGACGGTCTAGCAATATGTTGTGGTCAACAGTATCAAAGGCAGCGCTGAGATCTAATAATACTAACACTGATATTCTGCCACTGTCTGTGTTCAAATGGATGTCAGTTAAGACCTTAACAAGTGAAGGCTGTGGTTAGGTCGAAAGCCCGACCTTTAACACATCAAAACCGTCAGTTAAAAACATGAAATTACTCAACTGTTGAAAAACTGCTTTTTCAATCAATTTGCTTAAAAAGGGAGGGTTTGATATTGGCCGTTAATTATTCATTATGGTTGCGTCTAGGTTATGCTTTTTTAGGAGCGGTTTAATTATTGCAGTTTTCAGGGCCTGTGGAAATACACCTGATTGAAGAGACTTGTTTACTATGTGTAGTATATCTGAGGCCAAGCAATGAAAAACAGTTTTGAAAAATCCTGTCGGGATGATGTCGAGGCTACAGGAGGAAGATTTCAGATGTTGGATAATTTCTTCCAGGTCTTTAGCATTTATCAGACGGAACTGTGACATGGTGTCTGCATTTTGTCAGTGAAGAAGGAGGCAAAGCCATTGCAGGCCCTGTTGGATAGAAATTCTGAGGCTATCGACACTGGGGGGTTTGTTAGTCTGTTGACGGTAGCAAACAAGGTACGTGAGTTGTTTTTATTTTTGTTAATGATTCGCATTGCTTGGCACGGGTTTATCATGGTCGTTACATTGACTTTACACATAATCACGCCATGAGAATGATTTGCTTTTTTTCCTTTATTAATGCACCATAGCATTCACACACACCATGGACACTTTGGTACACATATACACATATACACAAATACACATATACACACACATTGGTAGAAAAATGGGTGAAGGTGATGGGGTTTGCCCAAGGACATGTTGTCCACTGCAGAGACTGTGGAAAACCGCCGACCATCCGATTGGTGGATAACCACTTCCCCTCAGAACATTCTCATCATCCCTAACCTGTCATCAACATGATGAATCTCACGAGTATTGACTCTTCATGTAATGAAAACTTGCAGTTGTCAACCTTTTGAATCCCCACCATTTGATTAGCTCCGACAATATTCTGATCCATAACATCCCATACTCTGCCCATGTTTGTGTCATAACTCTATCCGCCGAGGCAAAAGCTAAAGATGGGAGCACTGTCAGTATCAACATAAGCCGCTGAAGCTTTAGCCCTCTGTCACCATGGATCCAGCCATTGATTAGCTGTTATGGCTATTGCAGATGGCAGCAGGTCTTATTGGCTGAAATCCTGTTGCACACAGATGAGTGGCCAGGAAAGCACCGACTCATAAAGTAATGAGTAATGGAGTGACTCATTTCTATTACCTACAGATTCATTTTCTCTTTGTGGGTTGTAATGGCCTTTTCGAAATTACATTTAGAGCATGTAATTGTTCCAAAACGTTCAGGGAAAAAGTACCGGCTTCACTACATGTCCCTATCCATTCACTGAGCTAAACACTTGACCTAATAAACAACAGCAGGGACCAACTGTTGTTATAGTGCTACATTCACTAAAACACTGAATTGCATACAAGTGTTTAATGTAACTATACAAAATACAAATACCAAACACTTTTGGGCTACAAAATGATTTTTACGTTTGATATATCTATTTCAAATGAGCATAATACCATTGTTAATCAAATATGTCAAAGCTTGACCTAATCAGATTACTGGTACATTTGTTTGGTACTCTTTAACCTCAACAAACCTTTGAAATGATTATAAGTTTATGGTCAAATTTGACAACAATAAGAATATTAGACTATTAGATGCATTGGAGAGATGAAAGAATTGGGCGATACAAGGGGTAGTTTGTGTTTACTGTCTTGTTTTAGTGTATTTATTTACCTTCATATCCAGGAGTATGCTTTAGGGAGGCACCTCTTA
Organism: Notothenia rossii; assembly: GCF_949606895.1. Taxonomy (NCBI): domain Eukaryota; kingdom Metazoa; phylum Chordata; class Actinopteri; order Perciformes; family Nototheniidae; genus Notothenia; species Notothenia rossii. The sequence continues at coordinate 58,703,996 of NC_136905.1, read as the reverse complement.
AGATTAAGAGGGTTCATAAAATGGGTTTAAATTAATCTGAAGAAAACTAAACAAAAATATGACCCTTGCATTTGAGTTGCATTCGGGGTGAGCACTTACGTCTGCCAGGTACATCTATCATACAGATTGCCTCTATATATGAAAAAGCATAACCAGAAAAACATGGGATTAGAATATACATAAATATTTCAAGATACTGCTGTACCTAACCTTAATTATAAGAATGTGCCAGCATCCAAAAGTTTCTCCTAATTAGCTAAGCATCTCTTTGAGTGTTATTAAAACGACCCAAGGTTGCAGGTAATGATGAGACTTATTTTTAGAGTTCTAATATATGGAGATTATGATGACTTTATCTCATGCATACAACTCAGCCTGGTGAGAGAACATTTAAAAAAAGCACTTTACAATTCAAGGTTTTTCTAAAATGTGCCCTTAGGGTCCTCCTGATTACAGTTAAATTCTATTCTGTAGCCATTGTGCCTCTGCGGTGGCAACTCACACTGTTAGGAATACTGAAAATATTTGTGTCGTTGTTAAATATTCAGATAATTCAAAACAAAACAAATCAGCTGTGACATTTTTAGGCGAAACTGCACATGAATAACACAGAAAGCCACGCTAATGAGTAATCCCTCATTTGCCTTATTTGATCCCGCTGCAGAGCCTGATTTAATGAGAGTTCACCCTCATTAAATGCAGCATAGCGGCTAAAGAAATCGAGGTATTTTGAGCATTTTGCACAATGTGGCTAGTGATGTGGTTTAACACTTGCTATCACAATGTGCTGCACATTAATTGCAGCTGGTCACATACGAGGCACATATGGAAAACATCGGAATCACTTCAACAAGAATGAATGAACTGAACCAGACAAAACTGAAGATTACAAATGATCACACATCAGTACGTTTGGAGAATTGCGCTCTACAGCTTTCCAGGAACAGCTGTGGGGGGTAAGGTATAGGTTTTTCAAGCATTACCCCAAAGAGGACTGTATCCAGAAACAGGCTTTAAATATTGTACTTGCACCTGAGGGACTAGAAAGGGAAGCCATTGTGATGCGGCTTGGGTTCCTTTTGATTGACAGATCATTGCCACATGGGGTGCTTTTGTCTTACAACTTTTCCCAGTTTGTTTTCAGTTCAGGAAAGCTTAATGTAACAATTCGCTCACCTGAAAAATGTCTTCTTTTCTCTTCTTTTGTTCTTAACTGGACCCTCTCATGTCTGTTTTTAAAAAAAAGAAGAAGGCTACGGCCCCAAACTCAAGGCTTCAACCTTTAATCCCTGAACATAGTCACGATGACTTCCTCCACTACAGACTATGAAACGCCTCCATTGGACTCTTTTGTATACTTCGGTAACACATGGACATCATATGTAACACTTATGCTTCTATTGGCTAGTGCTCCGACACATTGTACGCTAAGGGGTGGGACATTCCTCACACATCTGTAATGGCTTGACCAATCACAAAAGAGCCAGCCAGCTAACCAATCAGAGCAGATTGGGCTCTGGTTTCAGACAGAGGGTGAAAAGAGGTGCTGCAGCACAGGCAGTATGAGAAAAATAAAGAGCTTTTTGAACATTAAAGCATGGAGACATGTCACAGTAGAGGCACAGGATACTGATATGACCCTGAAAATGAGTATGATTTGTCCTCTTACTGATTATGGGTTTTAACAGAAGAAGATCAATTAGCTATAAATAAACAATGTCGATAAAGGACAAATAAGATCTTGGTGGGGGCCCTAAAATCATATTATAAATATTTCGAAAAATATGCAGTAGTACACTGATGTAATTGCATAAAACTATTACATTAGCCGACATGGCAGTGGGTCTACTAACGGTGAAAACAGTTGGAGCTTGTGACTATATGAATGCTAAGACAAGCTTTCTTTAGGACATATGTTACGCCCTAAGACTATAATATTTCTAAATATTAAATCTGTAGGGATTAACAACAACATAAAAATGAAATTGTTATCTGTGGAGCTGCAACTGCACTTAAACACAAAAGTTTGCCTTTTTATGTTGTTGAGTCATCTACGGATACTGTAGAAGGTTCATTAGCAGCCAACGTTTTGACAGCTCTGACACAGTCAGCTTTGTTCTGGAATAATAAGGCTGAGAAACACTTTCCCTCCATACTAAAACACACACACACACACACACACACACACACACACACACACACACACACACACACACACACACACACACACACACACACACACACACACACACACACACACACACACACACACACACACACACACACAGGAACAACCTTACAGTTATCTTTGTACAGCTGCAGCAAAGCTAAAAGCCTATGTTTTTCTACACGTATAAGACAAACAGAATTCTCCTCCTCGTTGTTATGTTATGTAAGCTAGTGCATACATTATTTTTCGATGGTGCTGTGTCGCTGAACACAGGTGCTGTGTCGCTGAACACTCATGTTTTACACTTGAACACTTGTGTGAGTATCGATAACGCATGTGTAATACATATACATATTGTTTCCGGTTATTTTATTTTAAAATGCAGTTCCTGATGGATGCCAAAAAAGCCCGAGATTATATAAAATAAATAAAATAAATAAAATAAATAAAATAAATAAAATAAATGAAATAAATAAAATAAATAAAAATATTAATCAATATAAATAAATAAAATAAATAAAATAAATAAAATAAATAAAATAAATAAAATAAATAAATTAAATTAATTAAATTAATTAAATTAATAAATAAAATAAAATAAATAAATAAAATAAATAAAAACAAGGATAATTGTGTGTTATTGTTGAGTAAATAACAGTGTGTTCTTTAGAAAATAATAACACATTTATTTTCCTCACGGATGGCAAAAAAAGTCAGACATTATACGACTTAAAATAAAAACAATAATTGTGGCTTGATATTGAGTAAGAACATATTTTTATGAACCACAAAGCTTCCAGTCTTCCAAGACCCGACCGGACAAAAATACGTGCTGCAGGCACGAAACACACTACCAATAGAAATACATTGCTTTTAAAATCGTTCTGTGTGACACAAAAAAAAGGGGAAAATCGTGTCGGTGAACACTAATCAATAGATTAAATGTTGTGAATATAACACGAAATGTCGTGAGACTGAGTTGGATATAATAGAGTGCATTACTTTATGCTGTAATTTTCGTTGGATAAAATGTTGTTGTTTTTTTCTATGGGTTTCAGAAAGGATTGAGTTGTCCTTAAAAAGGACTTGCTGCTAATTTTCAGGTTGATCTTTGAGTGTCTCTACTGGGACATGTCTCCATGCTTTAATGTTAAAAAGGCTCTTGATTTTCCTCATACTGCCTGTGCTGCAGCACCTCTGTTCACCCTCTGTCTGAAACCAGAGCCCTGTCTGCTCTGATTGGTTAGCTGGTCAGTTCTGTTTTGATTGGTTTACGGCTTAGACATGTCCTGCCCCTAAGCCTAACACAACAAATGTGTTGGATAGCTAGCCAAAAGAGGCTTGAATGTTACATAGTGATGTCACTATGTAACACATGGAATCAAAGGAGTCCAATGGATGAGTTTCAGGCAGGGGGGAGAAACCCCCTCTGAAGGTAATACAGGGAATGTTAAGCCTTTGCAGACCATTTACATGCACTAAAACCTATAAAACACTACAGGAAAGGGAAACCCCCAAAAAGCATAATAGAGGCTAATAAGTATATCATAGACATATTGTTAGAGATAAGTGCCACTTCTAATGTGAAAAGATACCTCCCACCTTTGTAACATGTATGCCATATGCATTTACAGCCAAACTGTCTCTAGTAAGCCCCAAGGATTATAGAGAGGCAAAGTCCCTCCCCTTCCGGGAGCCTCCATGGGACCCCGGAAGCGGAAAATTATACATTGAAGTCAATGGAGAGAGAAAAGTTATCTTTTGATCCCGTTTGAATTGTGCCACGAATGACACATGATGTCTGTCAATCTTAACCAATCATTTCCATTTAGAAAAAAGTCACAGTTTGTCGTAAAACTGTTGAAATATAAGACTATGAAAAATACGCAACTAGAAAGACTACAAATCCCAAATGCATTCTGGGTCGCGTAAATGATGTCATAGGCGATAATGCTCCAAGACTGGTTGCGACTCGCAAAGCAAAGAAGAAGAAGAAGATCTCGCAATTAAAGCAAAGAAGAAGAAGAAGACTGATTTATTCCCTCCAATAAATATAAGAGATTGCTCCAATAAATTCACTTTTACAAGATGCCTGTGTGCTTTGTACCAGGTTGTAATCATAAAAGAGATCATACCACTTGCTCGTTCTATCGCTTCCCGTCTTATGAAAGGACCAGGAGTCGTTGGACCAAACATATCAGGTAATATACATGTTTTGCATGGAACATAGTCAAGTTAGCTACCTAGCTAGTAGCGAGCATGTTAGTTAGCCTTACATTACATTACTTAGCCTTGTCATTTGTATTAGCCTTAACATGAAGTAAACCAAAATGTTAAACAGTAAGAGTAGTCATGATGGTAAGTATTTTGTGAAACATTTGAAGAGTAGCCTATCGCCCCCTACACCAGGTGCTAAGGGGGCGGGAGGTAGGCTAACGCCTCATTAGCATCAGCGATCTTTTGTACTTAATGCTATCTGCATGAATGGTTAACATTGAACATGAAAAGATCAGGCAGTTCAGGGAGAGTGAGAGCCTGTGGGCCATCTAAGCTAATTTACAGATGTCCCTGAGCCCAATAGAGATTGCCCTGAAAAATGCGCGCGGACGAAATGACGCACGAAGGGTTTGGGGGGCCTCCCCCAAGAACATTTAGATTTTTGCAGGTCTTAGATGCTGTCTGGTGCATTCTATAGACTGAATTATAAGATGAACCACCACAATATTACAATTTCAATTGTATTCTTCATTTCACTTGTTTGTGTTTGCTCGCTTGCATGCCCTGCATAGCTATAATAAATACTTAAGTTGTTGGTCAAGACACTTTCCATCTGATGAAGGCAAATGCCTTCCCAGATGTAAAAAAGTAGAAAACATTACATGCAGTTATAACTGCCAAAACAAACATTATTTACGCTATTATGGCCCCTGTTAAAAATGTTTGTAATGTTATCTACTGTAAGTTGGTCGAAGGAATGCCTTCTCTTCCGGAAGCTGACCGAGCAGACCCGAGCAGCCGAGTGCATCCGCGAAGCACACACAATGGCGATGTCAGAGTTCCCGTTAGCAAGCAAATCTAAATCTCTTCGGTCAAAATGTCCGGTCAAAATAATTTCCCTTTAGCGCAATACCGCTTCAGTTGCGCCACTTATGGGACAGACAAGAAGAGTATGTGACAGACAAGAATAGTCAATTCTAATGTGTAACACTTAATGTGGAGAAAGAGATGTGCTGTATGGGTTGATTGTGCGTTGATCTGTTGCTAAAGCCTCGGGGTTCCGGTGGGCATGTAAACAAATGCATAATGCTGCGCTATACTTTGTGGCCTCACCCAGTTGCATAGCGACACTTATTGTTTAGGTCACGGTGTCTTTTAATAAGCAGGTAGTCATATCATTAGCTAAAACTAGCTGGATCTGATCGATATGGACATAAACGCGAGTGAAGTCTAATCTGACGGGAGAGAGAGATCAGCTGCTGCTGACGAGTCGACACGCAGCTCCGCATGATCACATGCAGCGGTGAGCGGAACAAAACACACACTCATACTTGTCAACCCTCCCGATTTTCGCGGGAGACTCCCGATTTCATTGCCCTCTCCCGGTTTCCTCCCGGGGTCATATTTCTCCCGCATTTCTCCCAATTTCTGACAAAATCAGATCAGGACTGTTTCCACTCTGACTTTAATACAGCTACACCATTGTTTGGTTTCCATGGTAACACATCTCTTTAGTAGCGCGCGCAACTCAAAGTCTGAGAGGGTGAGGCAGATATTCACAGAAAAAAGAACAAGAACCGACAACTACTCTACTCTCTGCTCACTCCTTCCCTGTAAAATACAGGTGCAGCCCACACATTATGCTCCATCAAGGACGGTACTTCAGGCCGCAAGGCAGTGCACTTACAACTACAATAAGCATGTTAATGTTAATCTAACAGCTCCGGGCGATCCACTAGCACCACCCCCCCGCTCCCGATTTCTGATGTCTAAAGGTTGGGAAGTATGCACACACTTCAGGTTAGAATATCACACGTAGCTATTTTAATCACCTCTCAAACTACCTAAACTAGTTATAGATATGTTTAGTTTTACTGTCGGGTCACTCATTACTGGATCCGCAAGCTGCATTATACTGGTATAATAGATTGCCCGATCGGGCAACCAGCAGGTGAGGCTTCATGGCCCGAGCTAAATACTAGATGGCCCCGGGCCATCGGGCAGTCCTTAATGTCGAGCCCTGCTGAGTCATTACTGAGAGAAAATTATTCAAAGAGATAATTATTCAGTGTTGTTACTTTAAAGTGTTGTTACTGACCTTTTTCTCTTTTATTTTCTTTACCTCACCTGTAACTGCTGAGACCCTGAGGAACATGCACACTGGACTGACTTGCTCTGGCAACCTGATTTCCACTGTACGTAATAGTATTTTTTTATGGTATATTATTTATATACATCAAAGGCACAATGCACCCCCCAGAGACACACATGTATTAAGTGTGATATTTTGCATTGGTCATGTGAAATCATCTTTACATACTAGAAAGCTGTAGGAGCGGCAACTTGTTTTGAAATATAATTTTTAATATCCGATAATAAAGTTTATCTGTTTTCTTTATTATTCCCTCTTCTCAGCTCCATCCATCACCATTCTCTGTTCCTGCAGGTACTGCTTGCTAATCAATGCTCATATTTTTTTACACAATTACAAATAAAGTCAATGTATTGTATGACATGAAGTTGTGCTTCATTCTGAGTCAATAATACATTCATTCTGCTTTCATTCATTCTGCCTTCAAGCTTCAACTGCACAATTATTGTGGACTGCACCGACATCCATGTAGCTTTCCCCCAGTAAGATGAACCAAGCAAAGCTGACACTCGGCATACAGCTGTGCTCTTAAGTTTACATGAAGAATTTGTGAAATAATAATAATGATGGTGTATGATGTAGAAGGAAGTGTGCTAGATAACAAGTAAATATAGAGTTACATACAGATCCATGTTAGAGCAAAAGATGGAATAACTAAGAAGCAATCAGTATAATAATAATTACATGCAACAATTAAATAACTGCTCAGCATCTCCACCACAATCCCAATCTGCTGTGTCCTGTTTTCCTCCCCTCTGCATAACACCCCATCACACATACGAAACACAACGCAGAGTACGAGGGTGTTAAGAGTATGTTTATTTAAATGTCCTCCTCTCTACTGGCCAACACATATGCTGGGTGTAGAATTGTTCCAGGAGGAGGATATTTCCATGCCATTCAGGGTCTTTGGGGATGGGGATGATGATCACCTCCTTCGTGGTCCACAGTAGCAGAGACTCCGGTCTGTGATGTGCAGCTGTTATATAATATACAATACATTTTTGAAAAACATTTGATCAACAAAAAATTATTTGGTCAGGATCTAGAGTCAGTGTGTAGTTTATTAATTAATCAATGCTCTCTACATTAGGAAAACACATACCAGTGTACCAGAGGGAGTCACACACAGCTGTGCCTAGATAACCAAACAAATTGACAAGATAACCCAAATCCTTGAATCTACACACAGCAAATAAACTCAAATGACACAACGAAATGTAAAAGGAGATCACACATATAGTCGATATAAAACTGGCCGCTTCAATCTCAAGAGCAACTAAAACAAAACACGGGAGTGTATCTTGTTCTTGTGAACACTAATGTTATCCACAGCATACATAGAGACCACGAAGTTCTTAAGGAGAAAACTAGTTGCTAAAACAAAACACGTTGTACCTTGTTAGCTAATGTTAGCTAGCTGACATTAACGTTAAACATTGCACTCATATTACTCACTGAAACCTTGTAAAGCCGGTCCCGCATGCTGGCTCTTACAGAACCGACTAACTCCCCTTTCGTATAGCTCTCAACATGCCCAGACTTGTAGTGATTTTCACCTCGTTTTATACTTTTTCGCCTCATTCTGAAAGAAACAGGTGAAATTTGCTAACGTGACAGCCATCTTTGTGATGGTAGCCTATTGTGTGAGACCAGAGACCTGTAGTTCACTGAGCGGTTTCACACAAAAAAAATTGTAACTTCACAGTTTTACGACACATTTTATTTTTTTTTACTTGCAAAATGTTCTTTTAATTTGACAAACATCATATGTGTCATTCGTTACACAATTCAAACGGGATCGAAAGGTGAATTTTCTCTCTCCATTGACTTCAATGTATAATTTTCCGCTTCCGGGGTCCCATGGGTCGGAAGTAGATAGACGGGACTTCGCCTCTCTATTTCGCAGCTGCTGATTCATAGACAGCTTCTGCTCAACGCATGCTGTTGGTCTCTTTCATTGGTCTTGACGTAGAAATGTCAAGTAACCAGAGTGTAAAGACTCACAGTAATATCATGTCCTGTAACCTCATCTCTACTGAGACAGAGTAACAAAGAGGAACATGTGATACAATTACACATAAGACAAAGCTGTTGGAATTAAGCTGGGCAGAGTGTGCTGATTCCACACCTTCTGTATTTCTATCTGGCCATCATGCTAAAGAGAAGAAGCTTGAGAATTATTTTTCAGCAAATCAAGGCTTGGTTGCTAAATCTAGAATCCAAGCCTAAATTGTATAATGTGGTCTGTTCTCCAAACAGTGTAACCCTAAATAATAATAATCTTGTCGTAAGCAAGTTCATAAAAACAAGCACACTTATGTGAGATTATGATGATCAGCGGATCCCTTTCAGACTAAAGCAACTTTGTCACCGTACCGGTACATTTGAACTCATTTGACTTACTATGAGTAGAATGTCCATATTGTCAAAAAAAGCAAAATCTTTATTCTAGCAACTGCCTACACAAAATATGACATCAATCAACATATGAGTTTGTTAACATTGCAGAAAAAATCTTAAACTTGCACCTGCAGATATGATTGCATAAATGAATATGCAAAACGATGTGATTACACTGTAAGCTCATGCACTTTATCTACTCTTTGCACTTTCTGTTAGGATGCTAACAGCATGTTGTTGTACCAAGTTCAATTAAAAGTTTTAACCTTTAACCAATTTAAGTTTAACCTAATCGTATGTTAAAACAAAAATCCAAGGATAAACTGACTTCTCAAGAAACCTTACACTTTTAAAAATGTAGCCAGTCATTTTATTCAATTTGTATACTCACAAATTACAGTTGACTGAGCGGTTTCCGCTGCCAGGTTTGTTAGCAGACCGTTATCACGTTAGCAGGATGTATCTCTCCCTAAACATTCCTCCCATTATCACTCTAACATATGCCTTTCTCTTTGCGTACATAGCACCAGGCAAACACAATTGTTAGTCATGTTCTCTGTTGCGCGACTGCTTCAGGTCATAAACATCTGCGAAGTAACCTAGGGAATGGTGTGTGTGTGTGTGTGTGTGTGTGTGTGTGTGTGTGTGTGTGTGTGTGTGTGTGTGTGTGTGTGTGTGTGTGTGTGTGTGTGTGTGTGTGTGTGTGTGTGTGTGTGTGTGTGTGTGTGTTTGTGTGTGTGTGTCTCCTGAGTTTTCCTGAGCCAGGTGCATGTTCCATTTATGGTGCTCCTTACTCTGCCTCGCAATGTTATCTACCCTGACTCAGATAAGGCTCCTGTGTGCGTGTGTGTGTGTGTGTGTGTGCGCGCATGTGCATCCACTGCCAAACAGATAAGCCTTTCCCTGCAAGCCTCTTATTCATGCAGCCCCCTAACAAGACAAAGCCACTCTTAAACCACTTGTTTACACATGACCAAAGAGTGTGTTTGTGTTTGCCTCCATTAACGATTGTTATATTTGTGTGTGCTACTATCTGTGCTTACATGCATGAGTTTTGTGTGCAACAATATTTGCTTTTTTTGTATTGATCGTGTATTTTCAGTAAGGTGGGTGTGTGTGTGTGTGTGTGTGTGTGTGTGTGTGTGTGTGTGTGTGGGGGGGGGGGGGGGTGTGTGTGTGTGTGTGTGTGCACTCCGACAGATAAGCCTCCCCTGCAAGCCTCTTATTCATTCAGCGCCGAGCAACAACAAGGCTGGCATTACTAATAAACTCAGCTTCTGCGCTCCGATACGAGCGGCGAATTTGGAGTTTCTCAAAGGGGCTCACAGGGGCGAGGCCGCCGCATTGTAAGCCCCCGTGACATTCACATTTCCGGAGAGAAACAAGGTAGGGAGAAGAGGTAAAATAAAGAAACTCTCTGTTGGCGGGGCCTCATGCAGAGAGGGATAGACAGACCATTATTGTGCAAAGCATGGCCTGTAGAGCAAAGAGAGTAAATACCATAAAGTATTCCTGTCCATGGCTGTACATGAAAACTCATACGAGACAAAGTTAGTTGGCCTTATAACTAATAGAGTCGTCAAGAAGTGTGCATATTTTACCAACTCAAATATTGCCTGAGTCACATTACCGGCACATTGTGAAATTCATGCAGTGCCAAGATTGGAGCAAGAATAGATGTTATCGCTGTTTGGAACAAACAGGACCTTCTCCTTAGCTAGAAAAATGGCGAGCAAAAGTAGCAACATTTTTCTATGCAACTTAACATAGCAATTAATCACAGGATCAATTGTTGGTAAATATCTTTCCTTGGTAACAACAAAACAACAAGTAGATAAACAGCAGTGTAAAACCTGTCTTCCAAATTTAGGGTTTGGGTTTTCTTAATTTGAAATAAAATGTTCTGGATGTTTTATCCATCTAGGGCAGGGGTCGGCAACCCGCGGCCCACGGGCCGCATGCGGCCCTTTAAGCCCTCTGCTCTGGCTCCCTTGAGCTTAGACAAAAATGAGAAGGAAATGAAATAAAAGTATTTGTAGGACTATTTATATTTTGTTGCATGGTTGAAAATGTTTCGTATCTTGTATTTTGAGGTGATAGTGTGACACATAAATAAAAAACAAAACAGTTTTAATTAGGTCAACTAAAATATGCGTCACATCCTGCTACGGTCCCGTGCTAGCGCCTTTTCTTGGAGGCGCTCGCGCGGGGACCCCCGGCTCGATGAGCGAACTATGGATAAATTAAAGAAAAGTACCGGAGGAACACAGGATTTAATTCTGTGTGGACAGAGTTGTATGCTTTCACAGCAAACGATGCTGGTTTACCGGTATGTTTGATCTGTAGAGAGAAGTTGTCAACGGTGCTGCAGCCTTTACGTATCGAGGAACAACAAGGGAGAGGAAGACAGCAGACAATCTTCAGTCATAATTCAATGGGGTATGTAATTTATTTCAGAAAACACTTTTTGTTATATTCCATGGAATGCTCTTAACGTCCCGATAGCAATGAATATATTAAATGCTTTGACAATAAATACATACAACAATTAATCTCTGGAAGCCGTAGCGCTGTAAAAAGCACGAACAATCATTTTAGCCGGCCCGGCTAAAATAACTGGATGGCCTACCTGCCTGTCAGACTTCCATCTGTGCACAAACTTATCTCATGGCCTCATTGATGATGCGCGTTCGTGTGTGTTGGAGGAGGGACTCTGTAAGAAAGTCTGAAGGAAGAGGCATATTTTTCCCGGTTGTGTATTTTCAAATTCTAGCGCAAACGAGCTGGTTTCTCCATTCTTACCTACCCTACCTTTAACTCTTTTTAGGGTGCAGCTATATGTTTTATTTATTTCAAAGTGGGCCCATTTTAATAATATTTTTTTTTCCTTCAAATGTGCAGAGGACTCCCCAAGTGCTGTGTTTAATTTATTTTAAAGTAGGCCTGTGTATTATTTGTAATTCTCCTTATAGGAGTTCTTTGTTTCTTATTAGAGGTTAACAGTTGTATATAATGTAATAAATAGCCTAATAAATGCAAAAAAAACTGTAGTTTTTTTTCTGATATAACAATAAATACAACTTTATTAGCTATCAAGCTATGAACTATGTTTTGCGGCTCCAGACAAAAAAATGTTGGGGAAAAAGAAGCAAAATGGCTCTTTTGGTCAAAAAGGTTGCAGACCCCTGATCTAGGGCCATCTTTCCCAAATGTGCCCAGACCCCCAGTATATATTGTGTCTGGAGATTGTAAAGTTCCCCATTCTAAAATAATTCTACTATTGTTTTTTTTTTAAAGTAAATATAGCAAACTGCTTGTTCATTTCCATACATTTTGTATAATGTTATTCTAAATGTAAAGTTTCTACTATAGTGTGTAAATATGCAAAATCCAGTGTTAAAACCCAGATTTTTGGTGGGAGTTAAGTAAGACATAAAGTTCATGGAATTCGAAGAGAAACTTTTATTGAATTCAGTTTGTGTCATGTCAATGTAGACTAAACTGTGAATCACTTCCTTGTGAGAAGTTTAAACAAAGTATAAAATGAAGAAACTAAAGTAAAAACCATCAAATGTTCCACAGAATCTCAACTTTTACTACATCCAGTTCAATTATATAAAAGGTGACGCAAACTGAAATGTATCATGAAAAGAAAAGGTGTGCACGATTCTGCAGAAAGCTTTAGCCTTTGCAAAGTCTTGCTATGTCCTGGCTAAACATCACAGAAGAAGAAACCAGAGATATAGAAGAGGCAGTGAGTGGGAGACAGAATAACAGGATGGAGTGACTCCACTTCAAGTGGAGATGGCAACTTGGTATGGGACAAAACCTACAGGACACAGGAAAGATATCATGAAGCCAGTTCTGTGCCATGTACTCTTGGATGAGTACAAACATGTAGAAGAAATATAAGAAACAACATACTGTCATATTTCTGGACCATGGTGACAACAGAGATTTCATCAAAGCTGCTGTGAAAATGTGTGTGACAGACTGTGATAACCCTATTAATACCAGGGAGAGTTCTCATATTACAAAAATGGACTTGGAAGAAGTGTTTTTCACTCTCCTCAGGCATGAGTGAGCATAGAAAATATGTATAGAAGGAACAACAATGCTGTACCCCGGGCTATGTGTACAAAGAAAATGTATTAATTCAAATATACTTTTTCTTATTTCCCAAGTTTCAACACAGATTCATCCCATTGTGTGGCTTCAACCATTCACATTTATCTACTTATCTGATAATGATGAAGGAAAAAATGTTTCTTGCTGTAAAGCAGTGGTCACCAACCTTTTTAAGCCCAAGATCACCGACCTCGGCCGAGGTGAAAGGCGAGATCTACCTATTGCAGAATTGAGTGAAAAAGCCGGCCCAGACAATGCTTCCAATTTGAGGCCTTTTATATAGGCTGATTGCATCTGAATTACTGTTACAATGAAGGCTCCATAATCAGCTCACGGTATATAGGTAGGGGTAAAGTGCTATCGGGGGGAGGACCTCACCCCCTCTAGGGGGGTCCGGGGGGATGCTCCCCCGGGAAGATTTTTTTTTAAATATTGAATTTGAAAGCATCAATCTGGTGCACTTTGAGAGCAACATGAAGAGATCTATGGATACCTCTCTCAGCACCCATATGAAACAGAACTATAAACAGATTTTCTTTTTCTTTATGGATATTTTACAAATCACTCCCCTTTTAAACTGTATTCTTGTTTTACTGCCATATAGTAGGCTATTTCATACCTGTTTTTCATTTATTCTCTTATTGTTTGTATAACTATAATGATCATATGAAGGTGTGCCGCGGAAATAATCTTTGTGACAGAACCGTTCTAAACACTCAGAGTCCTTTAGCTCACCTGAGCCCCTCAGTCTGACAGGAGAGGACACTCATCCAGCTTGTTGTGGAAACAGCTCCTTATGTCCGTTAGTGCAGTTAGCTAACCAGATACTAACATCAAGTTCCCCGCTGGCACCGGTCCCTCTCTCTCCCTCCCACTCTCTCTCCCTCTCTCTCCCTCTCTCTCTCCCACACTAAATGCGCTATTGCCACACACACAAACAGCCGAGCTTGAATGACACAAGCACACGTGTATTTCCATGCAACTCTCTGATTGATCTGGTGTCTTGCCTCTGTTGCGTTCACTGAACACGGGAAATTACAGTCCTGCTGTTGTCTCTTGTGTAATGATGAGGTTCACGTAAAGCACGGTTAATGTATTATATTATTGAGGTGTCTCCAATATACGTTAATCAAGTGGCACCTGCTAACGGGGTGGTGGATGATAGGTTTACATCTAAAAACGTATTTTTCGAACATTATTATTTTATTTTTCTTTATTTTTTTTATTTTTTTTAAAGGTCCGCGATCTACCCGCACCACACTAGCGATCGCGATCGACTGGTTGGCGACCACTGGTGTAAAGAGAAGTGAACCTATCATGAGTTTTCTCAATAGTTTTCTGTCCAGTGGGGCACTAAAAGACTACAGCCATGCTAACAAAAATGTTCTCGGGTACATTGGTCCTTTTAGCTAAATGCTAGCATCAACATTATAACAGTCTGCAATGACATGCTGATAATTATCATGTTATGTTATTTGTTCTTCACTATTTTAGCTTAATGTGTTGGCATGCCAACACGTGCTGATAAGCTATTTTAAATTTTTTGGGCACTTTATCTGGGGTTGATAAAGTTCCAACAATCATTCCCGATGATAATTATTCAAATTTGCCATGGCAAATTACAGCTGAGGCATTAATTTTTCAGGTATTTTGTTACAAAATAAAATATTGTACCTGTAAAAGTCAATACAATTCTTCCTGACTGGAATAAATAACTGCACTCTCAGTTTCAAAACAATCCATCCCATCATCATTGAGAAATGTCATGCCGAACCACAAATCCAAACCTCATCTTAAGGCGATGGTAATAATGAAAAGGCCTTTTCACATGCTTACGATGAAAAAGGTGCTAGAGAGTTTTCACCAGGGAGAGTGGTTCACCTCTATAGACCTAAAGGATGCATACTTCCACGTACCCATCATCCCACAACACAGGAAATTCCTGCGGTTTTCATTCCAGGGAATATCGTACCAGTACAACCGTCTGCCGTTCGGTTATTCCCTGGCTCCACGCATTTTTTCAAAGTGTGTAGAGACGGCGCTGCAGCCGCTACACAGAGGAGGGGTGAGAGTACTGTTTTACCTGGACGACCTGCTGCTGATGGCTCGCTCCAGGGAGGAAGTGGCTTTACAGACGGTACAGCTCATATCGCATCCGTCAAAGCTGGGTTTCGTGATAAACTGGAAAAAGAGCTGCCCTCTTCTCTCCCAGAGTATTGTTTACCTGGGTGTGGAATTAAACTCAGCCCGCATGAGAGCGCGACTCTCACGGCAGAGAGTGGAGACGCTGACAGCTCTCCTTTGACGCGTCACACCCCGCAGCGTGGTGACAGCCCTCTCCGTGATGCGGCTGCTCGGCATGATGGCAGCCGGTCATGTGGTGATTCCCCTGGGTCTCCTTCACATGAGGAGACTGCAGAGGTGGTTTATTCGCCTACGCATCGACCCCGTGCGACAGAAGAGGCGCATGGTGGCCATCCCTCCTTCCGTGGGTTCAGACTTAACCTATTGGAAAAGTCCCCACGTCCTGTCAGCGGGTGTGGCCCTGGGCAGAGTTACGTCACACATCTCGGTGTTCACAGACGCATCTCTTTCAGGGTGGGGAGGAACGTGCATGTCGCAGGCAGTGGGGGGACAGTGGCCGGCTCACATGTCCTTCCACATAAACGTGCTGGAATTGATCTCCGTACGGGGAGAGTAATTCAGCATTTTGCCCCGTTGCTGCAGAATCAGCATGTATTGATTCGCACGGACAACAGAGCCGCGGCAGCCTACATCAACCGCCAGGGCGGTGAATGCTCAGCGCAGCTTCTGAACACAGCCAGACGGCTGTTGATCTGGGCGCGCGCACACTTGCTCTCCATCAGAGCAATGTATGTGCCCGGCGAATTGAACAAAGGGGCAGACCTCATGTCCAGAGGAGGTCCTCACCAGGAGGATTGGAGCCTACATCCCGAGCTGATCGCCCAGGTTGGAGCCGGTTCGGGAGGGCGGAGGTGGATCTGTTCGTCGCACGCGGGAACGCGCAATGCGCCCTCTGGTTCTCCCTGTCAGCGCGGGACCAACCCCCTCTGGGGGTGGACGCGTTCGCACATCGTCCATGGCCCAGGGGACTGCTGTACGCTTTCCCACCAGTCCCGCTGATTCCCCGGTTCCTGGACCAAGTGCAGCAGGAGCGGGAGTCAGTGATCCTAATTGCCCCGGAGCGCACGGGCGCTTCCTGGTTTCCATGCCTACAGCGTACGCTGTCAGGCAGGCCGTGGGAAATTCCGTGGCGCGGGGACGCTCTCTCGCAGGTGGAGGGAGCGATCTACAGTCACCCAGTGATAGACCAGCACTTATGGGCATGGCCCCTGAACGGGAACACTTATGCGGCTTTCACACCAGAGCTTTTCCCTTTCTAGCTCCGAGCGGGAGCTTTTCTGGTTCAGCTCCGGTTTCCCTTTTCTGCTCTCGCTCTGTTCACACCGCCCAGAGCTGCCCCTGCTGCGTCATGACGTCACCGTTTACGTGCCTGCTTCATAAAATCCAAACCGCGCGGAAATCCCTCACATCGACAACAACAACAATGGCCGATTGTATTGAAGCGCTGTTCGCTTTGGTTATCCTCTTACGAAACGAAATGGAAGGCATCGAACGACTTTACAAGGGACGACTTTACTTGGAACTTTACAAACATCACATGCGAAATGCAAGACTTCTTTGTGGTCTTCAGCATCTACTTCAACGACGAATCCGTAGGAAAATGAAGGTAAATATACGTCCTATTCGATGGCATTAGAGCTAGCTGTTGTTAGCCTGTGCATGCGCCAAGCTCAAAATACCCAGCTTTGCAGCATTATATATTATATATATTATTATTATATTATAACATTAAAACGGATTCTCAATGTTATTTCCACAGATCATGTTGAAATGGCGGAGGTCGCGTGTTATTTGGACACAGCCCAGATCTTCCGATTGGTGGGACACCATTGCTTCAGACTTCTCCCCTCAGCAATTCATGCAGAATTTCCGAGTGTCCAGGGAGTCCTTTGAGTACATCTGCAACCAGCTCAGCGGCGTTTTGGGGAGAAGAAACACAAATTACCGTCGGTGTATACCCAATAAAAAACGGGTTGCAATTGCCCTCGGGAAGCTGGCCACCGGCGGAGAATACAGGACCATCAGCCATCTTTTCGGGGTAGGCCTAAGCACCGTTTGCCTCTGTGTTCAGGATTTCTACTGGGCAACCATGGAAGTTCTGCTTCCACTACATATCAAATTTCCTGATGTGGAGAAGTTGCTGGAAATGGCCATTTTTTTCAACAACCGTTGGAGAGCACCACAGTGTGTTGGTGCAATAGATGGAAGCCACATCCCTATTTTAGAACCAGAAAATTATCCCAAGGACTATTATAACAGAAAAGGATGGCATTCTGTTGTTCTACAGGCTGTTGTTGATGGCAGGGGGATGTTCTGGGATGTGTGTGTTGGTGACCCAGGTAGTGTACATGATGCTAGAGTGCTAAAACAATCCAATCTTTGGGTCGCTATCAGTGATGGAGTGTTGCTAGGCCAAAACAAAATGTCCATCTCTGGCTGTGATGTGGGACATTACCTGATTGGTGACCCAGCCTATCCAATGCAAAGATGGCTAATGAAACCATTTTCGGACACCGGGAGACTGACCCCTGAACAGCACACCTACAATCAGAGGCTGAGCAGTGCACAGGCGGCTGTTGAGATGGCTTTTGGAAGGCTAAAAGGAAGATGGAGGTGCCTCCTAAAAAGGAACGACAGTGAGCTGGAGCTCACCAAAATAATGACAGTGACTTGCTGTGTACTACACAACATATGTGAGGAACATAGCGACAACTTCACTGAATATTGCCATGAAGTTGTGTACAACCAACCCCCTTTACACCCCTTTCCATGAGAACGGTAGACAAGAAGGAGCTGATGTTAGATCTGCATTGATGGAGTATGTCAACATGGGGGACCACTAATATTACTGCGGTTAAACCTGATCTATTTTTGTATCATGCCTCTTACAATAAAATCACTGGATCAGACTTGAATTGTGTTTTATTTTGTATACAAATCACAGAATGTAGATAAACAGGTATGAACAATATTCTTATAAAAATAGTGCATACCCAAAAGGTTTAGACCAGGGGTCTCCAACCTTTCTTCATCTGAGAGCTACATTTATTCACATCGCACTCATCGGTTGAATTAAGCTACTTTTGTAAACGTGTGAAATTGCAATACCCAAAGTTTATAAAAAATCTGAACTTCACATCAAGGTCCAAGAAAACGGCAATTTCTCACATATTATTATGGTCCACATACAGTAAGTTCATCACTGAAAATTCGCATAAATGTCCAAGAGAAAAATAAAATGTTATAAGACTTGACTTATGTTTATATTACATACAAATCACAGAATGTAGATGAACAGGTATGAACAATATTCTTATAAAAATAGTGCATACCCAAAAGGTATAGACCAGGGGTCTCCTACATTTCTTCATCTGAGAGCTACATTTATTCACATAGCACTCGGTTCAATTAAGCTACTTTTGTAAACTTGTGAAATTGCAATACCCAAAGCTTATCAAAATAAAATGTGTGTGAGTGTGTGCAGTCACCTGAGCTGCTGCGCTGTGTGAGCATATACAGCTGTGCTCAACATTCATAAGGGATTGGTCGCTCTCCGAGGACCGAGTCTAGCAAGTAAAAATGTGGACTTGTTTTCGGACGACCGCTGCCACTCCGTCCGAGCTCTTTCTTTTGGTCCCGATAATCCTTCTTTATTTTTTTTTATTTGTTGCAAATCTGTAAAATGCTACGGTCATAACCAGCGGTTGCCATCTCTCGCTGCAATTGTATCAGAATAGCTTTGGATCGCGTGCTCCCCTCCAGCTTCCTCTGTAACTCTTCGGAAGACCAAATTGCCACTAGGTAGCTGGTCTCTTCAGTGGACCACTGCTGCTTATTCAGTTTGAGGTTTTCCATCGTTGTGTACATACTGGATAAAACTTAGGCATTTTGTTGTTGTTCAGGAGGTTGATCCCGCCCATGCCCCTGCCCCTGCTCCTGCCCCCGCCTCGACGTAAGAGAGACGTAAGCGACGCCGCCTCTTAAATCCGAAGCTCTTGCCTCTAGACCGACAAGTCTTTGGAGCAGGAAGTGAACCGGATTCCAGAGCTAAGAGCCGGCGCCTCTGCGGTGTGAACAGGAAAAAACGGTACTTTTCAGGCTCCAGCTCCGAGCCGGAGCTGAAAACGCGTTGGTGTGAAAGGGGCATTAGAGAGGTTGGGTCTCTCTCAAAATGTTGTACGCACCATTCAGGGAGCCAGGGCCGCGTCTACCATAGCGTCCTACACAGCGAAGTGGGCAGCGTTCCAGCGTTGGTGTGTAGAAAAGAAGCATAGACCCCATTACGTGCCCCCTGCCTCATGTGCTGTCATTCCTCCAGCTGTTGTTGGACAGGAATTTGGCTTTCAACACAATCAAGGTATATGCGGCTGCCATATCATCTTGTCACGTGGGTTTCGGAGCCGGGACGTTGTTCAGTCACCCCCTGACGAAAACATGAGGAGACTCCAGAGGTGGTGAAACGTTTTCTGCAAGGAGTGCGAAGACTCAGACCGGTATCACGCGCACTGGCGCCTCAGTGGGATTTGGCTTTGGTGTTACGAGCACAAAGCAAAGCCCCATTTGAACCTTTAGAGCAGGTTCCCCTTAAAATGTTATCAGCCAAAGTAGTACTGCTTTTAGCTCTAACATCAGCAAAAAGGGTGACTGATTTATCCGCTCTCTCTGTGGCCCCGTCACGCCTCCGGATCCAAGGAGATGGCAGTTCGGCTGTGCTACCTCCTATCCCAGCCTTTATGCCAAAGGTCATCACAAGCTCATTTAGGTCAAGAGTGATCACCCTGGATGGGTTTTTCCCGCCGCCTCACAGGTCGGAGGAAGAAGCCACATCTCATCTCCTCTGTCCTGTGCGCGCGCTGTCCTGCTAGGTGGCGCGCACGGCGGCCTGGCGGAGTTCTCAGCGCCTGTTTGTGCATTATAGAGAGCGCTCGATCGGGCAACCTCTGTCTGCACAACGGCTGTCACACTGGCTGTGTGAGGCTGTGTCACAGGCATATGTCTCCTCTGGGGTGGAGTCCCCGGAGAATATCAAGGCGCACTCCACCAGAGGAATTTCCTCCTCCACGGCTTTGCACGGAGGAATGTCAGTGGAAGATATTTGCACGGCTGCATCTTGGTCTTCCCCCTGTTCATTTATTCATTTTTATTTGAGGGATGTCTCTCATTCCTCTCTGACGCACCCTTTACTGGGTGTCCTGTCGGAGTAAGTGACGTCAGGGATCCAGCCGTGCACCTCTCTCCGGCCTCTCGGCACGCGGAGGGCGGCCCCGTTATCCCTCTTATAGGAGGGATGTTCCTTTTTCCTCTGACACACTTTGTACGGAGTGCCTGGTCAGAGGGAGTGACGTCAGGGATCCAGCTGGGCGCTCTCCTACCTGTTTGATACGCAGAGAGCTGCTGTTCCCCTCTATGATCACAGCGGCCGGTATTTTTCCCAGCCTTCATCCCGTCGGGAAGATAGGCATGTTTTGCTATGTTCCAGGGACGGTGATGCGCCATTACGCATGGCACAACAGGCAGGGGGTGTTATTGAGCGGGTGTGTCTGTGCTTCTAGTGCCGGGCGGACCCAGTGGGGCGCAGACTACATCATGCTTCGCCCTTAACCCAATAGCGATAGCCTTAGAGGGCGAAGCCGTATACGAAGTAGAACTTATGTTACCTACTGTAACTCCAGCTTCTATGAGTAAATGGCGCAGCCCTCTAAGTGCTGGGCCCCACTGGCTCTACGAATAACTGAAGAAAATTTATTTTGTATGGGAGCAGATTGCCGGGCCTCCTTCCTATTTATACCGGAAGGAGGCCCGAGGGTGGGGCCCACCTTGCGGGTGGGCGTGGACTACAAGTGTTTCAGTGCTGCGCGGGGGCGCAGGGGGATTACCCAATAGCGATAGCCTTAGAGGGCTGCGCCATTTACTATTTTTACCACAGCTTTTATTATTTAATAAAGCTCGCTTTTCGTTAAATTCTGCATTTGAGTCCTACCTGCTTCACCCAATCGTAACAGCGTTGTCCCAACACTGGTATTAACGGAGTACGCGCGAGAGAGAAGTCATAACAAGTGGTACAGGACAGGTAGACGACAACGTGTTTTTCGGATGGAAAATGAGACGGGAATGATGGCTCTTTGAAGGGAGCCGGATCTTATGTCTCCGTTCCTTTCAAAGAGCTGTTCAAAAAAGACGTTTTTTAAAGGGGGCGGGGTTACTAGGTTTAACTGCAAAATAATCACCAGGATAAAGATTGACTATATTGCAAGATCTGATGTTAATAATTTGCATTGTAAACATGACTCAAGGTGGCGCCATATCCATGTCATTCATGTCAGTGAATGTACTACTTTGAATTTACCCTCTGTATGTTTTAAGTAAATACAGTTTCCTTGCCTTGAATTGAATTCACTCAACTCTTAATATTAGAACACTTTTTATTTGGCAATATAAAAAAACAAGTATAAACTTTTGTGCAAAACAGATTTTAGTGCAAATCGAACAACAACACCAAAAACATTTAGGTATAAATAGGAAAACTACTTCTGAACAATATTTAAAGTATTATAAAAACAGAGTAAAACTAGATAGAGAAGAATCTGTGAGCTGCTTTGTTACTTTCAAAGAGCCGTTTTTTTAAAGGGGGCGGGGTTACTAGGTTTATCGGCAAAATAATCACCAGGATAAAGATTGATGCAAAATGAAGAGACCTATGGATACCTCTCAACATTCATATGAAACAGAACTGTAAAGAGATTTACTTTTTCTTTATGGATATTTTACAAATCACTCCCCTTGTAAACTCTATTGTTGTTTTACTGCCATATAGTATTTCATTTGTAGTGAGTTACTCAGAAGAGTACCAGGAGACAGCGTTTGGTACTCTGGTACAATTGTGGTGAAGGCATCAGAGTTAGATGTATTTGAAACCGAAATGTCTGCAGGCATGTGCCGCCGCCAGCACCTCATGACGCATTTTCTGAGTACCGCCGTACCGGCACCGTGCCAGTACTCAGTAAGAAGTAACGGTACCAGATGGGTAAAAATCAGAAGTCCCGGTACTGCATACCGGTGAGTACCGGCCCAATTCAAGCACTGCCTGCAAGGTGAACACAGAAAAGCTCGTAAAAATAAAAAACAGTTTGAATAAGCACATTAACAGGTTTATGATGTCACTGCCCCGTCCGTCTAAGACACTTCAATCAGGAGAGACGTGATGTATGAAATACATATTTATTACTGGGACACGTCATATGAAGGAAATAATGATTGCCAGAATTGAGACAGGAGAATGGAATGGTGTTTGGCGATCAGGCCCCGGTTTGCAGGATTATCATTCAGGAGGGGAAGAACCGCTCCGAAGAAACCCCCTCGGGGTCTAGACACTGGTGGTGGTGATAAGTAGGTGGGACCGGTCTGGAGGGAGAAGGATTAGCTTGGTCCTGTAGGAGACGGGAGGCGAGAGGGGTGGAGGAGGGTTGCGTATTGTCACCTGAAATGACAGCTGACAAGAGGGAAGAGCAGATATAAAGGGATTAGCGGGTGCAACGATAGGCTTGTGAGAATGGAGAGAGGAGTGATTGGTTAGCTGGGGAGTGACGCCCCCGATCACTTAATGAGGGAGGAGAGGGTAAAGAAGTGACGTGTAATATGGATGGAGAGCTTGGTCTTCCTGCTTGAACTTGCGTTAAGCTTCATGAGTGGATCTGACTTTAATTCAATTCGACTTGAGTATTTCGTCAACTTAATGTGTTGTTTAAAATAATACTTCTGCATACAGTATGTGACAATGTAAGTGTTGCACGGCCAGATACGGCTCAAGAAGCTGACTCAGATAAGGAAATATATAATACATTATGATGTGATATCATGTGATATGAATGATAATGGGACACATCGAAGTCTGCACTCACAGTGCCGCGGACTGTATGTAATGTTGCTTTGATCCGGTTACTTATGTTGTGGTAGATATTTAAGTAAGCTTTCTTAACGATGGAGTATTATTTGAAATACTTAGAGTATTAAAGTAACGTGTTATGGCAGGAAAGTTTTATACAGCGTATTTCTGGTATATTCATTTTAATGTCACCTTATATAGAATGTGTGTTAAACGTGAATGGACGAGTCTATTTTTTCCTCTTAATTATAGAGAGGTTTTTTATATATATAGTTTGTTAATTAGTGTTTCATATCCAGCCTGCTTTAGTTAAGAAACGATAAGGATGTTGGTGTGTTGAAATGTATGTGTGCTTCCTGCCAGACTCTTAACAGAGCAGGAGACGATTAAGTCAGACGCAGTTAAAGAGACAATGGTTCTTCTGACTCTTATCAATAGATGTATTTTTGTGAGTGAGCTGACTTCGGGGTGGAGGGAAGTTCAGAGAATGGCCTTAGGCTATGAAAACAGTGAACCTTAGTTAGTTAGCCAATCCTATGGATGTCATGAGACCAGGACGTTTAAAACATATGAATTGTGGCTTTCATAGAGAAAAACATGTGTCCTTTGTATGATATAATGTGTGTGCGTTCTGTTAAAGAGTCCTCTGTCTGTACAATTATACTACCCTAAATTATTGTTGGGGACTGCCTGAGGGCAGAGGGACAGAAACACACACACACACACACACACACACACACACACACACACACACACACACACACACACACACACACACACACACACACACACACACACACACACACACACACACACACACACACACACACACACACACACACACACACGCGCACACACACACGCGCACACACACACGCACAAGAGATGAAGCAACAGATGGAATCAACAAACTGCTGACTCACTGCCTGGGGTCCCACCCAGGAGTGAAACTGACCAATGGAACACTGCCAACTCACTGGCTAGCTCGCTCAGAAGTGAACTCGCCAATAACAAATAGCTAGGGAGGAGCAAGCGACAAAACTCCTCCCCACCTGTGTATAAATGTTGTGATGATTTTGTTGCTCGGGGCTCTTGTTCTGAATGGCCGTTCGTGAGACGTGTCTTGCACGGTGGTAGAACCTGAGCCCGGAGTACTCTGCATTTTGAAGCTGCTGTTGCAGAGTGCTTCGTGATTAGGTGATTAGGTGATTAGATGATGTATTGTATCTTTTACTTTTAAAATATTATTGTTTAACCCTTATCCTGGTTGCTTTGAATTCTTCCTCTGTTAATCTGACCCATTCATAAAGGAACGCGTGGGACAGAGGTTCTGCCCCAACAAATTGGTGATGACGTCATGACGTGGCGACGTGAGGACGTGCCGACGTGGTGACGTCATGAGTAGGGTTTTTTAGAGGAAAATCAGCAGCCAGTAGACGAATGGTCCGGGGGAGAGGCCTAGAATAATCTCTGACAACTAAAACGATATTGTTTTATGAGTAACATAAAATAAAGAATATTTAATAGATATAAGAACAACAGGCTAACCACTGGTTAACAATTAAGTAGTAAGGACAGAAAACTGTTCCGCGATGATTTCTTTAGGTTTTAGCTTTAGTAATAATGAAGATTACATTTTGTAATAATTCCTTTAAGTGTTCCAAAGATATATTCATTAACTGTAATCAGATTACTTGTTTTTAAAATATAGCGCTAAATACAGTTAGTTTTGTATTCTGTTACAAATCTAACCATGCTTGTAACACAAATTAGATAAAAAAATTGAAAAATAATAGAACAAGCAAGTAGATAAAAGATGAATCTATGGTGGTTAAGGTGTCTTTGTTTTGCCTATTAACTTAGAACTGAAGTAATGAAGAATAGGAAGACTGTTACCATTAATGGGTTTAACATTCACATGTTTCAGCATCCCTGACCATATAGACACTCAGCTGTTTTCTTTTGTCACCCGCTGGGGGAGAGATTTACATTGAGTTTTTCTCCAGTAGCTGATTTGCTGTGATTACAGCAGCATTGGATAGTTGTGCCTCACCTTTGGGTTGTACTCTGAATCAGTGTGTTGGTGAAAAGTTGCTCATTACAGAAACAGAAGAAGTGTGCAAAGAACACATCTCTGAGGAGGTATTGACAGTTTGCTTGTGCCTCGTTGTCAAGGCAACAACGGTGTGAAGAGTTACTGCGGTTTTGGGGGGATTTCTGCTGTACAGAGGACAACGTGTGTCTGCCAAGTGATTCCTTCCCTCGTCCCAATGCCAAAGAGAGTTTCCTTGGAGCCCACTGACCAGGGCCGGTTCTAGCTTTTTGGGGACCCTGCCACTGACTACAGCTGAAGAGGACAATGAATCATTGACTGTTCTCAGTATGAAAAGATCTTGAGACAGGCTGGTCTCAGTCTGTTCAGACTCTGAAGAAATCATGCAATGATTTTACAGCATAACTGTGCAAGAGTTTACCAGAAGGTGGTGTAGAACGATATGCTTAGTGTTTCGGAAAGGAGGCTGATTGTTTAACGATGGTCTGGAATACTGAAAAGATTAAAGTTTAATATCCTTGTTTGGCAAACAAGACATCTGATTATTATGTCACACATGATAATCTTGACATAGTAACTAGCTATGGGTAAAACGTGTGGTTGTTGTACCATTGTTATCATGAACTAAAAATAAATAGGGAAATAGTATCTGGTTAAAGATGAATGGATTTCATATCCTAGAGAGGATTAGTTATATTGTGCATACTTCACAAGGTATTTACTAATGTATTTTAAATAACTAAATGTAAAGAGATTGAATTGAGTTGATAAATAAGTAATGATAAACAAGTTATATTTCCCACGAATTAAGTAAAGGGGAAACTGTTCAAGTACAATGGGAAAATCATCCTAAAACACACTGAGGCAGAAAGGGGGAGACATGACAGAGTAGAACCATGTTTTTCAATCTTTTCATCATATTAACAAGTTATTCTTTAACATATTGTTATTCACCTGTGAATAGAGAAGTGATCTCATTTGTTACAATATTGATCACCATTAAAAGGATAGTTTTAGGAACCACTCTATAAGACAAATATGTATATGTATGGATAATGTTGAAGGGAAAACTAGTTCCATTTTGAGGTATTGGTTTCACCATTGTAACATATATTACTATAAGAGAACTTTTTAGGGGGAAGTAATTGTTGTTTGTAGTCCAGCATGTAGTGTTTACAATTCCTAAAAGTTCAAGTACGTACCATTGATGAAATTACTTCTGTTTTTGAATCCCTAATGAAGTAAGGAGTAATTGTTGCATGTTCGGACACCCAGGGGTCCTCACACTGCTAAAGACTTTAACATTGTTTTTTAAATAGACCAGAATTGAAGATAAATGAGTATAATGAGCTATGAAATGCAGAGCTTTTTTATATATCCTTTATTTAACCAGGTAAAAGACTAATTGAGAATAAAATCTCTTTTCCAAGAGTGACCTGGCCAAGAAGGGCAGCATGTACAAAGTTACAACAGATAAAACACAGACATGACAGGCAGACAAATACAGCTGTAAAACACAAATAAAATGGCACATTAGCCAGTCAATATGCGAAGTAAAACAAACTATTAAAAATCATTCAAAACTGGCAAAATGTAAAACGATTTTAGGATATACGAGCACTCACATCTACCAATGGTGTTGTGTTCTCTGTCCTTTAAGATGGACCTGAATTCCCCCATAGTGATTACATCTGAGAGTTTCAGCTCCTTCTGTACATTGTTCCAAGCTGTGGGTGCAGCATATCTAAAAGCTGTTTTACCCAGTTTGTTCTCACTATAGGGACCAGCATCTAAATAAAATCTTGGGAGCGCAAGCAAAATATAGACTTTCTCTTTGACACATATATGTGCAAATGTAGGAGGGAACCAACCCAAGCAGAGATTTATAAATAAAACCCAACCAATGGGAAAGTCTGCGAGCAGACAAAGATGGCCAATTAGCAGCAGCATATAAAGTGCAATGGTGTACTCGATATCCACATCCAGTGATAAATCGTAAGGCACAATGGTACACAGTATCCAAGCTCTTTAGGCACTGCTCAGAGGCATTCATGTACAGCAGGTCACCATAATCTAATACAGGTAAAAACGTTGTAGATATCAAATGTTTCCTTGTCTGAAAAGAGAAACAGGATTTATTTCTGTTAAAGAAACCTAATTTTATTTTTAGCTTTGAAACAACATTTTCCGTGTGTAACTTGAAAGACAAGTTCTGTTCAATAAGAAATCCTAGATATTTGTAATTAGTGACCCTCTCAATGTCAGTCCCTTGTGCAGTACAAATCTTGGGTAGAATAGATGGTAACTTTTTGCCATTCGAAAATATCATCACTTTGGATTTTTCAGCATTTAATACCAACTTTAGTTGATATAAATGGGTTTGTATGACATCAAAGGCAGACTGGAGGAAATCCAGACTTTGCTCTATAGAAGCGGAGGAACAATAAATAACAGTGTCATCTGCATAAAAATGGTAAGAAGCATTTGCTAAATTATTACATAGATTATTTACATATATGGTAAAAATAATGGGTCCTGCACAGATCCTAGTAATGGTTTGACTCAAGATAATAGTTATGTACACAAGTTTCTGAATTAGATCTATTAGACATTGTACTAATAATTAGGTCTAAATGAATTGCAGTAGTAGTACTATAAGGAAGTGAGTTTATCTGACAATTAAAGTTGTAAACACGAAGTAATGAATGATGGCTCCATATATGACATATTTTTGTAAACAAAAGATCCTGGCCTATGCTGAAATATCAAAGTCTCTGCAGAGCACGACACATGGCCAAAAAGACTGAGACCAAATGACCTTTGACCCTGACTGACAGTGTGACAAAAGCATGGTCAATGACTGACTCTGGGGTTGACCTGACCAAGACTTTACAACCTGACAGAGTGAGTGTGAATGTATGTCTGCATGTGATCAGTTTAACTGCATGATTCTAAAACAATAATTAACCAAGCATGTTTTTAGACTAACACATTATTCTGGAGCTCCAAGGGAAACGAGAGGTTTCCTAAAAAATGTTGAAATGTTTCTAATATTGATTGAGTTATAACAGGTAACACAGATGCAGAATCAGTGGCCAAGGGGCTACTGTGAGAGATGTAATTCCAGAAGGGAATACCGAAGAAGTTGACCTGTGATAATGAAACAATTTTGTAATATTTCAACAGGTATTAAAGTAACTGAGGTTTGAAATGTAGAAAGAACATAATACAGTTAAGTTAAAACATGGTAATGTAATGAGACTTCTCTCTGATCAGATTAATCAGGTCCACATTTGAAGGGAAGGCCGCATCTCCCCCTCCCTATCAGCTGCCCTTGTTGGTGTATTCTTTTGAGGGGGAGGGGGGCCCGGATGATTCACCTCACAAGGACACTGCTTTCTAGCACTCAGATTACCCCTCTAATAGTTCCTTCACTGACATTGAAGGTTGTGTTCTGTCCCCATGAAGGTTTCAGGTACTAGGTACACAGTGTGGATCTCTTGATATGAGATCCAAAGGGGGAAATTAAGTATTATTTGAAATATTTGAAGTATTAAAGTAACGTGTTATGGCAGGAATGTTTTATACAGCGTATTTCTGGTATATTCATTTTAATGTCACCTTATATAGAATGTGTGTTAAACGTGAATGTACGAGTCTATTTTTTTCTCTTAATTATAGAGAGGTTTTTTATATATATAGTTTGTTAATTAGTGTTTCATATCCAGCCTGCATTAGTTAAGAAACAATAAGGATGTTGGTGTGTTGAAATGTATGTGTACTTCCTGCCAGACTCTTAACAGAGTAGGAGACCATTAAGTCACACGCAGTTAAAGAGACAATGGTTCTTCTGACTCTTATCAATAGATGTATTCTTTTGAGTGAGCTGACTTTAGGGTGGATGGAAGTTCAGAGAATGGCCTTAGGCTATGAAAACAGTGAACCTTAGTTAGTTAGCCAATCCTATGGATGTCATGAGACCAAGACGTTTAACACATATGAATTGTGGCTTTCATAGAGAAAAACATGTGTCCTTTGTATGATATAATGTGTGTGCGTTCTGTTAAAGAGTCCTCTGTCAACACACACACACACACACACACACACACACACACACACACACACACACACACACACACACACACACACACACACACACACACACACACACACACACACACACACACACACACACACACACACACACACACACACACACACACACACACACACACACAAGAGATGAAGCAACAGATGGAATCAACAAACTGCTGACTCACTGCCTGGGGTCCCGCCCAGGAGTGAAACTGACCAATGGAACACTGCCAACTCACTGGCTAGCTCGCTCAGAAGTGAACTCGCCAATAATAAATAGCTAGGGAGGAGCAAGCGACAAAACTCCTCCCCACCTGTGCATAAATGTTGTGATGATTTTGTTGCTCGGGGCTCTTGTTCTGAATGGCCGTTCGTGAGACGTGTCTTGCGCGGTGGTAGAACCTGAGCCCGGAGTGCTGTTGCAGAGTGCTTCGTGATTAGGTGATTAGGTGATTAGGTGATCTATTGTATCTTTTACCATTAAAATATTATTGTTTAACCCTTATCCTGGTTGCTTTTAATTCTTCCTCTGTTAATCTGACCCATTCATAAAGGAACGCGCGGGACAGAGGGTCTGCACCAACAACGCTAATTGTGGCGGCTCAATCCCCAGTTACGTTTGAGTCGCCGAGAGGCTACACTTGGCTATAAACTGTGACGCGTTTTCGAAGAGAAAGTCCATATTGAAGCAATATAGTTTTAACAATATTTAATAAACTAAATCAAAACATAGTAACTGAAAAAAATTACAGCACAAGCTCACCCTCTGTCATCCCACTCGACATGAAACAGGTGACTTAAATAGACAAACCACACCCATGTGACAATTACCGGAAGTGCTCAACAAACAAATACAAGTGACGTAAACAAATAATAATAATACAAATAATGAACTTGGGCTAGGTAGCATTATGGCGCCTGCAATACCAGCCCCTAATTATCATTTCACAAAATTATAATACACACAATATACGTCCAGATCTCTTTCTTTAATTATTTTTGTTCAGAGTTCATATATTGCAGTCTTTTTGGAAAAGTGATCTTTACTCACTAATCAGTATCAGTAAAAATGCTTAGTTTGGTGGTTTGTGTGTGTGCAGGGGGCAGGAGACAAAAAATTAAATAAAAAAGACAAAAAAAAGTCCTGCATCCTGAAGAAGGTTAACTTCGTTAATTGGTCTGCTCAAGAAACCATTCTTGGTCTTGATCCGAATCATACGTACGAGTCCCTTTTCTTCTTGATTGCCACCATGTTCTCCATCCGAGGGATCTCAATCCTCTTTTCCTGCGTGGCTTTTTGGACTCTTTAATTGTTGGTTTCTCGTTGTCTACAGGTTTCTGTTTAGTCACCAGAGATTCCTGTTTTTTGTTATTTGCATGATCGTCTTTTGTCAGTTTTACTGTCTGTGAGTTTGCTCCTCGATTTACTTCAGCATTTCACTAGTTCTTGAAACGTTAC
This sequence comes from Notothenia rossii, assembly GCF_949606895.1. Taxonomy (NCBI): domain Eukaryota; kingdom Metazoa; phylum Chordata; class Actinopteri; order Perciformes; family Nototheniidae; genus Notothenia; species Notothenia rossii. The sequence continues at coordinate 58,673,292 of NC_136905.1, read as the reverse complement.
AGTACGTGTAACAGTCTTCGTTCTTCCCTTTCCTCAAGTTTTAGCTTGCAATTTAATATTTTGTAGTTCCTCTTTGACAACATATTTTATATACATCTCCTCTCCGCTAAAAGCAGATAAGACCAGCGCTTGGGCCATGTTTCCACTTTTGTCCCGAGTATCATCAGGACATCTTCCTAATGGTCCATTAACTGTCCAACCGAGCATGGTTTTTACGGCATAAGGTCTATCCCCCACACTCCTGATTACATCAATTGGTTCAAGGGCTTTTGGACATCTGAACCAATCAGCAACTCAATTTCAGGTAGACCCTCAAATGCAACCATTGATTGATGTCGGTTCGACGTGGAATGTTTCATTTGTGCACGGGCATAGTCTTCTGAGTGTATATGCCGGGGAGATCACAAAAGTTGCTGTTATGCAGTCCAACAACCTCTAGGCCTGACACAATGCTGGTTTCAACGACCTTCCTTTGACCCATATTTCTCAGCAGAATGTTTGACCTAATTCCTTGGAGGTTAAGTTTCTTCATAAGGCCTAATGTGCAAAACAAAGCAGTGCTGCCTGGGTCAAGAAATGCATAGGTATGCACTGTTGTTTTCCCCTTTTTGGCTTTAACTTGGACTGGTACTATGGAGAGTTTGCAACCATCTTCACCGGCCCCAGGAAGGCCACCTGTCTGAATTGAGGCTTCAGCATTGTTTGTAGATGGTATACAATATAGTAAGTTAGGAATTTAATGAGAACATATTTATTTACTTTTGTTTCAACATTGGATATTTTGTGTTTGTGGTGGTTTCAATCGAATATTGAGAAAATGATTTATGTAAAAATGTTTTACTTACATTTTAAGTATTTTTTATTTGACGCTTTGTTTTACAGTTTTATGTTTACCTTAAAATTACAAAGAAATATCTTAAAGTCTTATAATAGTAATACACTTTTATATTAAGAGTTAAATATGTAATTACAGATAATACTTTTTATTTTACGTAAATCTGCATGTATTTTCTGAAAGTGCAAAAATACTTTAAATATTATATAGTAAATTTACTGTAAGAAAATAGGAAATAAACGTTATTTGTTGTTATTGTCAAAATACTTATAATGTTTTGGGTTGTTAATTTATAGTTAATATCTGTCATTTTACAGGATTTTGCAAGTTATTTAAAAAAACATGATAATTACTATAAATATTTACAGTTATTTCCTGTAAAATTACGATCTTTTTTTACAGTGTGCCCCACCACCCTCCCAGCTTCCACCTGTATGCTCGGGGGATAGTTATGTAATCATCACTCATGTTCTTTGTAAATATGTGGAGTGATGAGGCCCGAGCCTAGACGCCAAACTCAAACTATATGCTGCTATAATAAACATATTAAGAACATGTGAGTTGTCTGACTGAAATAATTGTTATGTTTTGTTATTGGTTGAAACCAGTTGTTTTGTATTTCGAGGTCGTCTTCGGAAAGCAACATAATAACTGATTCATGTGCTGTTTTTGCATTTTCATATTGATGAATTAATTTGTCCAGTTTGAGTTTAACATCGTTTTCCTTTTCATAATTTTTCATTAGATGTTTGATTTCCTGTGTGCGTCCTTTAATCTTCTGCACATTTGACTGACATTCTTTTTGCAGTTGTTTGATTTTGCAAGCCAAGGCTTTACGAGTAAACTTGACAGTCCTTTTCCCCATTCCATTGGAAATAATGGTCTGCACAAAGTTGAACTTGTGCTTTTGGTGTTGAACCCCTTTAGAGTCCAATCGTAGCAAAAAAACAAATTTCCCAATGTGACTGTGTGGAGTAGAAAGTGCCCACCAACAAATGAACTACCCTATTAAAGTTCTTCATCAGACAGACAAAAGATATATCAAACTTGTGATACGGCTAAGTGCTAATCACACTAAAACTGCACTGTAACATAATAGTCCAGCAGCAAGTCCTCAAAAAAGGCTTTAGTTTTCGAGATACCCCTACCCGAGGTAGAACAAATGACAACAATGATTTTTGTTATATTTAGGGTCTTCCATTAATGAAATTGATTGTTGTCAAAAAAATTGGTTTTTTTTCTTTAGAACCACCCCAATCCCTGAAAAAGAGCCACATTAGACCAGGCCGAATATGGGAAAGGTGACAAAAAAGTCCATAACTTGAGAATGACAACTCTTTTCCTCTTCAGATTTGCTGAGGTATGAACCAGGTGGCTGTCCTACATCACCAAATAGTCAGATAATTATTTAACTAAAACAATACTGAATTATAGTCCTTTAAACTTAGCTTTAGTTTAGACGGAAATTATACTTTTTGGTGATAGGAACATAGGACTCCATCACTTTTCTCTCATTTATCAGAAAAACAGAAATCCCTAAAAAATATGCCGTTACTGAATTGTCAAGGGTGCTATTGAACACTAACCAGTAGTTGTATGGAAATATATGTTACAGTTCTATTGCAAATGAGATTTCTTTAGACATAGGCCTACCTCTTCTCTGAGACACTCAAATTTCGAATGGGGGAGAAGTGGCACAATAGCCTATAAGTTAAGAATGCTTACTCTGATGGTCATTATATTTGGAGAGGGAAATACCAGGTGGCTGAACTACATCACCAAATAGTCAGAATAAGAGTAACAACCCAATACAATCAAGTGTATTAGTTCTAAATTGCAAGCCTCTAAAACATAGGTGCAAATAGTACAGGTTTTACTGGAACTGGAACCTTAATTCAAAGTACAGTAGATAAATCATCAAATAATTCTGTGAGAGGTCAAGTATATAGATACTAGAATATAATGTTAAATGTCAGGTTCCTCAGAAACGTTAGGGGACACATTTTGACATTCTGCACAGCAGATGTAGAACTCCGTACAGGGAAGGCCAACAGAGAGTCACTGGCACTTTCTCCACACTTTGCATCTTTGCAATACAAGTGAGGAATGTCTCTCACTTCTGTAGGTGCTGGGGGTTTTGTAAATAGCAGTGGTTTAATGGCCCCATCTCTGACAATCCACCCCTTGCCAACAGGACTCCATAACAAGGGTTTGGGTTCGGGCTGTGACACCATATCACTGTCTGAAACATTGCTCTTTACATGTTGTTGAAATGCATCCTCTGTTTGCGGCAGATTTTCCGAGGTTGCATCTGTTGTTGATGCAATTATGGACCTCAGTTCATCCAAGTTTGTGCACATCAGTCCAATTTCCTTTTTTCCATATAGCAGAAGCGCAAATTCTCTTGCGACTGGCAAAGACTCTTCCAAGCTGGCAGAGAGTCCACAATGGGCCAGATCTTTGAGCTCGCTGAGATGGGTCTTGAGTTTGGTGAATGCTGTTGTTTTTCCTTTTCTGTACAAACTACTTGTTGTGCCACAGCCAGTGAGTGCATGACATGCTGGTAGACATCATTGTAGTTGCCGCCCAGCTTCAGGACCATCTCCAACTAAACGGCCTCTTTGAGAAATTCCAGTCCGGTTTCCTTCCGCCCACAGCACTGAAACAGCTCTGGTCAGGGTAACAAACGACCTGCTGATGGCGGCTGAACCTGGTTCCCCATCTCTCCTCATCCTCCTGGATCTGACTGCAGCATTTGACACTGTCGGTCATAACATCCTCCTTCATCGCCTCCAATACACCATCGGACTCTCTGACTCCACCCTGAGCTGGTTCCAGTTCTACCTGTCTGGAAGAACAGAGTACGTCTCCTTGGGAGGTGCGAGGTCCCAGACACACCCTGTCACCTATGGTGTCCCTCAAGGGTCGGTCCTCGGGCCCACTCTGTTCACCCTGTACACTCTACCCCTTGGCCGTGTCATCAGCCAGCATGGAATATCATTCCATGCTGGCTGATGACATGCAGCTATATATAAAGACAGACCCTATCCCACATGCTTCCTCATTGTCACCATCATCATCACCGTTCCCATCAACATCCTTTAACACCTGCATTGAGGAGATAAAGGCTTAGATGCAACAAAACGTCCTGCAGCTAAATAGCTCCAAAACAGAAGCTATTTTAGTTGGCACACCAAACCAAGTCCAGTCATCCCCCAGAACCCACATCACCTTTTCTGGCCAAAACATACCCCTCTCCAAATCAGTTACCAACCTGGGTGTAAGATTTGACCGACATCTGGCCTTCGACACCCACATCAAACACCTGTGCAAATCGTCCTACTACCAGCTCAGGAACATTGCAAAACTTCTGTCAGAGTCTGAACAACTGGTCCATGTCTTCGTTTCCTCAAGGCTTGACTATTGTAATGCTCTCCTCATCGGGACTCCTAGCGGGAACCTTCAGAAGCTCCAATACGTACAGAACAGTGCCGCTAGGATCCTGATGAGGGTGAGGAAGTACACCCGTCCTTCACTCCCTCCACTGGTTTCCTGTCTCATTCAAGATTGAATACAAGATCTCACTGCTTTGCCATCAGTGCATCCACTGGAACGCTCCTTCATACCTGAAGGAACTTCTCACATCACAAACCTCCACACGCAACCTCCACTCCACAACAAACCATCTGTTTCGCCCCCCCAGGACCAAACTCCACACAATGGGGGATCGGGCTTTCTGTGCAGCTGCTCCTCACCTGATGAATTCCCTCCCAGACCACCTGAGGAATCCACAGACCACTGAAGCCTTTAAGAAAGGCCTAAAAACAAATTTGTTGGCAAAAGTGCAGATCTGTAATGAGGACCCATCTCTGAAGAATAACACAAGTGTTATAACCTAAAGCAAAACAAATGTGTCAAACTACAGGAAGTAATTGAGGAGTAGTGGAAACAAGACTGCACTGTGCATGTTTGTGAGCAACTACATTGCCACTGCTGCCCCACAGAGACTACACTCAGGATTTGACAAAGGGGAGGAGGTGAAGAGTATCTGCACAGCAGGAGTCAGCAGTTTGACATCAGATCAGGAGGAGGCAGACACAAGGATGGTGCTCCATGCCATACATCTTGCATCGTCATATTCCCGCATCACTGTGAGGTCTGATGACACAGGTGTGGAAGTACTGCTCATATATTGTGCAAGCAAAGAAATGTTTGGTTCATCTCTAGTGTACATGCATGCAGGCCATGGAATGAGAGAGAGATATGTCCCCATCAACATCATATGTGAGAAAATTGGAAAAGACATGTCTAACTGTCTACCTACATGTCGTGCACTCACTGGCTGTGGCAAAACAAGTAGTACAGAATAGGAAAGACAACAGCATCAGGAGGTTGTTTGTGACCCTGACCAGAGCTGTTTCAGTGCATTTTGGACTCTCTGCCAGCTTGGAAGAGTCTTTGCCAGTCGCAAGAGAATTTGCGCTTCTGCTCTATGGAAAAAAGGAAATTGGACTGATGTGCACAAACTTGGATGAACTGAGGTTCATAATTGCATCAACAACAGATGCAGCCTCTGAAAATCTGCCGCCAACAGATGATGCATTTCAACAACATGTAAAGAGCAATGTTTCAGACAGCGATATGGTGTCACAGCCCGAACCCAAACCCTTGTTATGGAGTCCTGTTGGCAAGGGGTGGATTATTGGAGATGGGGTCATTCAACGTTTCTGAGGAACCTGACATTTAACATTATATTCTAGTATCTACTGTATATACTTGACATCTCACATAATTATTTGATGATTTGTATACTGTACTTTGAATTAAGGTTCCAGTTTCAATACAACCTGTACTAGAACTAATACACTTTATTGTATTGAGTTACTCTTATTCGGACTATTTGGTGATGTAGTTCAGCCACCTGGTATTTCCCTCTCCAAATATAATGACCATCAGAGTAAGCATTCTTAACTTATAAGCTATTGTGCCACTTATCCCCCATTCGGAATTTGACTGTCTCAGAGAAGAGGTAGGCCTATGTCTAAATAAATCTCATTTGTAATAGAACTGTAGCAGATATTTCCATACAACTACTGGTTAGTGTTCAAAAGCACCCTAGACAATTCAGTAATGGCATATATTTTAGGGATTTCTGTTTTTCTGATAAATGAGAGAAAAGTGAGTCCTATGTTCCTATCACCAAAAAGTACAATTTCCGTCTAAAGTAAAGCTAAGTTTACAGGACTATAATTCAATATTTTTTTAGTTAAATAATTGTCTGACTATTTGGTGATGTAGGACAGCCACCTGGTTCATACCTTAGTAAATCTGAAGAGGAAAAGAGAGGTCATTCTCAAGTTATGGGCTTTTTTGTCACCTTTCCCATATTCGGCCTGGTCTAATTTGGCTCTTTTTCAGGGATTTGGGTAGTTCTAAAGAACAACCCAAAAATCGTGTTTTCCCCCAAAATAAAATTTGACAACAATCAATTTCATTAATGGGAGACCCAAAAGATAAGAAATCTGAGGGCCCTTCCTGCTAGACTATAAATACACTGCTGTCTGAGCCCCTGCTCTGCTGCTGGTATCACTACACTGTGTGGATGAGCTCTATCTGCTGTTGAAAACATAAGGCAGTGATTAAAGGTCTGTCTATATTCATAATGCAGCTGGCAAGAGATAAGAGAGGCAGCAAGGTCATTACAGGATAAGAAAGATAGTAAATTAAACCGGTAGAATTTGTCTTCTAATCTCTTTCTTCCTCACCTCTGCTTTTCTCATGTTTTACTCAACTCTTTTTTTTTCGAACTCTGATGGGGAAATGGTAGCTGGCCTTTCTTACTCCTGTTCCTTGTTCCTCCACCTTAACTTGCACTGCTTGAGAGGTGATTACTCAGCTTGATTCTCTGACACAGTGTCAAAAAGCCGGCTGATTGACTGATTGACCAGAACGCCTGTTTGTCAGAATTCTATTCACCGCCGTGCTGGGGGAGTCTCCGCTACAGTCGGGGGGTAGACCAGTACCAATTACCTCCAGGAAGTGGCATTGTTATTGCGGATTCAAAGGCTTTCATAAGACTTAAACATGTGGAACATATTCTTTTGCTGAGTTATAATGTCCTTTTTTTTTTTAAAGTAGCCAGCTCTTATATATTAAGTAAAGCTGTAATCAAATGATACGTGATTTGCTCTTTGCTAACCGCGAGTTTGGGCGTAGAGCCTTACAGTAAAGGCAGTGAGTTCATTTGTGTTTCTTTGGTTCTATCTCACACTGGCTACGCCCTCTACTGGACTCTATGGGTGCTACTCTTCATCAGCGATAAGTGAGCGTTCACACACTGAATTTGCATAAACTTAGCCGGCCAATCAGGGCGAGCCTACCTGAATGCGCACGCGCAGGCCGCACAGTATAAGGCAGCTACTTCTGCTAACTGTCATCCTTTTCTCTTCAGCGAGCGGAACAGAGAGAGAAAATCATTAAGAAATCAAGTGAAAAGAAAGAAAACATCTTACCTCCATGGAGTCCCCACTACAAGAAACACGTTCCTGTCCTTCATGTCCTGGCTTGATAGCGGGTGCCGATCTCCACCGGCTCTGCTTTGAGTGCCTGGGATCGGATCACGCTGAAGATGGCGTGGAACCATCACCGTCCTGCAATGCCTGTCGTGCACTTCCATGGCTCAGACACCAGCACAGTGGGATCATTTCAGGAGAGGCCGCTACGTTTTACGGTCCGGTCCGCCCGGCACAGCCGGCTTTTGTTTCGCCCCACACTTCTGGTAGTGTGTGGAGTTGTCATGGCAACAGTCACTGAGAACGAAAAGCTCCCGTGGCAGGAATGGTGGGGATTCTCAGGGTGCAGGGCCGAACGGAGACGGCATATCCCGGCGTTCCCCCCCTTGATGAGAGCCTGGCAGCAGTGGTTGTGGGCCTCAGAGAATGTGTTATCTCTGGAGGCCCTCCACATCCCGGGGCTGGAGAACAGGGGGGCCGACCTCAGGTCAAGAGGCGAGCCCCTGCCAGACGAATGGATGCTTCACCCGGAGGTGGTGAAGCAGATCTGGGTCCAGTTCGGGAAAGCGGAGGTGGACCTGTTCGCCAACCGGCGCAACAACTGTACCCTATGGTTTTCCCTGGCTCGGCAGGACAATCCACCCTTGGGGGTGGATGCGTTTGCTTCTATAGAATGTATATATAAATGGACGTAGTGTCCGTGACGTCACCCATAGGATTCTGCAGAGTTTCCGAGAAGCCCTTAGTAGGCGGAGTCGGCCACTAACGGCTCAACAGCGACGTCAGAGTCTAATCCCGCCAGCCGAGGTGGGACCTGCTGCCTCCGAACTGGAAGTAAACAGAGCTAGCTCAGGCTAAGAAGCTAAGCTAACATGAAATACATGCATACCAAGTTACTGCTAACAGTGTAGTTCCCATATATAAACGTTACATTCATAATCAAATGAGAGAACCTGCAAGAGAACTAGCTATATTTTGTTATTCTTAATGCTTGTCATTCACACGTTAAGAAAAGAAGTACCGATACATAGCAGAAATATTGTGGCGATGTTCAGCTTAATAAGCCTTGTTCAACATAATTTATTTAGCTAATACTACAGCAGGCGAACCAAGTCTGCGTTTCGCTGCATTCCTTGATCTCCAGTTATAACGACGGACTCCATCACCCGGACGTAACGGAGCCGCATTGGGCTAGCTCCGGGACGCCGGCTGGAGCTAGCCCCCTGCGGCTCCGTTAGCTCCGGCGGCCACCACTGGGATAATTGGGTCCCCTATTAACATTTGCTCCCGTTTAGCATTATGGGCATCATAGCCATAGACTTTAAAAGTCTTACCCAAGGCTGAATCATAAACTAAAATGTATATGTATGTATAAAGGCTTACGTCCTTACCTGGCTAATAAGTAACAAGCTAAACTACCAAGCACACAAACACCTGCGAACGGGATTAACATGTATAATATGATCATTTTAGACTTCTTGAAATTTCTGTTAGTACATTCAAGTGCACAGCACGACATTTTAATTGTCTGGTACTTGTAACAATAATCCCTAAAAGGCACAATCACCACGAACACGGCTAAAGCTAAAGGGTCAAGTACAGTACTATGACTAACTAACGTTGTAGCCTCTATGGTTGTAGCCTAGCAGAGTGGACAAGTTGCTGTTAGCTGACAGTGAGGCATGTACACGTCCATCAAAGTGACCACGCCCTAATTTATGCAAAAACTTTAAGACCTAATATGAATAAAAGGGTCGTATTAGAAAACAATTCAGTCACAGATTCATAATCATTAAGATAGAATCTAACTTTTTCGATAATAATATTTATTGCATCCATGGGTAGAAACATGTTTTTTTCTGCTGTAAAGTTGGGCATTTTAACATGGGGGTCTATGGAAATTGCTCCTAAGTGCAGTCAGTCCCTAGCGGCCCATGTATGAACTGCAGTGTGTTGCACTTCCGTATTGGCTTCCCGGCTGTTCCCCAGAGTTTGCCGCTTGGTTTGCACATGAGCCATGGCCAAATGGCTCGTAGCTGCTCTATGCCTTTCCACCGCTGCGTCTCATTCTCCCCCTCCTGGAGAGGGTGAGACAGGAACTGTTGTCAGTCATCCTGGTAGCCCCAGGACGCCGCTTGGCGCCATGGTACGCAGAAGTGACACAAATGATGGTGGGCCAGCCCTGGACGGTTCCTCAGTTCTGGGGGGCGCTGTCTCAGGAGGCAGGTGCAATAGAGGCGTTACCCACTCTGGGCCAACCTCTCCAGGCTTGGCTCCTGAGAGGGACAGGGGTTGACTTTCTGACAAAGTTATACAGACTATCCAGGCAGCAAGAGCAGGATCCACCACAGCCTGTTACAGGATGAAGTGGTTGGGATTCCAGCGGTGGTGTGAGGAAGGGAGTCTAGAGCCTCTGTCCTGTAAATTGGGCTCTGTTCTGTCCTACTTGCAGATACCTGTGGACAGGGGGCTTGCTCATTCTACAGTGAAGGTGTATGCAGCAGTCATCTCATCCTGCCATGAGGGATTTGGCGGCAGGTTAGCCTTTAGTCAACCGCTTATGACACGTTTTTTACAGGGTGTCAGGAAACATCGCCCAGTGGTGCATGTCTCCACCCCGCAGTGGGATCTGCCGTTGGTGCTCGAGGCTTTGGTTACAGAACCGTTTGAGCCTCTGGAGCTCTCCTCCCTGAAGGCGCTGTCATTGAATACAGCTTTGCTGCTTGTCTTGACTTCGGCCAAAAGAGTATGCGAGCTGACCGCTCTGTCGGTGCACCTAGGCCTGTTGCGATAATCAATCAATTTACTTATCGTACGATAAATAAAAATGGACTCGATAACTTTTCTGAGCTCGATAAATTACCGTTTACAAGCGTGTTTGTTTACATAAAGATGTAACCAGCATTTTAGCCCGGCGCGCTCCCACACAGCCCATGACAGAGCCAGGTCAGGACGCAAATGAATTAATATTATAGAGACAAGCAGGAGACAACGTGTGACTTTCTCGAGGGGAATTTGAAGTTAAATGGAAGTGGTTGCAAAACCTAATACCACATATCCGGTGTGGGAATATTTTGTATTTAAGCCAATTCAACGAGGCGAACCTACGGACTTGAATGAGCCGGGCGGTGTGTCGCATTTGTTTTAAAAAGGTAGCAACAAAAGCTAGCAATACGACCAACCTTAAACTGCACCTGAAACACAACCTACCCATTCCGTTTTCCCAGCTGGGAGAAAACACGGCAGCTGGAGATGGAGAGCCCCCACCTTCCCAACATGATAGAGAGAGCTCTGTTTTCCAGCTTGATTCTATTTAATTTATTGTTTTGGTTGTGTGTAATTTTAATTAATTTATTATATATAATTTATATATTTTAATATTATTTCACATTTCATTTGCAATTTTGAATGTTCAATAAAAAGTTCAGTTTGAAAGGATTTACTTGAATTATTATTATATATTATCATTTATGTCAGTAATCTAAAATGGTTTTACAACGGTGCCGACAATATTATCGTTTATCGCAATAATTTCCGGGAAAATGTATCGTCCAACAGAATTCATTATCTTGACAGGCCTAGGTGCACCCAAGTTGCCTTTTGATTCGGGGTGACCGAAGTGGGGCGACACTCAGACCGAACCCCTCCTTTGTTCCCAAGTACCTAAGGAGCTCGTTCAGGTCGAGGGCTACACAGTTAGACGGCTTTAGTCTTCCACCCCATACTGGGGACAGGGAGGCAAAATTGCGCCTGCTCGGCCCAGTGTGTGCGCTGGCATGTTATGTAGCGTGCACGGCTTCCATTAGGCGCACTGAACAGCTGTGTGTGTGCTTTGGGGATGGTGTGGCCGGTAAAGCTCTGTCCGAGAAACGCCTGACGGGATGGCTCTGCGAGTGCATTTCACTTGCCTATGGGCAGAGCCTTCCCCACTAAGGTCCATGCACACTCACACGAGGTAAGCGTGTGAGAGTGGGGGACATATTACACTAACGTTCTTCTCATGCTCCTTAGGGACCTGGGAAACGTAGTGTGCAGTGTGTAGTCACTTGCGCTGGCACCTGCAGGGTGGAGCTATGGGCTTATTCAGACCAATTAGGCTCTACCCAGCCAAGTAAGCTGTGGCCCCGACTTCTCCACAGTCAAAAACGGGTAATAGGAAGTTGGGGTGCGATGGCTGTTAACCAAAGGCCGGTCAGGGGCAGTGTGGTGGGTCAATTTTGTGGGATGACAGGGCGTTTATCCATTGGGGCTCCACCCACTGTACCCATAGAGTCCAGTAGAAGGCGGAGCCTGTGTGAGATAGAACAGTGGGTTACGTATTGTAACCCTAGTCCTATAAGCACAGGCGGAGCCCTCTACCTAGTGGCCCTGTCTTTCCTATGCCAATCGCTGAAAAGGGTGTAAGATGACAGTCAGCAGGTGTAGCCGCCTTATATACTGTGGCCTGCGCGCACATACAGGTAGGCTCGCCCTGATTGGCCGGCTACATTTATGCAAATTCAGTTTGTGAACGCTTGCGTATCATTGATGAAGAGTAGTACCGATAGAGTCCAGTAGAGGGCTCCGCCTGTGCTTATAGAACTAGGGTTACAATACGTAACCCACTGTTACCTCGCATGCAAGCTTGTTAGCAAGGTCAAAATTGGAGATAATTTGAGCGCAAAGCGACAATTTCAAGCAGTGCGCGACTTCCAGGGTAGAGCTCCCGCCTAGTCAGGTTGAACCACTCTCTCAACATAACGTCAGCACAGATTCAAAATTCAAGATTCAAAGGTTTTATTATCATATACAGTGTAGAAATGACAATGAGGAAAATCATATGACCCGAGCTCCTCCAACATATACATATATAATAAAATACAAAAACACAAATAGAAAATAGTGCAAGAAGTAAGGGGAACCAAAGACATGGCAGCCATCATCACCTGCGCCATCTTAGAAGAAGAGCCAGAAATGAGTGTTATAGTGTTGTGCAAGCAGACATTGAATAGGGCTGCATGATGAACCTACATTCTACAGCACAGGAACAAAGTTGATAAATGAACTCGTCCAGGGTTGGACAAGACATCTGAATGTTCTGGAGAATATCAGAATGGCCTGTAGTAGTAGTTTTGAAAATGCGCCGGTGAAGATTGCCGCATTGTCTTTTGGCTCCTCTCCAACTTTGCCCTTTTTCGCATTTTGTGCGTGTTATTTACTTTTTGCCATTTTACTTTTAACATGGTTCGCGACATGAAAGCCGACCGCACCAACTCTGCTATACAATATAGCAGAGAGAAACTTATTCACATCCTAAACTTCGTGGACAATAACCCACCAATAGACAATGGAGATTCACCATGGCTACCTGTTGCTATCCTACCTGAGAGACGCAAGAAGAAGACCAAGCGGGGGATCCGCGCCGGGATGCTGGTCAGACTGAGGAAACGAGAAAACCGACCCCTCTCCCGAGTATTCATCTGGCTAATGTTCAATCCATTGAAAATAAGCTAGATGAACTCAGAAGTCGGATTGCTTTTCAACGGGACATTAAGAACTGTAACGTGTTCATTCTCACTGAGACTTGGCTCAACCCCGCTATCCCGGACTCCGCCATTGTTCCTGACGGATTCACAATTTTTCGTCAGGACTGGACAGTTAACTTGGGGAAAAGTAAAGATGGCGGTGTGTGTGAAATTACTAATAACAACTGGTACACAGATGTGAAGGTTATTTATTCGGACTGTTCTGCTCATTTAGAGCACCTTATGATCACATGCCAGGCTTTTCACCCGCCGAGAGAATTCACATCTGTTGTGATTACAGCAGTGTATATTCCGCCGCTAGCCGACAACAACACAGCACTCGACCAGCTGTTTGGGATTATCGACAAGACCGAGACTTCACGGCCAGAGGCGGTGTTCGTTGTGGCCGGGGATTTTAACACCGCTAACATGAAGAAGGTCCTGCTGAAGTATTTCCAACACATCAGCTGCCCGACGCGCGGGGGAAGCATACTGGACGATGTTTATTCCCCTTTTCGACATGGATATAAGGCTCTTTCCCTTCCACAAATCAGACCACATCTCACTGCTGCTGCTGCCTGCTTACAAGCAGAAACTCAGACGGGACAGACCGGTAACAAGGACACTACAGCGATGGAGTGAGGAGTCAGATTCAGCTCTGCAGGATTGCTTTGCATCTACTGATTGGAGTGTGTTTGAGGACAATAACATCAACACACACACGGATACGGTCGTCTGCTACATTGGGAAATGCATCAATGACGTGGTACCGAAGGTTTCTGTACGAACATTCCCAAATCAAAAGCCCTGGATAAACGGCGAGGTGCGTGGCAAACTCAAAGCGTGCACTATCGCACATAGAGCTGGAGATTTAGAGGAGTTCAGGAAATTTAGGAATGAACTCCGGAGAGCAATCAGCAGTGCAAAGAGACAATACAAAGAGAAAGTGGAATCTGACTTCAAAGGCTGTAACACCTGGAATATGTGGGCGGGACTAAGAACAATGACAGACTACAAAGGAGTAGCGTGGGGTGCTGCGGGAGTGTTTGCGCGCATCTCTCCGAGATGAGCTGGACAATTTTTTTTTGCACGATTTGAGAGCAGCCAGGCTGGGGGTGCAGAGAAGGATCAGGAGCCAGAGCCCTGCCCTTTTGTTTTAAACAGGGCAGATGTGTGCAAATCTTTTAAAAGGGTTAACCCACACAAGGCTCCTGGACCTGATGGCATCCCTGGCCGTGTTCTCAGGGTGTGTGCAGTTCAGCTGGCAGAGGTGTTCACAGACATCTTCAACAGGTCCCTGCTGCAGTTTCTAGTCCCCACATGTTTGAACACTCCATCATCGTTCCTGTCCCCAAAAATCACCAGCCTCGACGACTACCGCCCAGTAGCACTCACCTCCATCATAATGAAGTGCTTTGAGCGGTTAGTCAAAACCTTCATCACTTCCTCCCTCCCTGACTCTCTGGACCCCTTGCAGTTTGCCTGCAGAGCAAACAGGTCCACAGACGACGCCATAGCCCTCACCATCCACACTGCCCTCTGACACCTGGACCAGAGGAACACTTATGTGAGAATGCTGTTCATTGACTACAGTTCAGCCTTCAATACCATTGTGCCCTCCAAGCTGGCCATCAAGCTCGGGCTCAACAGCGCCCTCTGTGACTGGATCCTGAACTTCCTGACGGGCAGACCCCAGGCAGTGCGGGTGGGAAACATCACATCCTCCACCCTGATCCTCAACAGCGGAGCCCCTCAAAGCTGCGTGCTCAGCCCTCTCCTCTACTCCCTGTTCACTCACGACTGCGTGGCCACACACAGCTCCAACACCATCGTGAAGTTTGCTGACGACACGACCGTCATCGGCCAGATCACAGACGGCGACGAGACGGCATACAGAGAGGAGGTCGGAAACCTGACATCTTGTGCCAGGATAACAACCTCCATCTCAACGTCAGCAAAACCAAGGAGCTGATTGTGGATTACAGGAAGCAGCAGAGAGAGGAACACGCCCTCATCGCCATCAATGGGACTACAGTGGAGAGAGTCAGCTTCAGGTTCCTCTGGGTCCACCTCACTGAGGACCTGACTTGGACTCTTCACACCTCCACCATCACCAAAAAAGCTTGACAGCGGCTCTTCTTCCTCCGCAGGTTGAGGAGGTTCAACATGGACTCCAGGATACTCTGCAACTTCTACAGGTGCACCATAGAGAGGATCCTGACCTTCTACAAGTGCACCATAGAGAGCATCCTGACCTTCTACAGGTGCACCATAGAGAGTATCCTGACTGGCTGCATCACGGCCTGGTACGGCAGCTGTACCCCCCTCAATCGTGAGGCTTTACAGAGGGTGGTGAAAACTACACAGAACATCACCAGGACGGAGCTGCCATCCATGGAGGACCTTTACTCCCAGCGGCTCAGGAAGAAATCCCTCCGGATTATCAAAGACCCCCATCACCCCAGCCACAGACTGTTCAGTCTGCTGCCGCAGCATCCAGACAAAAAACACCAGATTCAGAGACAGTTTCATCCCACAGGCAATAAGAATGTTAAACACCTGAACTGTTGTAACAACATCCATAACATTAATCTGCTACTTAGTAATTATTTATCTATTTATCTAATATATCATTCCAATAGCTTGCAATAGCTTGCATATCGAGTCTTATTTCACTACTATTTTTCTTTTTATATTTACTTTTTAATATTTACTTGTACTATATTTTTCTGTATTATTGTGTTGCACTGTTGGAGAAGCCTGTTACCTAAAATTTCCATTGACATAACTACTCCGTAGCTATGTTCGTATGTCAAATATAGAACCTTGAACTAGTCCAATGGTGTCAGGTAATATATTTTTCCCTTAAACATCATCATTTAAGTTGCACTTTAAATTTAAATATGCTCTTTCTTCTGGTTTTATATTTGTATTGTCTGCGAGGGGGGTGTTTGAATTGTCCCGCCCATATCACGTACAATGTGTTGGAGCATTAGCACACAAAACCTATATACCACTCTACAAAAAACAGGATAGGGCCCCTTCAAGTCCATTTTGAGCTAGTTCCTGTCCATAAGTGTTTGTATATATTTGTATTTTCAACCATTAGACTTTATACATATTTTGTAGGATCATATAAGTAGGCCTAAATCACATCAGGCAGATAAGATCAGTTCATTGTATAGCTTAATCTTTAGGTTTTGCCTTTTTTAAATACATATACATTAATAATACGTTATAGTTTATACATGTTTTGGGTCAATTATATTCATGACTAGTCTAAAAATCTGTTAAATATTTTGAATTATTATTTCGATTCAGCCAACAACACATAGGTTGAATATTCCTGTACTTTCTAATTGCAATTTAAATAGTTGAAATAAATATTACAATACCGGTTTTCTTTTCAAAATCGTGCAGTGCCTAAATAGAAAGTAGTCCACAGCTATTTGTATCTTTCAGAGAGTTTATTATATAAGGGATAATGTGCTGCGACGCGGTCATTATGGGGAAAAGAACACCGACAGGCTGATCAGGAGCCCGACGCGAAGCGGCGGGATTTCTAGTTCTATTTGATCGTTCTATCTGAACGTTGTTTGATCGTGGAATCAAACACGCCTATTGACCAATCAGAGAGCTTGCTGAAACCTATGTGTTATAGAATGTTTAATATTCTACAGAAAAACAGCTGAATCATGAAGCCGACAGAGGACAAGGAAAGTAACAACTGATAACACTTACAGTAAGTGCAAATTAGGCTCTCTTTTTGTCAAAAAATACCCCGAAATGTACACTTTGTGTTATTTCAGTGGTGAGGTTTTCTTTAATTTTGCACAATTAAAGAAACAAATAAAACCTAGTAAATACTTGAAGAGGTCATTGTGAGCCTCTCCGCTCACACAGGGTTCAAATAGGGACGGAAAGAGCAGGTTGGTTGAACACAGGTGTTTATTAACTCCAAACAAAAATATACGCGGGTCTCAAACTTTGCCCGGGTGGGAACCTTCACAGGTCCTTTGGCGACCTTCCAGGATCCCGCCTACTGCAAAACAGCCAAGAACCAGGTTACGACATGCTTTTATTCCGGCACTGATTACCTGATTCCGATCAGCTGTCTGGTCTCCGGCCGAGCCACTCCCTTCACTCCAGCAGCCAGCGCCCAAACCACACCCCGCTACCACAGTCATCAAAAAAGCAACCAGATTAAATATTTGCTCATGCAATTGATCATGGCATTTATGATCTTCTGAATAGATAATACCAGTAACATGTTTGTATATGACAACAAATGTAATTTCCAGCAGAAATGTTCTTTGAGTTTTGACATTTTTGTAGAGTTGCCCACATAGATTCCTCAAAAGAATATATTCCTGAAAAAAACACAGGCAAGATTTTCACCCTAGGTGCTTTCTTTTTCAAATGTGAAGCACCGACTGCTTGTTGTTTGTCTGTCTCATTCTGTCCTTGACCGCTGCAGACAAACCCACACAGCTATGTGGACATGGAATGTTCTGTGAGGGGGCTCTGTGACATGGGGCACATGAAAAACACTGTCTTTTTAAATAGTTACATTAACCCTTGTGTGGTGTTCATATTTTTGTTATGTTTGTGGGTCTGGTGGACCCGCTGCCTTTTTGGGTTACAATTCAAAACAATCAAACTATTTTATGGTAAAATACTCTACAGATGTTTACTTCATCTCAATTACAAGCAATATAAACAGCATATATGGTTAATACTTGCCCTTTTACATTTATTAGATCACATTGATGGATTAAAGTGCAACTTGTTTCTTTGCCCGCTGACCGGCTGGTCCTGGGGCTCGTCTTTTCTAGTTTTGCAACTAGCTGATGCTCAATCTCATCCTCTTCTCCAAAGTCACTGTCAGACTCAGAATTCTCAAAAATGTGATCCTCACATTCTGGAACCTCTTCTTCTTTCAAATTAAATTTCATAGACCGGATGGTATCTCTGTCCATTTTGCTTATTTTACTTTACATTTTCTTTCAAAGGCAAACATTCTTTCAAATTAAGTATATTTTTCGTTTTTTTAAACCATACACGCTTCTGTTTGTTTCTTTCTCTTTTTCTGAGATGTTCCAGGAGCTGTTCTGCTCGGAGACTCACAGCGTCCATTTCCCAATTGTCACTGTTATACGGTTGTTAAAGGTAAAAAATGACAAGTTTTTAAAGGGCATACCTTGTACTCACACTGGCAACTTCATCAATCATTACTATTTCTGCAGGTCGTGTGCCAATGCAGGTTGACGGTATGTTCTAGCAGTTCATTCAAAAACATGATGTAAATAATATTTGAAATGTGTGATGGACACTACAGAAAATAGTTTGCTCTGCCTCGGAGCTACAGCCTCTGTAAACCCCCCCCCCCCTCTTTCTCCCTGTCTGTCTTCCCGTCTGACAGTGAATGGATTCACAGCTACAATTAGCATCAATCTGCCATACAGCTCAATTAAATGACTCTTAATAGACTCCACTTGCAAGATGCTGCAATAGACTGCACAATGAGAGACACAGAGAGAGCCAGCAACCCCCTAACACATCATGTACTATTATCTTTCATCCAAACTGCATTTGGATGACGTCTTCTTACCTTACAACCATCACATGTAACACAATAAAATATAAACCCAGCCTCATTATAGTCAAACTGAAATGAATAGAGAAGAGAAACAAAGGCTAAGGACAGGAAAAACAATGATGTCAACTATAAAACAGTAGAAAGCCAAGAAACAGGATTTAACCCTTTTGTCACTCTTGCTTTCACAGCTATAATTAGCAATGATCACCAATGATACTTCAGGGGTGTCCAACCTTTCTCCATCTGAGAGCTACTTTGAAAAAATGAAAGTGGCAAAGAGCTACTTGCATCGCGTCGCTTACATTTATTCACATAGCACTCATCAGTTTAATTAAAGGGGACCTATCATGCAAAATGCACCTTTGTACGTCTTTTATACATGAATATGTGTCCCCGGTGTTCCAGGAAACTCAACAAGTGTCAGAAAACACAACCCTCTCTATTTTCCTCCTTAGCCAAATCTCTAAAAAAGGGGCTGCAACGGATCTGAAAAAAACGGATCCAGATTTCAACACTTTTCTACGTCACAAAGAGGTGCTCCGCTTATTGGTCAACTCTCCACCTATCAGGGGAATGAGCCACGGCCACGTGCATTGCCAAACCTCTCATTTGCATATACTGGAGGACGGATTTCCGTCCATTTGGCTATTCAAATGTTAACGAAACGGACAGACTTCCGTGCACATCAGCGGCTGTCGGATTAAAACAGTTTAATGCACTACACTCACGTACCCAGGATTCCTGCTCCTTTCCTGGGTTACAAAGTGAGGTGACGCAGCCTGTCCTCTGGGTGCGCTCTGTGGGGGGGGGTATCGCAGCCAGCTCATCTCTGCCTGCCTGCCGCTGCGCTCTGCCTCTATCCACACAACTTTTCCCCGCCTTTCAGAGACTTATTGCTGGGTTAAACTCTAAGTTACAAACTGTACACATTGCATTCTTGCTAATTAGCCAAAATATGAACGGAATAATTAGCAAGCATCGTAACAAACAGAATAAAATAAATAGGGACAACAGCTTGTCAACTAACCATTCCGAAACGTCCTGCTGCAACCGAGATGTTTGCACCTCCACCAAAACCTCACACAAAATATGCTTGAACACATGCATTGCTCTGAGATGACATGTTTATTCCACACTCGTAATCACAGCAAACATGGTAACATGACTCTCGCCGGCTCATGCCCCCCTCTTCTGCAGGGGGGCTTTGTCAGCTGCTGCTCAGAATTGTCAAAGACAGGCTTGGAATAGAGCGAAAATGAGCGAAACGAGGCATGGCTAAAAAATGATCTG
Organism: Notothenia rossii; assembly: GCF_949606895.1. NCBI lineage: Eukaryota > Metazoa > Chordata > Actinopteri > Perciformes > Nototheniidae > Notothenia > Notothenia rossii. Next base: position 58,653,552 of record NC_136905.1, on the reverse strand, counting down.
TTTGGTATTTTGAAAAATAAAATTTATACCTTATATAGGTATGGTCATACACTATATCATTTAAATATAGCATGATAGGTCTCCTTTAAGCTATACTTTTGTACACGTGTGAAATTGCAATACCCAAAGCTTGTCAAAAATCAAGGTCCAAGAAAACGACAATTTCTCACATATTATTATGGCCCACATAGTAAGTACATCACCTTAATCAGGCATTGCATGGAGTCCACCATAGAGGTGTATGCTGGACCCACTTAGGTTGACTCTAATAGTCATTTAAATTTTCATCAGTCAGTCTTGTTCTGTATTTAGATTTCATGACATTCATGTCAGAAACAGCTGCTTCACAAAGGTAGAATAGAACCAAATAAAGCAGACATTTTCAGTGCTGCTTGGTGAATGTTCTTATAGTTTTCTGGGTCTAGGCTCCAGATATTTTATGAGTTTTGCTGGGACTTAAGCTGAACATGATTTTGGAGATTTATAAGCTCCATCTCCATCTACACAGGATTGACACTGAACAATGCAGCCATCTTTTTCTTCTTCATCGTCTTGACATTAAATTATAAACCATAATAAATCAATTGTATAGGTCTAGCCTCCCTGTGTGTGAAATTGTTCCATCCTCAAAAACAAAAAACTAATGCTTCTGTAGTCTAGCTGCAGCTTCTAGCAACGGTCTTCTGTTAAAAAAAAAGGACACTGAATGTCCTGAATGTGGCATCGCACACATGACTTCAGTCTGAACACAGCAGACAACAGGAGTATAACAGCATTATAAAAACAAAAATAGTGCATGTGGGTGCACACTTAGATTCTCTGTCTTACTGTTGCATAAATCCCATGAATGTATGAGATTAAGTTAGCTTCATCATATCTCAATCAGTGATTAAGTGAATAATAACGTTTCTATCAGGTTACTATCAGCCTGTCACTCTTATTAGTAGTTATTTTTCAGGAGGGGGCGGGGTTTGGGGGAACAGAGGAGATGGTGATCGCGGAAGCTTTCCTCCTGCCTTCACAAACTTTACACACGTATTAATCAACTGAAAATATTAAGAGGATATTCATACTCTGCAATCCAAGACTTGATTAAATCCACCAAAAACCTGACATGACGATAACGAGTGTTTTTTAGAAACACAAATCCCTGCTGTGTGTCTCTCAGCCGCAGCGACGCGGACTGATTCAGAGCGGGTCATTCTGCTGTTGGTTGTGGACTGGTGTTGCTGGTGTTGGTGGATAAAGCAGACTGCTCAATGTGTGGTGTCATTGTGATGCTGTAACATCTGTTCCTTGATCTCTGCGTCATGGACCAATTTTATATTCGTGTGACAGAAAACAATTCTAAAATAAAAAAACTTTATTGTCCAGCCGCGGCCGAAAAATCAAGAAGCAACGTTACTACGCTATAATCGATAATCGAGCGGCGAGCTACTGAAAAGCTGCCCACGAGCTACGATCGACATGTTGGAGGCCAAACCTGTCTCCTAAAAGTTACGTTCCCACAGAACTAAACTACATTCTCAATTACGTTTAACTAGAAACGTATTTACTCCCACGTTACGTTTCTTATGAACGTATCTTAAATAAGTTTATTTTCTACATATCTTTGCCATTTATTGTCTTGCTTATAATAATGATAATAGTAATTTATAAATATCATTTTAGAGCATTCGCCGGCTGTTACTCTCATGAGTGAGGCAGAAAATAATAGTTTTAACATGTCAAAAAGCTGCTGTCGTTTATTGCTCCTCAAACATTAAAACAAATCCAGAGTTACGTGTTTCTGTACTTCCTTTAAGAAGAAAGGACAGTAACAGAAGATCTCTGTGACGCTAGATGTGGTGTTGTTAATGCGATTCAGTTTAGGATGGCCGAAGTCACTACACTACCCATAATCCCCAGCTATTGTTTGGGACTACAGTTCCGTTGACAAACCCTGTGATTAATCTTCAAACTTTGGGATTTGGATGTTGGAGTGAAAGTGCGCCAAGGTTACGCCGAGCGTCAAGCTCTTTGAAATGGAACGAAACCACGGCAGACTATTCAAAACTGGATTTGAACGCCCCCCGAGAACTACAAATGCTGGCTATTGTGTTTCGCAACATGTTCTCTATGGCACGTCTCTACTGGGAATCGTAGTTTTAAAATACGTTTTCGTTTTTCCCAAAATTAGAAGTTGACAGTATTAAACTGTGTAGGCCTACAGCCCTGGAGGTTTAGGCAATAGGAAACAAATTGGTGTGTACAAATGTAAAACATGTAATTACTAAATGGGTGAAAATCGCTTGTATCCATAATGGGCAGCATTAATATATACCAGCGTTTCTCAAAGTGTGGGGCGCGCCCCACTGGTGGGGCGCAGAGATGTGATAGGTGGGTCGCAAATGGACGTGATGAACGGGAGTTTTTTATTTATTTATTTTTAATTAATTTTTGGGACCTCAAGCCGGAATCGAACCTGGGTCCTCGCGGGCGTTAGTGGACTGTTACATCCGGAGACTCGCAACGGCGGTGGACTTTCACAGCGCCGGATCCACCAGAGCCTCGCAATGGCGGGTGTTTGCGGCGGCGGGTGCGGTTCCGGCGCAGCGGCGCTGTGAAAGTCCACGGCCCACCTATGTCAGAGCCAGCGGTCCACCAAAGGCAGCGGCCCACCGGGAAAAGTCCCGAATCTCCCGATGGCCAATCCGAGCCTGCTCACACACACACAACTGAAACCAAAATCATTTACAGCGTTGCAGTCGGGAAGAAAAGCCATGTGGAGCGGCACCTCACCACTTCACAAGGAGTTTAACCGTGACACTTTTCGAAATCCCGTTTGTGTCCCCCCACTTTACAATTAGGCCTATGTTTATTGTAATTTTTTAACGCAAGCACACAGCCTCTGTAAGCGAGCGAGACAGAGAGAGAGAGCGAGAGAGCTAGAGAGAACACACATTTATCTATTTAATATAGTCTAGTTGTAAAAAATAAAGTAAGAAATCATTCCAATGTGTGCTATAGGACAGTAAAAAAATAAATAAATAGTGATTAGTAAAATATGCATAAAAAGAAAGAATGCTAACTAGGTAACATCAGATCAGAATAAACCAGTTTGAATGATTTGTTATTGGTTTTGATCATATTCTAAAGATGTTTGGATTATTGAAAAGTATACAGCTCCCTTTCAGTGTGTTGAGAGCTGTATCCATAAATTCATTTTTTGCTCAAAGTGCACCAGATTGAGGCATTTCACTTCAACATTTAAAAAAAAAAAATCTTCCCGGGGGTGCATGCCCCCGGACCCCCCTGGAGGAGGTGAGGTCCACCCCTAAATGAAGCAGGTTAAAATAATTCAATTGCATACATTTTCTTTTAGTAAACATTGAAAACGGGTCCCACAGACCCAAACAGCACACAGAGGTTAAAGGTAAGCATATAATAACGTTCAAATGTGCTAAATATATACACTGCAAAAAAACTAAAAAAGACGAGTAAAAGCAGCTCACGACTTGTTTTATTTTTTGAAAGTAGCTCTCATCCTAAAAAAGGTTGGAGACCCCTGTTATAGAACGATACATTTGACAATTTTAAGCTTGGCCTACCATTTTATTGGAGCGATGAGGAACAGGTGGGGCTTGAAAAGGCCCACCTGTTCAAAGTGGGGAATGACAGAAAAAGTTTGAGAACCACTGATATATACCCAAATGACAGCTCATTGTTACTTTGTAATTCTACTCCACTACAATTCAGAGGTTAACCTGGTATTTTTACTCCACTACATTTATTTTAGTTACTTTGCCGATTCCAATTAATGATGTGAAATATAAACAACCCTTAAAGCAGACTTTAGTTACACCTGAGTAAAATTCAGGGGAAGGTGATTGTCAAGTGCCAACAATCAGGAGAGATATTTGATAGTTGGTGCTTGAGAACACTGAACATTTATCTGCAGATCTCTATCAAGTATATTAATTACTCGTTATTCTCTTCTAATTGTTAATTAAAAACTGTATATAATTGTTGCTATTTTGCACATCCCTTTCAAGATTCCAAGATTTTCTAAGCTTTATTGACATATCATATACACAACTACGGTGTAGTTATGCAATGAATGAAAAACTTGGGACACAGGTTCCTCAACAGTGCATTACAAGACATCTATCAATATGTGTGTACCTCCGCCATTAAACTGTCATATTCTGCACATTTCTTATACTATCTACATACATAAGAGTATAATTGATGTGTATAATATCAGTTAAAATAAGTGCTTCAACACAGTTAACATTGCAGGAAAGCAATATATTAGACCTTAACCTAAAGTATTCTTTAATGTGTTAATAAAGGTTCATTAGTTTGTCTGTTTTGCACATCCTCCTATTAATATATTTGTAGGCTACATCCTGCACTAAACTGTTTTATTGTAGAGATCACTTACAGTATCTTCTTGATTTTTTCTATTCTATATTTCTATCATTGACCTTCTACTTTCCCCCTATGTATGTACTCTTAATATTTTTTTCATCAAATAACATTATTCAACAAAAATAACATTATTCAACAAAAAATAATTCAATAATGTGCTTTAACCACTAGGCGGTGCACACAAGGTGCACACAGCATACTAATAATAACTTTGTATTATTAGTGTAGAACACTTATGTATGTATAACATCTGAAGATGTGTAGTTTTATTCATGTTTTTAAATAATTGTACAAGATATTGCTCTACTATTTCTCATGTTTTACTTCTACACATTAATATCTGATTTGTAAAACATCACAGACAGAAAGGCATATCTGTCATTTAATGGTAAGCTAATGAAATTGTGATTCCATAGATGTGTCTCCCATCACCCAAATCCCCTGACTATTCTCTCAACTCAGTATTTACATTCTTATATTTCAAAGAAAGTAATATCTTTAAAAACTACAAGTCCTTTTCTATCAGCTGTGCACCGTTATGGTGTAAATATAACCAATTGGATCAAATATTAAAAAAAATATATAAAAGTCAGCCGAATTACTATTGATACTGCGAGGAGACATATTTTGTGAAAAGAAATGCAAGATGTTGTTTAATTTTTGATATATATATGATCCACGTCATATATTCAGTTTTGGCGGCAGTTCTTCAAGTTTGTCCAGAAGTCTTCTCATCAGGGCTCTATAAATAAAGAACTACGGCAGATGTGTATGATATAATGCAGTCGAACCGTGTATTACAATACCGTTATGTGATGACTTCCAAAGAGAAAAGCAAGAACACTCGGAATAAAGTTTTTTTTTTTTTGTTTTTAAATGTTTTCGGACATATCACATTAACATCATATCCCAACATGCATTGCGGCTAAAACATCCAATCAACGAGCTTCAAGCTGAGGATTTTGGGTAATCTGTTCAGTGGGTTTGTGGTGTGTATCGCTCGAAATGTCCCTCGGCCTACGTCTCTTTCCGGTGACTTTATTTACGGCTAAAAAGCATGCTAAAAAGCCCAAGATTATAGAATTAAACGAATAGATAAAAACAAGGATAATTATGTGTTATTGTTGAGTAAATAACAGTGTGTTATTTAGAAAAGAATAACAAATTAGAAGGAAAAAAACACTGGCATGTAATTTACGTTGGAAATAGAATGGTTTTGAATAATAGATGAGTAAAATCTACGTCACTTTACAGCCCCGCCCACTTTTGGGGAAACCAACGCTGTCATTTGAACGGCGATCAAGCCTGAAGCCACAGATATCTTCTGTTACTGTCCTTTATTCTTAGAGGAAGTACAGAAACACGTAACTCTGGATTTGTTTTAATGTTTGAGGTGCAATAAACGACACAGCAGCTTTTTGGCATGTTAAAACTATTATGTTCTGCCTCACTCATGAGAGTAACAGCTGGCGAAATTACAGCCTCGCCTACTGATTTCAACTGTGTGCTCTAAAATGATATTTATAAATGACTATTATAATTATTATAAGCAAGACAATAAATGGCAAAGATATGTAGAAAATAAACGTATTTAAGATACGTTCATAAGAAACGTAACGTGGGAGAAAATATGTTTCTAGCTAAACGTAATTGAGAATGCAGTTTAGTAATGTGGGAACGTAATTTTTTGGAGACAGGGTTGAGGAGGCCCCTGTACTAGATGGACTATAGCTTGCCATGAGTCTTTACTTTATTGTTTGTTGAGGTGTCTAGGGTTAAGGTTATAGGTTACCACAATGCTGAAAGGTACTTAAGACTTCAATTAAATCTCCATATTTCCCCCCCCCAAAAAAAAACGATTTCCATTTAAACTATTGGCATGTAAATAAAGTTTTGCATGTAGTGTGTCGCCTCAAATCATATTCACCTCCATCAGAATTTGAAAAATAAATAAATAAATCTCTGGGAATCTACTCCACTGACCTCAACCATGAGTACATACTTTCCAATACGTTTTTTGTGTAAGTGCGATTCCTTTTCTTCGTTATAGTTTCCATCATATTCTGCCAAAAAAGTGCATCCGGGTATCTTATTTGGCCAGTAGGGCGTAATGGCAACAAGAATGTGACAGGTTGGCAAGCCCCCAAGACATTTGGCTCAATTTGCGGGAAGTTATAAAATGCTATGCAGTCCCTCGCAAAGTGGGATACCTGTTCACACGAGTCATAGGTAGTCATAACATAATATAAGCTCATTAGTGACTTCTAAAGCACAAGTAGTCAAGAACATCCAAAAATATTCTAATATTGTGTAATAAGTCACATTGAGAAAGTAAAATCAAAGTTGTAATAAACAACATTTTTTTCTTGAAGAAAGCCAACAATAAACTTAACACCAACAGATATGTAAATAGAAAATCTTAAAACAGCATAAAGTACATTTAATAACTAACATATTCATCAACTTTTCAAAAGTGTCCTCGAACATGCCATGATAGCATCAATAAACAGTAATGGTTATCGCTAATTAAATGCAACATTATACATTTATATTAAAATCAATTATAGAAAACAATGTTTTAATACATTTGTTCCCCTTCCCCTGCTATTCCTCATGTGTCCTCCCTTCTCAGTTAAGGTCGCCTCTCACTCCATCAGCTTCCTGCGTATTGATTCCTCAGCTGCGCTCATCACATTTCAGCTTCCTAGTTAAAAATGATGTCACTTCATAAAATATCAATGTATTGATGTTTCATAACCCCGACAGTTAGTCTATTAATCAGTGTATAATGATGCACTAAATCCCAAAAATCCAATATGCGGGAACATGATTTGACACTAACATTTTTCAATGGGTCGATATTCGAGCTCTGACATTGGGCATTGCAGAAAAGGATTCCATTTCATCATGTTGGAATTTAAAATAGGACAGAGTAAGTGAAAAAAGACTATCATTAAAAAGTATCATTTACAAGAGTTTTTCAAATGAATCCTTGTCTTGAGGATGTAAAGAGGCTTGTTGTAAACTGATGTATGCAGTTTGAGCCTCATTTACCCAATGCTGAAAACTGCTGCTGTAAAGGTATCGTGTTCTTAGTTGTATTATACGGTGGCAGACAGGTGTAAACCCGTTTCAACGGCCCAACACATTTCCAAAAGGAGAAATCCCCTGAAGTATCAAAAACGATGACAAATCGAAAAACACAAATGTGCCAAAACACATGCAAACGAAAAAAACATCTTCTCCGACACATGCGCAGCATTTACAAAAAGCGCTTCATAAACGAAACACTGCAAGAAGCTCAAACTCAACGGAAATGGGGACACTAAACAGTGATGCACACAGCTGGGACCGGAGCGCTTGTTGATGTTTGGGAATCATAACGTTGGCCAACTGTCACTGTGAACTTACCTAAAATCAAAGTTTTATTGGTTTTATTTTTAACAATGTGATCGCACAATTTCTTCCAATACTATTGCGCAGCGTCCACATGGCGGCGTGCGTTGAAGCTTGCCAGTGAGCTTGTCTGAAACTCGACCAACAACCAATCACATGAATCTCCCGCCCCGGACACACAAGCACGCCATTTGATTGGCTAGAGCTTGTACTGGCATATGATTTGATTGGCTGACGCTTCCGCCGAAGCTTCAAAAGTTGAACATTGTTCAACTTTTGAAGCGAGTAACGCGAGCAAAGCTAAGCAACGCTCCCACAATGCAGTTTGGCAAAGCGTGACGTCACCCCATTCAAAGTGAATGGGCAGAAGCGTTGAAGCTTCAACGCACGCCGCCGTGTGGACGGGCCGTTGCAGATCGGCTTTAAGCTAGCTAGCTAACCTAATCATTTCAAATATACTGACCAAACACTTACAGACATGAAACAGACTAACTCCGCCAATACCAACAAAGTCTCACGGCATTTTGTGTTTTTTTTGTGTACAAAATTAATCTATTAATTCGTGTTCACCAACACGATTTTTCGCATTTTTTTCGTGTCAAAGAACGATTTTAAAAGCAATGTAAATAATAACAAATTTGAAGGAAAAAGAGATTGAAAAAATACAGATTTCAGTATTCTGACACAGAACGATTTTAGAAGCAATGTATTTCTATTACATAGGTAGTATGTTCCGTGCCTGCACCAAATAATAACAAATTAGAAGGGGAAAAAAATATATATATACAGATTTCAGTATTCTGAGGCCCTTTGCCCCATTTATTTTCCTCGCGGATGGCAAAAAAACTCGGACATTATACAATTTAAAATAAATTGGCCTTAGGCTGGCCACAATAAAAGGCCACTCTGAAACGTGCAGTTTTGCTTTATTGGGGAGTCTGGGGGGGTCCGAAAACCCTAGGGTTAAACCCCAACCCTGACCCTAACATGTCACCCATTGAACATGTTTGGGATGCTCTGGATCGGCGTATACAACAGCGTGTTCCATTTCCTGCCAATATCCAGCAACTTCGCACAGCCATTGAAGAGGAGTGGACCAACATTCCACAGGCCACAATCAACAACCTGATCAACTATATGCGAAGGAGATGTGTTGCACTGCGTGAGGCAAATGGTGGTCACACCAGATACTGACTGGTTTTCGGACCCCCCCAGACCCTGAAGCTGTGCGAAGTTGCTGGATATTGGCAGGAACTGGAACATGCTGTCGTATACGCCGATCCAGAGCATCCCAAACATGCTCAATGGGTGAAATGTAAGGGGTAGGGAATGTTCCGGTTTTTGGAGAAAATTAACATGGGATCACTCCGGTCAATGTACGTACTTTGTCTCACTGGAATATTAATGGCCAGATTGAATACAACATCGACCAAAATTCTCCGGTCAATGACAGGAGAGTTTTGAAAGTGACAGAACACTGTTCCACACATTTAAAAACACTTAATCAATGTTTACCCAGGATCCATGCACCTTTCCTGGCTTGTAAAATGTGGTGATGCGCCCTGGAGGTAGCGGGCAGGCTCTGTGCGTGGTGCTGAACCCCAGCCTGTCTATGTGGAATACAAAAACAAACAAAGACAAACACCTTTAAGGTCACCAGGGGCGTGAGGTTCTGGTTCTGGCGGTGTGCATGGAGGGGTTTGACCTGGACCCCTGACACAATGCACACAGCCTGGAGCAGTGGAGCAGCGGCTGGGCCGTGTTCCCCCTTTTGTCCATTTGCCTATCAGTTTGTTAACGAAATGGACAGAGCCTGTTTTTTCCCCCTAAAAGTGACTTTTAATGGTGGTTTTTGCATTTAAATGATGGGTCTTATCATTCACAAGGGTCCCCGACACAATGCACATAGTCTGGAGCTCGCTGGGGTCCTGCATATACTTTAATCACACTTTTGTCCATTTGCCTATCAGTTTGTTAACCAAATGGACAGAGCCTGTTTTTTCCCCCTAAAAGTGACTTTTAATGGTGTTTTTTGCATTTAAATGATGGGTCTTATCATTCACAAGGGTCCCCGACACAATGCACATAGTCTGGAGCTCGCTGGGGTCCCGCATATGCTTTAATCACACTTTTGTCCATTTGCCTATCAGTTTGTTAGCCAAATGGACAGAGGCTGCGTTTTCCCCCTAAAAGTGACTTTTAATGGTGGTTTTTGCATTTAAATGATGGGTCTTATCATTCACAAGGGTCCCCGACACAATGCACACAGCCTGGAGCAGTGGAGCAGCGGCTGGGCTGTGTTCCCCCTTTTGTCCATTTGCCTATCAGTTTGTTAACGAAATGGACAGAGCCTGTTTTTTCCCCCTAAAAGTGACTTTTAATGGTGGTTTTTGCACTTAAATGATGGGTCTTATCATTCACAAGGGTCCCCGACACAATGCACATAGTCTGGAGCTCGCTGGGGTCCCGCATATGCTTTAATCACACTTTTGTCCATTTGCCTATCAGTTTGTTAACCAAATGGACAGAGCCTGTTTTTCCCCCCTAAAAGTGACTTTTAATGGTGGTTTTTGCATTTAAATGATGGGTCTTATCATTCACGAGGGTCCCCGACACAATGCACATAGTCTGGAGCTCGCTGGGGTCCCGCATATGCTTTAATCACACTTTTGTCCATTTGCCTATCAGTTTGTTAACGAAGTGGACAGAGGCTGTTTTTTCCCCCTAAAAGTTATTTTTAATGGTGGTTTTTGCATTTAAATGATGGGTCTTATCATTCACCAGGGTCCCCGACACAATGCACATAGTCTGGAGCTCGCTGGGGTCCCGCATATGCTTTAATCACACTTTTGTCCATTTGCCTATCAGTTTGTTAACGAAGTGGACAGAGGTTTTTTTTTCCCCCTAAAAGTGACTTTTAATGGTGGTTTTTGCATTTAAATGATGGGTCTTATCATTCACGAGGGTCCCCGACACAATGCACATAGTCTGGAGCTCGCTGGGGTCCCGCATATGCTTTAATCGCACTTTTGTCCATTTGCCTATCAGTTTGCTAACGAAGTGGACAGAGGCTGTTTTTTCCCCCTAAAAGTGACTTTTAATGGTGGTTTTTACATTTAAACGATGCTCTTATCATTCACCAGGGTCCCCGACACAATGCACATAGTCTGGAGCTCGCTGGGGTCCCGCATATGCTTTAATCACACTTTTGTCCATTTGCCTATCAGTTTGTTAACGAAGTGGACAGAGGCGGTTTTTTCCCCCTAAAAGTGAGTTTTAATGGTGGTTTTTGCATTTAAATGATGGGTCTTATCATTCACCAGAGTCCCCGACACAATGAACATAGTCTGGAGCTCGCTGGGGTCCCGCATGTGCTTTAATCGCACTTTTGTCCATTTGCCTATCAGTTTGTTAACGAAGTGGACAGAGGCTGTTTTTTCCCCCTAAACGTGACTTTTAATGGTGGCTTTTGCATTTAAATGATGGGTCTTATCATTCACCAGGGTCCCCGACACAATGCACATAGTCTGGAGCTCGCTGGGGTCCCGCATATGCTTTAATCACACTTTTGTCCATTTGCCTATCAGTTTGTTAACGAAGTGGACAGAGGCTGTTTTTTCCCCCTAAAAGTGACTTTTAATGGTGGTTTTTGCATTTAAATGATGGGTCTTATCATTCACCAGGGTCCCCGACACAATGCACATAGTCTGGAGCTCGCTGGGGTCCCGCATATGCTTTAATCGCACTTTTGTCCATTTGCCTATCAGTTAGTTAACGAAGTGGACAGAGGCTGTTTTTTCCCCCTAAAAGTGACTTTTAATGGTGGTTTTTGCATTTAAATGATGGGTCTTATCATTCAACAGGGTCCCAGACACAATGCACATAGTCTGGAGCTCGCTGGGGTCCCGCTTTAATCAGGCGTTTTAACACTTTTCCCCACGAAAATGATTTTTAATCATTTTTTCGGGGCTATATAAATCAAATTCCGGTTAATACAGAGCACAATTGTACCTTTGACTATTTTAATGTATTTGCATTATATATCTTTGGGCTATAAAAGCGACATATTTGGATGACTTTGTCAGTTTATGGAGCTTATCCTACAAATCCCGGAGGATCCGGGCCAAATTTGGGAGCTCATAGGCGGCCTGCCATAGGCACCCACCCGTGGAAAGAAAAAAAGATGATAGAAAACGGTCAATTATATGTTAAAATAATCAAAAAATGAACTTTTGAAATTACAACGGAGAAGGGGCTCAGAAGAAGGGGCTCCGATGCTCAAGTGTTCGGCGCTTCGGGACGAAGCCCCGAACACTTTTCCCCTCCCCCGTTGCAATGTACAACGGAGAGGGGAATCCAGACTTCCCCTCCTCCGTTGTAAAAAACCATTCATGTTTTCCAAGCTACTGTCTGCACGAAATCGGAAACCCGGTTTTTGAGAGGACTCAGAAAAAAAACGGCTGTGTAACTTCATGGAGGAATTCATCCGCTGTATGTGCACTCGGATACATTTTGTTGCCCGGAGACCACCCAGCATGGTTCTTACCAAACTTTAAGTTTTTGAACTGGGCTCCGGAGGAAGGCAAGGGGAGTTGACAGGGGACTCAATCCGCCTCATGAGGCACTATTCTCGGATACATTTCAACACTTTTAGCCATTTTTGATGGTTCTCCAAAAAGTAAAGTGTTACTTTGTGAGTGTGGAGGAATGCGAGGGGAGTTGACAGGGGACTCTACCCGCCTTATGGGGCACTATTCTCGGATACATTTCAACACTTTTAGCCATTTTTGATGGTTCTCCAAAAAGTAAAGTGTTACTTTGTGAGTGTGGAGGAATGCGAGGGGAGATGACAGGGGACTCTACCCGCCTTATGGGGCACTATTCTCGGATACATTTTTTCATTTTCACCCATTTTTTATGGAACTCCAAAAAGACAAGTTAGTCTTTTTTTTCCCTTCCTCTTCTGATTTCTCACTGATTGAATGGCAAACGCGACCCGCCATCGGAGGGCCTCCGCCGGCCCGGCCTTGTGCCAGTGCTCTGGCGGTCGGTTCCTCCGAACTGCGGGTTCGACTCTTATGGCCGGGAGGGACGAGGGAAACGTCGGGGGGGTCTGCTGGAGGCTCCTGCTGGAGTCTTGCGTTTCACTGGGACCTGGCTCGAAAAACTCGAAACCCTGACTCCAGTGCGGTGTTGCGGCCATGCGCCTCCGGGTACCAGACTCCCCTGCCTCCTCCGTGTTGCGTGGGCTGCGTGGGGGTAACCCTGCGTGTCCGTTACCCTGCGTGTCTCTTACCTCCCAGGCCGACCGATATGAAGCGTTTCCAAGACGAACCGTCTGACTCAGGGGTCCCACCACGGGTTCCGTCGCGGGGTGGAAGTTCCACCTCCCCACTTCGCCGCGGAATGCAAGACAAACACCTGTTTCTCTCATCCTCCACTGTGGCATAGCGGCCTTAGTCGGCTGCGGCATTCAGCAATTGGCCTTGCTCCGGGCACAGGACCCTACTTCATCAAACTACCTGTTTGATCCTGCGTAACAACCACATATATGCTTGTCTGCAAAGACATTGATCGAATGGCAAACGTGACCCGCCATCGGAAGGCTTCCGCCGGCCCGGCCTCGTGCCGTTGCTCTGGCGGTCGGTTCATCCAAACTGCGGGTTTGACTCTGCTCCTGGGGCTGACAAAGTCAGCGGCGAATGCCGGAGCGCATATATGCTTGTCTGCAAAGAGGGACATGCCTGGTCCCGCCCGGGTGTTCTTCTACGGCTAGTGTCCAGCCAGCTGTGGTATCAGCAAATTTGACCCGCCATCGGAGGGCCTCCTCCCCGGGTCCAGCTTCCGGTGCTTGGCGTTCGGTTCATCCAAACTGCGGGTTTGACTCTGCTCCTGGGGCTGACAAAGTCAGCGGCGAATGCCGGAGCGCATATATGCTTGTCTGCAAAGAGGGACATGCCTGGTCCCGCCCAGGTGTTCTTCTACGGCTAGTGTCCAGCCAGCTGCGGTATCATCAAATTTGACCCGCCATCGGAGGGCCTCCTCCCCGGGTCCAGCTTCCGGTGCTTGGCGGTCGGTTCATCCAAACTGCGGGTTTGACTCTGCTCCTGGGAGCGCATATATGCTTGTCTGCAAAGAGGGACATGCCTGGTCCCGCCCAGGTGTTCTTCTACGGCTAGTGTCCAGCCAGCTGCGGTATCATCAAATTTGACCCGCCATCGGAGGGCCGCCTCCCCGGGTCCAGCTTCCGGTGCTTGGCGGTCGGTTCATCCAAACTACGGGTAATCCTGGAGCGGACAAAGATATGTGTATTTGCCTGAAGGATGGAAATAAACAAAGAATGATATTTTACAGGACATGATGGATATGTGTTTTTTCCAGGCTTTTTGGAAATAAACCAAATGTGATTTTGCAGTGCATTATATAGCTCATTTTACCCATGTGATGTTGTGCAGTACATTACTGAGCTCATTTAACGATATGGTCTACCAGGCGAAGTGGGATGCTGCCATGTCCCAACTGGTCTCCGGAGGAATATAAGGAGAGTTGACAGGGGACTCTGCCCAGTGCTCATGAACCAAATGAGGGGTGTGTTAGAGGGGAAGGCTCTGGCTGTTTCTGCAGCCTCTGCATCTACCTTCTCTCCCCAGCCCGATACCAGCGCGTGCCTGCTGTAAAAGGCAGGTGCACGGGCTCTCACTGCCACTAACTCTGAGCCTGGCTCCCGAGCAGCACGTTCTCCCCGGCAGTCCGCCAGCAGATGAAAAACACCCACCTCTCCGCCTCTTCCGAGGGACGAGGGAACCGCGTGGGGGGGTCTGCTGGAGGTTCCTGCCGGGTGCTCCGTACTGCGTTTCACCGGGACCTGGCTCGAAAAACTCGGAACTCTAGTGCGGTGTGGCGGTCTCGCCCTGGCCGTCCACCGTGCGCCTCCGGGTACCTGACTCCTCCGGGGGCAGGTGCAAGGGGTTCAATGCACCAAATGAGGGGTGTGTTAGAGGGGAAGGCTCTGGCTGTTTCTGCAGCCTCTGCATCTACCTTCTCTCCCCACCCCGATACCAGCGCGTGCCTGCTGTAAAAGGCAGGTGCACGGGCTCTCACTGCCACTAACTCTGAGCCTGGCTCCCGAGCAGCACGTTCTCCCCGCCAGTCCGCCAGCAGATGAAAAACACCCACCTCTCCGCCTCGTCCGAGGGACGAGGGAACCGCGCGGGGGGGTCTGCTGGAGGTTCCTGCCGGGTGCTCCGTACTGCGTTTCACCGGGACCTGGCTCGAAAAACTCGGAACTCTGACTCCAGTGCGGTGTGGCGGTCTCGCCCTGGCCGTCCACCGTGCGCCTCCGGGTACCTGACTCCCCTGCCTCCTCCGGGGGCAGGTGCGAGGGGTTCAATGCCTCCTCCCCCCGCTGCGGCGAAAGCCGGAGCGGGACGGAGCGCCCGGAGGTACTGTTATCCCCACGTTTTTGTACCCAAAACTGTCTTGTGAGCTCGTGGCAGAACCATGAAACAAAAAACAATCAATGTATCGGACCCATCACCAGCCCCGCGTTGGTGCGGAGGTGGGACCATTTTAACCAGGTGGTAACCCAAGTCCTCCCCTTGGTCCGTGTTCCCTGCATTGAAGCATCGGACCCATGGTTGCAATCACCAGTTGGCTAACGCATATAAACGGAGAAACAGAAAACCATTTAAATACAATTCATTGTGTGTGTTTTTGGAAGGATGTTGACCGAATGCCCGGTGTGCAGTCTCCGCTATCTGGCTTTGAATAAGCACCTTAAGCACAAACATGCAGTGCGGAACCTGGAGGAAAGAGGCATCATTCTTAAAATGGCCAGTGGTAGAATAAATGTTCGGACCAAACCCTGTCCCATCACAGGGTGTTCGTATGCTGGGAAGAAACTACACCGTCATGTAGCTCGTGACCACCCTGAGTTCTCCCGAGATGAGGCACATCAGGTCATGGCAAGGCTGAAGCATAGTGTGGCCATGCAGTTGCTCCATGACCTCCGAGAGACTAATCCCATCATTGGAATGGCTACATTATTGGATATAGACAATGAGGAGGAATACCCGGTGCACCCTCCACCCTTCTCCCCACATACCGAGTGTGACGAAGAGGACTGCATGCAGGTGAGGCTGGACAATGTGGAATTGAGGGCTCAGAAGGATGCCTTCATTGATGAGGTGAAGACCCTGCGCTCCAGGCTAAAACAGGGTCTAAAACCCAGGAAGCAGAATGCCACTGCTGCTCTGCTTGAGGAAGACGAAGAATGTATACGATTTAAGGGCGTAGCAATCCCAAGTACCCCCAACATGAACTCAGTAGCCTCCGGCAGCAATACCCCTCTCAAGACCCCGGTGAAGACTGTCATGCGGTCCATAGAAGCTTCTGCGAGTGAGACCCCTCTCAAGTCTGTGATGCGGTCCCCAGAAGCCTCCGGAAGCAAGACCCCGGTGAAGACTGTCATGCGGTCCGACAAAGCCTCCGGTAGTGAGACCCCGGTGAAGACTGTCATGCGGTCCCCAGAAGCCTCCGGAAGCAAGACCCCGGTGAAGACTGTCATGCGGTCCGACAAAGCCTCCGGAAGCAAGACCCCGGTGAAGACTGTCATGCGGTCCCCAGAAGCCTCCGGAAGCAAGACCCCGGTGAAGACTGTCATGCGGTCCCCAGGAGCCTCCGGAAGCAAGACCCCGGTGAAGACTGTCATACGGTCCCCAGAAGCCTCCGGAAGCAAGACCCCGGTGAAGACTGTCATGCGGTCCCCAGAAGCCTCCGGAAGCAAGACCCCGGTGAAGACTGTCATGCGGTCCCCAGAAGCCTCCGGAAGCAAGACCCCGGTGAAGACTGTCATGCGGTCCCCAGAAGCCTCCGGAAGCAAGACCCCGGTGAAGACTGTCATGCGGTCCATAGAAGCCTCTGCGAGTGAGACCCCTCTCAAGTCTGTGATGCGGTCCCCAGAAGCCTCCGGAAGCAAGACCCCGATGAAGACTGTCATGCGGTCCGTAGAAGCCTCCTGTAGTGAGACCCCTGTATGCCAGAAGACCCGTGCGTCTGTCTCCAATAAGCTGAAAGCTAATTTGGCTAAGGACTGGCCCTCTCCCCAAAATCAATGGTCCACTGGGAAGGGACGGGGGAATACCATGCGTGAAATCACGTTGCCTAAAAGCATGGAGACGTACATTCAGACATACAGAGGTCATTGTGAGGGTCTCGCACCGACAGTAAAACGGAAAGAGAATTGTATGTCCAATGTCAGCCGGATAAAGAACTTCATAGTATTCATGGCCCATGGTGTTGACCGGCTGTCAGACTGGCTGTTTCTAAAAGACACAAAGAGGGTCCGTGGCTGGAGCAAGTATATTTCAGAGTCAGGCCGGACAGTCACAACATCGCTGTTGTTCCTGAAGACTGTGAACCATTTCCTGAGGTACTTGTCTGCATCAAAGCTCCGGGGGTGCAGGCTCACCCAGTCTGATATGACCCACATCATCAGAGAGGTGAAAGCCAACATTAACGATTTGAAAAAGTCTGTCACTCTCCACCAGTTTAAGGTGAAGAGGGACAAGCTGGATCGTCTGCCGAGCCAGGCGGAGCTTCTCGCCGCCATGGCGGCCGCAGAGAAGCGCATCCCTGATCTCCTTGACCTGATGGCTAGCAATCCGACCTCAATCACCCAGTACCTGCTATATGGCTATCTAACCCTCCATTGGAGCCTCCTGTATGGCCACCGTCCGGGTGTGTACGCAAACATGACCAACACGGAGGTCTTTGAGGCGGACAGAAGGGGCACTGCTGAGGGCTACATCATCCACGTGCAGGATCACAAGACTGCCAAGACATTTGGTGAAGCACAGCTGGTGCTTACAATAAAGGAGTTTAGCTGGGTCATGCGGTGGATGGGGATAAAAGAGGGCTTGTCGGGTCCTCAGAGTGAATTCTTCCTTTTCACATCGGGGAAGCAGGCTTCCAAGAACCTGAACGCTCACTTGAAGAGGGCTTGGGCTGATGCTGGGCTAGAAACAGCCGTCACCTTCACCATCTTGCGCACTGCCCTGGCTGACAATATAAAGCATCACCAAGATCCAGAAAGCAGGTCGATTCTGGCTAGGTTTATGTGCCACGACGTAAGCACTGCAGACCGGTTCTACGCGAATACGCCTGGAATAAAGGAGGCATTGAAGATCCGCTCCATGTTCAGGGCGGCGGCAGCAGCTGCAGCAGCTGCAGCAGCATCATCATCATCATCAGAAGGAGGTCTACCACCGTCAGCTACCTCCGAAGAGGACTCAGGGGCGGAGAGCAGCGATACCTCTTCTTCAGGACCGATTGATACTCCTGATGAGGGGAAAGGGCCGTGGACTCAACCTTTTTTCCCCGGTGCACTGTACAAGTTAGACGGCTAATATGGCCCCCAGGCCCCTGTTAATCATGTTGTAATCATGTTGTAATCATGTTGTTATTATGTTTATTTTGTATACTGTTTTTGTAAAAATGGTGTGATAATTAAATAAAAAAAATAAAAAAACATTAGTATAACCTTTAAGGTTCCCAGGGGCAAATACAGTGCCAGGTATCAGACTATTTAAACAATGTGTACCAATGATTAAGACACCTTCCCTGGCTTGTAAAATGCGGTGATGCGCCCTGGACGTATCAGACTATTTTAAACAACTTTTCCCTGCCTTTCAAACACGTATCCCTGGTGTTTTAGCCTGTCATTTTGCAGGATATAATTTAACATGTAACTTCTCCTGGAAATGGACATATTCTGTGCATTTCCAGGAGAGGTTCCATGTTAAATTATATCCTGCAAAATGACAGGCTACAACTCTCTTCCATACGTTTAAAAACACTTTTCCGACTATTTTAAACAACTTTTCCCCGCCTTTCAAACACTTGTTCCTTGGTTATAGCCTGTCATTTTGCAGGATATCATTTAACATGGAATCTCTCCTGGAAATGGACATATTCTGTGCATTTCCAGGAGATGTTCAATGTTAAATGATATCCTGCAAAATGACAGGCTACAACTCTCTTCCATGTGTTTAAAAACACTTTTCCCGACCATTTAAACATTATTTCTGGCTTGTAAAGTGCGGTGATGAGCCCTGACAGTATCAGACTATTTAAAGGGTTACCAGGAGCATGAGAATATCCTCCAAAGAAGGGGTGGTAGTGCCGTGAATAAGGCCGAATATGTATGCCGATGTGCGGACGGTAAAACACCGCAAAATCCACCCCCTTTAGGGTAACCAGGGGCATGAAGTTCTGTAGGGTGTGAACATCTGGGTTTAGTCCGTGGGGGAGTGCTTAAGTCCGGGAGTCCGGGGACTCACAGTGTGCAAGGTTATGGAGGTGCCCATGTCAGGGACACATGCTGGAGGTCTGTGGTCCGTCCTTTGGGGGTCTTGGAGGGGCCACAGAGAGGAGATTTCCCCGGTCTCTGTCCTGGATGAGTGAAATAAACAGAGTCTCCATTTCAGGGACACATGCTGGAGGTCTCTCTCCCGAGAGTGGACGTCCATTGCCTGTAAATAGGGCTAACATTAGGTCTGTCACTTTGGCTAACCGCACCACTGTCGGTCGTCTCCCGAGAGTGGACGTCCATTGCCTGTAAATAGGGCTAACATTAGGTCTGTCACTTTGGCTAACCGCACCACTGTCTGTCGTCTCCCGCGAGTGGACATCCATTGCCCCTAAATAGGGTTAGGGAATGCTCCGGTTTTTGGACAAAATTAACATGGGATCACTCCGGTCAATGTACGTACTTCGTCAAACGGTATGCGAGCAAGAATGCACTTAGCCTTGGCCTTGCTCCGGGCACCGGTTCCCTCGAGGACCACAGCTCGGTGGCTTCACATGATATAGGGTCGACCCTACTTCATCACAGGCTACCTGTTTGATCCTGCATAACAACCACATATGCTTGTCTGCAAAGAGGGAAATGCCTGGTTGTTCCTCTTTTGTGACAGTGTATTGAAGCATCGGACCCAATGTTGCCATCACCAGCCCCGCGGAGGTGGGACCATTTAAGCAAGTGGTAACCCTATACCTCCCCCTGGTCCGTGTACCATGTATTGCAGCGCATTCTCCCCGACAGTCCGCCAGCAGACCTGGAGGCTCCTGCCGGGTGCATCAAGCGTTCTCAGAACGCGAAGTGCTCCCCGACAGTCCGCCAGCAGACCTGGAGGCTCCTGCCGGGTGCTCCGTACCGTTCTCCCCGACAGTGCGCCAGCAGACTTGGAGGCTCCTGCCGGGTGCTCCGCGCCGTGCTCACCAGCCCCGCGTATGTCCACCGTGCGCCTCCGGGTAGCTCACTAACTCTGAGCACCATGACTCAAGTGTGGTGAATGCCGGAGCGCATATATGCTTGTCTGCTAAGAGGGACTTGCCTGGTCCCGCCCGGGTTTTCCTCTACGGCTAGTGTCCAGCCAGCTGCGGTATCAGCAAATTTGACCCGCCATCGGAGGGCCTCCTCCCCGGGTCCAGGTTCCGGTGCTTGGTGGTCGGTTCCTCCAAACTGCGGGTTCGACTCTGCTCCTGGAGCGGACAAAGATATGTGTATTTGCCTGAAGGATGGAAATAAACAAAGAATGATATTTTACAGGACATGACGGATATATGTGTTTTTCCCAGGCTTTTTGGAAATAAACCAAATGTGATTTTGCAGGGCATTACGTAGCTCATTTACCCATGTGATGTTGTGCAGTACATTACTGAGCTCATTTAACGATATGGTGTACCAGGAGAAGTGGGATGCTGCCATGTCCCAACTGGTCTCCGGAGGAATATAAGGAGAGTTGACAGGGTACTCTGCCCAGTGTTTGTGAACTGAATGAGGGGTGTGTTAGAGGGGAAGGCTCTGGCTGTTTCTGCAGCCTCTGCTTCTACCTTCTCTCCCCAGCCCGATACCAGCGCATGCCTGCTGTAAAAGGCAGGTGCACGGGCTCTCACTGCCACTAACTCTGAGCCTGGCTCCCGAGCAGCACGTTCTCCCTGGCAGTCCGCCAGCAGATGAAAAACACCCACCTCTCCGCCTCTTCCGAGGGACGAGGGAACCGCGCGGGAGGGTCTGCTGGAGGTTCCTGCCGGGTGCTCCGTACTGCGTTTCACCGGTGCAGGTGCGAGGGTTTCAATGCCTCCTCCCCCCGCTGCGGCGAAGGCCGGAGCGGGATGGAGCGCCCGGAGGTACTATTATCCCCACATTTTCGTACCCAAAACTGTCTTGTGAGCTCGTGGCAGAACCATGAAACAAAAAACAATCATTGTATCGGACCCATCACCAACCCCGCCCCGCGTTGGTGCGGAGGTGGGACTATTTTAACCAGCTGGTAACCCAATACCTCCCCTTGGTCCGTGTTCCCTGTATTGAAGCATCGGACCCATGGTTGCAATCACCGGTTAGCTAACGCATATAAACGGAGAAACAGAAAACCATTTCAATACAATTCATTGTGTGTGTTTTAGGAAGGATGTTGCCCGAATGCCCGGTGTGCAGACTCTGCTATCTGGCTTTGAATAAGCACCTTAGGCACAAACATGCATTGCGGAACCTGGAGGAAAGAGGCATCATTCTTAAAATGGCCAGTGGCAGAATAAATGTTCGGACCAAACCCTGTCCCATCACAGGTTGTTTGCATGCTGGGAAGAGATTACACCGTCATGTAAATCGTGACCACCCTGAGTTCTCCCGAGATGAGGCACATCAGGTCATGGATAGGCTGAAGCATAGTGTGGCCCTGCAGTTGCTCCATGACCTCCGAGAGACTAATCCCATCATTGGAATGGTTACATTATTGGATATAGACAATGAGGAGGAATACCTGGTGCACCCTCCACCCTTCTCCCCACATACCGAGTGTGACAAAGAGGACTGCAGGCAGGTGAGGCTGGAAAATGTGGCATTGAGGGCTCAGAAGGATGAGGTGAAGACCCTGCGCTCCAGGCTGAAAGAGGGGCTAAAACCCAGGAAGCAGAGTGGCACTGCTGCTCTGCTTGAGGAAGACGAAGAATGTATACGATTTAAGGGCCTGGCAATCTCAAGTACCCCCGGCATGAACACAGTAGCCTCCGGCAGCAATAACCCTCTCAAGAGCTCAGTGAAGACTATCATGCGGTCCGCAGAAGCCTCCGGTAGTGAAACCCCTCTCAAGGCCCCGGCCACGTCTGTGATGCGGTCCCCAGAAGCCTCCGGCAGCAATACCCCTCTCAAGACCCCGGTGAAGACTGTCATGCGGTCCTCAGAAGCCTCCGGTAGTGAGACCCCTCTCAAGGCCCCGGCCAAGTCTGTGATGCGGTCCCCAGAAGCCTCCGGCAGCAATACCCCTCTCAAGACCCCGGTGAAGACTGTCATGCAGTCCGCAGAAGCCTCCGGTAGTGAGACCCCTCTCAAGGCCCCGGCCAAGTCTGTGATGCGGTCCCCAGAAGCCTCCGGCAGCAATACCCCTCTCAAGACCCCGGTAAAGACTGTCATGCGGTCCGCAGAAGCCTTCGGTAGTGAGACCCCTCTCAAGGCCCCGGCCAAGTCTGTCATGCGGTCCGCAGAAGCCTCCGGTAGTGAGACCCCTGTATGCCAGAAGACCCGTGCGTCTGTCTCCAATAAGCTGAAAGCTAATCTGGCTAAGGACTGGCCCTCTCCCCCAAATCACTGGTCCACTGGGAAGGGACGGGGGAATACCATGCGTGAAATCACGTTGCCTAAAAGCATGGAGACGTACATTCAGACATACAGAGGTCATTGTGAGGGTGTCGCACCGACAGTAAAACGGAAAGAGAATTGTATGTCCAATGTCAGCCGGATAAAGAACTTCCTAGTATTCATGGCCCATGGTGTTGACCGGCTGTCAGACTGGCTGTTTCTAAAAGACACAAAGAGGGTCCGTGGCTGGAGCGAGTATATTTCAAAGTCGGCCGGGCAGTCAAAACATCGCTGTTGTTCCTGAAGACTGTGAACCATTTCCTGAGGTACTTGTCTGCGTCAAAGCTCCGGGGGTGCAGGCTCACCCAGTCTGATATGACCCACATCATCAGAGAGGTGACAGCCAACATAAACGACTTGAAAAAGTCTGTCACTGTCCACCAGTTTAAGGTGAAGAGGAACAAGCTGGATCGTCTGCCGAGCCAGGCGGAGCTTCTCGCCGCCATGGCGGCCGCTGAGAAGCCCATCCCTGATCTCCTTCACCTGATGGCTAGCAATCCGACCTCAATCACCCAGTACCTGCTATATGGCTATCTAACCCTCCATTGGAGCCTCCTGTATGGCCACCGTCCGGGTGTGTACGCAAACATGACCAACACAGAGGTCTTTGAGGCGGACAGAAGGCGCACTGCTGAGGGCTACATCATCCACGTGCAGGATCACAAGACTGCCAAGACATTTGGCGAAGCACAGCTCGTGCTTACAGTAAAGGAGTTTAGCTGGGTCATGCGGTGGATGGGGATAAAAGAGGGCTTGTCGGGTCCTCAGAGTGAATTCTTCCTTTTCACAACGGGGAAGCACGCCTCCAAGAACCTGAACGCTCACTTGAAGAGGGCTTGGGCTGATGCTGGGCTAGAAACAGCCGTCACCTTCACCATCTTGCGCACTGCCCTGGCTGAGAATATCAAGCATCACCAAGATCCAGAAAGCAGGTCGATTCTCGCTAGGTTTATGTGTCACGACGTAAGCACTGCAGACCGGTTCTACGCGAATACGCCTGGAATAAAGGAGGGATTGAAGATCCGCTCCATGTTCAGGGCGGCAGCAGCTGCAGCAGCATCATCAGAAGGAGGTCTACCACCGTCAGCTACCTCCGAAGAGGGCTCAGGGGCGGAGAGCAGCGATACCTCTTCTTCAGGGCCCGTTGATACTCCTGATGAGGGGACAGGGGCCGTTGACTCAACCTTTTTTCCCCGGTGCATCGTACAAGTTAGATGGCTAATATGGCCCCCAGGCCCCTGCTAATCATGTTTTTATTATGTTTATTATGTATATCTTGTATACTGTTTTTGTAAAAATCGTGTGATAATTAAATAAATAATAAAACATTAGTATAACCTTGAAGGTTCCCAGGGGCGAATACAGTGCCAGGTATCAGACTATTTAAACAATGTTTACCCATGATTCAGACACCTTCCGTGGCTTGTAAAATGTTATTCTGTGCACTTCCAGGAGAGGTTACATGTTCAATTATAATGTGCAAAATGACAGGCTACGACTCTCTTCCAGACGTTTAAAAACACTCTCCCCGAGCATGTAAACATTATTTCTGGCTTGTAAAGTGCGGTGATGAGCCCTTGTAGTATCAGACTATTTGAAGGGTTACCAGGAGCATGAGAACATCCTCCACGGGGGGGGGTGGGTGGGGTGGTGCCGTGAATAAGGCAGAATATGGATGCCGATGTGCGGACGTGAGGTTCTGTAGGGTGTGATCATTTGGGTTTAGTCCGTGGGGGAGTGCTTAAGTCCGGGGGCCCGGGGACTCACTGTGCACGAGGTTATGGAAGTGCCACTGTTGCCGGAGGTCCTTAGTCCATCCTTTGGGGCTCTGTGAGGGGCTACAGAGAGGTGGTTTTCCCGGTCCCTCTCCTGGAGGTATGAAATAACCTGAGCTCCATGTGAGGGAGAGAGGCTGGAGGTCATTAGGCCGTCCTTTGGGGCTCTGTGAGGTGCCAAAGAGAGGTGCTTTTCCCGGTCTGTGTCCTGGAGGTGTGAAAAAACCTGTTTGCCCGTGTTAGGAAGCCGAGCTGGAGCTGCTTCGGGGGTCTGTGAGCAGCCACAGAGAGGTGCTTTTGTTGGTCTATTTCATGGAAGTCTGACATGAGCAGAGTGTGCATGCTTTGAAACTAATACACCAACGCTTAGCATGCTATTTTAGGGTATAAATCTTATCTTATCACCATGGATGTACCTGTATTTAAAAAAAGCTTACAGCACCGGGTATTCCCAGGCGGTCTCCCATCCAAGTACTGACCCGGCCCGACCCTGCTTAGCTTCCGAGATCGGACGAGATCGGGCGTGATTTATTTTTTTTATTTTTTTATTATCAAAATTATTCACATTTTTACAACACACAATATGCATTAGCAATCCCCCAAAAAAAGGACCCCAATGCTTTTAAACCCCAAAATTGCATCTCAGGATCATCTCCATCACTAGATCAATATTCTGAATATTAATGTAGCCTCTCGCTGCAAAATAAACATCCAGATATAAAACAAAAATACAAATAAAACAAAGTACAGCATAACAAAACATGCCATATTCGTTCCTTTGCTTACCCCAAGATCCCATATCACCCTCCATATATATACATTTTTTTTCCCTTTCCCCGGACATCGTACCTTCATTGTTCAAAATTAAATTTGAGCTTTCCACCGTTTGCCTCAATTAGACTACATCCTTCTACATATTCCTTCACAAGACATCATTCCCTTTATGGACCCACAACATTCCCATATCTCTCCTTATATTCCTCTTCATTATTTCCCACACTCCATCAGTTATCCCCTCATAATGTGCCACATTCCTCCTTATTTTCACCGCGTATCTTGCCTGGCTCAGGCATATGTTTAACAGATCGTCATTGCACCCGTCCCTTTTCCCTCTTAACCCAAATAACCACAACTCCGAACAAAATAACCCAAAAACACAAGATCAACACTCCACACATCGCACTAGCATAACTCCATAAGAAGTTATTAACATGTTCCATCCTCCACCTCTTCCCTCGTCTCTTTAATAGCCCTTAGCTTTATTTCTTCCCATTCCCTCTCCCACTCCTCCTCCATTTCCCCTTCCCCCTCTTCTTACGGCCTTCGCAAAATAGACATATCATACATATCTTCCTCACTTTCCACCCAAACACCCTTATCATTTCTCACCCCTATATTTAACAGTATCTTCTCCCAGTTTTTTGTTATCTCCAAGTCCTCCATCTTCTTCCTCTCATCTCTTGCAGCTTCCTCTTCCCTTTCCCTCTCCTCCTTCTTTACTGTCAGGAGATCCTTTTCTTTTTGTCTCTGCTCCTCCTCTTCCTTATCCTCACTATCTTCCCCCCTACTAATATCCTCACTCCCACTTCCCTCAATGCCCCCCTCTTCCTCCCCTCTCCCCCCCTCCTCCTTCTTAACCTTCACATGATTCCCCCTCTTCACCCTCTCGTCTTCAGCTCCTCCCCCCCCTCTGCCTCCTCCATCTCGGCCACCACATAATCTTTCCCCCCTTTTTCCATAACTCCAGCTTCTTCTTCCTCCTCACTCCCCTTCATCCCCCTCATCTTCTTATTGTCTTTCCTCTCAACCGCATCCTTCACACTCTCCACTCCTACCCCCCCCCCCACATTGGCCGCTTCATCCTTTCCCTCATTTACAAGCACATCATCATCATCACTTCCTCCCTCTCGTGGTCTTTTTACCCCTGCTTCCCCCTCCCCACCCAGTCACATCCCCATCCATCCTCCCCTCACTTCCAGTCTCTGCTCCTCCCCCGCCCTGTTCACCACAGTTATCTGCAAAATGCCCCATTCTTCTGCAATTAAAGCACATTATCTCTGGGCATTCATACATCATGTGTCCAGCTTTGAAGCATTTCCTGTACACTCTCTCCTGATTAGGGATGGGTACCGAGAACCGGTACTAAGTCAATACCGGTACCTGATTGGACGGTATCGGTATACCGTTAAGCCGCTGGACAAACGGTGCTGCTATCGGTATATATGTTACGTCTACTTCCTTAGTTTAACTTTAAACCATTCTGGTTGGTTGGGAACCCTCATCCCGTGTGATGTATCCGGTTTGGGACCCTTCTGATTGGCCTCTGTAAATGCCACTCCTCATCTCTCTCAACAGCACTCTTATTATTGTTGTGAGAATCCCGCAGGCATGGCGGACAGAGCGAAGCGATCGAAGGTCTGGATGCACTTTTAAAAAATGTATTGGCGATAGTGCAAGGTGCAATCTATGTACTCAATTAGTTGCTTGTAAAGGGGGTAACACAAGCAACTTAATGAAGCATTTGCAAACGAGACACTCATTGAATCTTAAACGGTGCTAGCGATACTGCTAGTGCTAATAGTGCTAATAGTGCTAGCGGGCTTCAGCCGTGCCGTGTGTAAATGTGACCTGAGCGAAGGCTCGCAGGCAGGTTAGCTGCTGCGCACGGGTAATATGTTTTGTTTACCTGGGTGCAGTCTTGCAGGCACATCGCCTTGTCTTTTTTTAGTTTATTAAAACCAAATTATTGAAAAGTATCGATAAGAGTATCGAAAAATACCGATACCGATAAGCAGTACCGGTACCGGTATCGATCAAATCCTAACGATACCCATCCCTACTCCTGATTGTCGTGTATAACCCTGAAGTTCTCCGATCCCCCCACTGTGTCGAACCTGGTGGAATATGGGAGGGATCGGACCTTGTCATTAACCAGAACCCTCAGAAAGCGGGTTACATCCGCTATTTTTTCTCTTCCTGTTCCCGGCAGAAAGCGCCTCATTATTATCGATGCTGGCTTCACCCCCCATTCCCTCAGCCTCAACAGTATTTCCCCATCCTTGGTGTACACTGGCAGATGTAGAAAGGAGACCGTCATTTCCTTCTCCTTTGGCTCCTGGGCTCTCACCCTCGCCCCATTTATTAAGCACCCCGCCAACAGTCTCCGCTTCCCTTCCAGCGTTTTCATTGTCACTTCATATTTTCCCTCCCCTCTCTCCCTGCACCCCAGTATAACCCCACACAAATTCCTTACTGCTTTAAGTAAGTCCATCATTTAAATTTCTCCTCTCCTCCCCTCTATATACACACACAATGTCATTTCTGCGGAGTAGCTCACCTGCTCCTCCGCTTTCTCTTCCTCTTTGCTCACTTTCTCTTTTCCCCCTCTTTTTCCACTCCTACTTCCTTCTTCGTTTGTTCCTCCGTTATTTCCCCCGTTCACATCTCCGTTTTGACCCTTTATTCCCTCAGGATCTCCGCTTTCCTCCGCTCTCTCCTCTCCACCTCCGCCATTGTAGCAGCCGCCGCTCCCGCCTTCTCTCCAGCCTGCCCTCTATCCTGAGTTGCAGCCCCGACATCCTCTCCAGCCTCTGTGTCCTTCACAGCTTTCTTCCCTTCGTCCTACTGTCTTTTCATGTTGTTTGTAGCCTTCTCCGCCGTCATTTCTCCCGTCTCCTTCTCTTTCTTCGTCCCCTCATCCGCTTTCACGCTGTTAGCTCCGGCTGCTAACGCAGCTACAGCGGGGGGTGGCGGCTTTTCTCCGGTTTTTGAACCATCCATTCTTTCACTTTCACCCTCACCACCCTTCTCTGTTTTCTTCTTCTTTTTCTTCTTTGTCACCTTCACCTTCCTCTCATCCTTTTCCACCTCCATTTCCCCTGCTTTCGCCGTTTTCTCCGCCGTCATTTCTCCTGCCTCCCGCTCCGCTTCCGAATTCTCTGTCTCAGCTGGCAACATTCCTGAGAGCACGTCTTTCATACCGTGTCTTCTCCCCATTTCAGCCCGTGGGAGCCCCCCTTGGGGAAATCAACCACTCAGAATGTCAAAATTATAGTCCAAATGAAGCCTCCAAATCCAAAAGAATCCAAAAATATCCGTATCCGCGCACCAAACAATTCCCCGCCGCTCTCTCTGCTCACTCACTCTGCGCTCCCAGCGGATCAGGGTGATATGGCCGTAATCAAAGAGTTTGGAGGGATAGTGGCTTCTTGTAGCTGGGTTCAGAGAGGTTCTGTAGGTCCCAGGGCCGAGTGTGGGTGCTGAAAGGCGGACTGCCCACCTCCAATCTCGATGCCCAGCAGCTGTGGGCTCTGCAGGGGTCCCCAGGCCTGCCTGCGTGCCACATGTCTCGCCCTCTCCAGCCCCTGGGAGCTCCCCGGGGTCCTGGAGAGGCATTTTCAGGCTTCTCTCTGCACTTTCCCCCCCTTACACATGACTTTTAAATGGATAATGTTGGATTTGCATTTAAATGATTGATGTTATCATTAATATGGTTCCTTAACACAATGCACATAGTCTGGAGATCAATGGGGTCCTTCATATGCTTTAATCAGGCTTGTCCATTTGGCCATTCAAATGTTAACGAAACGGACAGACTTCCGCGGCTGTCGGATTAAAACAGTTTAATGCACTTTTAACACTCACATACCCAGGATTCCTGCTCCTTTCCTGGGTTACAAAGTGAGGTGGCGCAGCCTGTCCTCTGGGTGCTGCTGCTGCGCTCTGCCTTCCGCTGCGCTGTGCCTCTATCCACACAACTTTCCCCCGCCTCTCAGAGACTTATTACTGGGTAAAAAAGCCATGTGCACCGCCCTGGTTCTCTGCACGTGTGTGTGCCTGTGAGTCTGAGGTCCTGAGAGCACTCTGCTGAGGCCCTGACCGCAGCGACTCGGCCGTTTTTACCTGCTTGTCCATTTGGCTATCAGAATGTTAACGAAACGGACAGATCCACCGTCTTCCCCCTAAAAATGATTTTTAATCTTTATCTTTGTATTTAAATGATTGATGTTATCATTCATATGGTTCCTTAACACAATGTACATAGTCTGGAGCAGCGACTCGGCTGAATTTACCTGCTTGTCCATTTGGTTATCAGATTGTTAACGAAACGGACGGATTTCCGTCCATTTGGCTATCAGAATGTTAACGAAATGTACAGATCCACCGTCTTCCCTCTAAAAATGATTTTTAATCATTATCTTTGCATTTAAATGATTGATGTCATCATTAATATGGTTCCTTAACACAATGCACATAGTCTGGAGCTCACTGGGGAAAATTTGGTCTGTCACTTTGGGTAACCGCACCACTCTCGGAAGTCTCCCGAGAGTTGACGTCCATTGTCTCTAAATAGGGTTAGGGTTTAACCCTAGGGTTTTTGGACCCCCCCCAGACCCCCCCAATAAAGCAAAACTGCACGTTTCAGAGTGGCCTTTTATTGTGGCCAGCCTAAGGCACACCTGTGCAATAATCATGCTGTCTAATCAGCATCTTGATATGCCACACCTGTGTGGTGGGATGGATTATCTCGGCAAACGAGAAGTGCTCACTATCACAGATTTTTTCAGATTTGTGAAAAATATTTGAGAGAAATTATTATTTTGTGTATATAGAAAATGTTTTAGATCTTTGAGTTCATCTCATGAAAAATGGGAGCAAAAATCAAAGTGTTGCATTTATATTTTTGTTCAGTGTAAATACATTGCTTTTAAAATTGTTCTGTGTAACACGAAAAACATGCTAAAATCGTGTTGGTGAACACAAATCACTAGATTAAATTAATTTTGTGACTATAACACGAAATGCCCTGAGACTGGGTTGCCAATACTGACAGTTGGCCAACTGTATAATCCCTAAACATCCACAAGCGCTCCGGTCCCAGCAGTGTGCATCACTTTTTTGTGTCCCCGTTTTCCGTTACATTCTGATCTTCTTGCAGCATTTTGTATTTGCAGCATTGAGTTTTTGCAGCGCTTTAAGCAAACACTGCGCATGTTTCATCGAGTTGCTGAATGTTTTTATTTGCATCATTTCTAAAGCTGCAGAGCGTGTGTTTTTTTTACAGTTTACTAGAAATTGCAAAGGAAAGCACTTGTTTAGAAACCTTCAAAACCCTGGCTCTGTCTAGCAAATGTAGCAATTATACGCCTAAAGCCAGGTCAAAAAGCCACAGATATGCATACACACAGCTGCTTCAAAGACCAATACATCAGTACAATGTGACTTTGCTACAAGGCCTCTTAAATTTACTACCAAGGTTATTAAAGCAGCTTACTGATCCGAGCAGTCCAACACAGCAGGGAGTACAGTAAGAAATCCAAGTTATTGGTTAAGCTTAGTCTTTGTAGTGGCTCATATTTCACATCAAATATGCACGTTAAAAAGAGTGATCTTTTGCTCGCTCTTGATGTTCCTTCTCAATATGTGTCCAATTGTTTGCTTCTTGTAGTCCCTTTTTTGTCTGTTGGGGATACATTTGAGAGTAAAATACAAGCTTAGATACTTTATTCAACATTATTTTGTAGTCTCTCTGATTCTTATCATAAGACAATAGAAGAAAACCATAAAGCAGATTCAGGCCGTAGGCGTATTGACACTTAAAGTATTAGCCTACAGAACAGTACAGTTTACAGAGAAGAAATAAAATGTGCTCCTTTACAACAAACAGTATATGCTCTTTTCAGTTTTGAGTAACATTGTAATCCTGCTACTAATCCCACATTTTTTTTTATTTAACAGTGACTGATTACATCTTTTTTATATTACTTTAGGTGAATACAGTTACCTCTTTTTTATAACGTTATCCCATTGCATCCAATCTGTTAATCTCGAGGCCTGGTTTTGAGACACAATTTCATTCATTATTTATTTTCTTATTTTAGATATGGAACATACTTCTAGGCCAAGCATCCAAGTGTACTATATAAACAATTGATAAAATGTCATGGTGTAATTTTACAGAGTTTATTCATAATGACAAACCCATAGAAAATTGTCTCCAAATTAAAGTTTGAGCTGTTGGTTAGGGTTAGGATTACATTTAACTTGTTTGGTGTCTTGTTTGGTGTCAGCTCATTGTTTTGGTTTGCCGTCCTGCTCTTTTACTATTTTAATTCACACTGCTGTGTCATTGCTTCCTTTAATGCCATCAGAGGATGTTCAAATTATTATACAGAAATATATTAAGAAATTATTTGATATTAATTTGATGAATCAGTTTCCGCAACCTGCATGATTCTTATTGTTGCATTTTTTCAACCCTCAGACAGCAGGCACGAATGGTCCATGTAATAATCTAAATGATAACAGGACTTATCACCGTCACCTTACTTTTAAAAGCACAGGTAAGACAGCTGAATAAAGGTACAATGTCTAAGTAGGAACTTAATAACTGAAACACTTGAGAATACTTAAAAATACAAATTGGATCAAGGTTCATTGCACTCTGGTTATTCTGGTGTTCATAATGGGTTTTTATTTCAATAAGAAGCAACATGAGAACTTGGTTAGTCTCTATGAATCTGAAGGGTCTTTTGGGCATTTCAGGAATTTAAACATCACATATAATAATGATTTTCCTGTCTGCTGTGTGTAACTTTCTCCAAAATCTCATTGTGTGACAAATGCAGAATCAGCTTTGTAGAAGCCCTAGCATTAGTTCTCGGGTCCGATCCAGAGTCTGACTGCAGCATCAGCCTGGCTCCATGCAGTAATAGCCCATCACAAACTCTGCATGGGGCAAAGCACCCGCTCCGTCTCTTTGCTTATCCTCCATGTTTCAGATTTTCTGTTTCGCCTTCTGTTCCCTCTTTCTGCTCCTCTTTTCATCGGCTTTGCACTGTCCCATCTTCCTCTTTTCCCCCCTACCTGTCGTACGTTGGATGTTCTATTGAACTCTAACTGGGCTTTGCACCGCATAACTGGACATTGACATGGATGTTGCTTTGGTAGAAGGGGTGTAACGGTTCACAGAATTCACGGTTCGGTACGTACCTCGGTTTGGGGGTCACGGTTCGGTACGGGTTCGTTACAACAAGACATTTTTTAAAAAGTCCCAAATGTATAATTCCAGGTTTTTTATTTATTTTGAACAATAGTGCAAGTTTCATTTTAGAAATAAGGAATTTTAACATTTTGAATAATTCACTTTATTACACAGTTAAAAACAAACCACAAACAAGTACCACACACACTCAGATGGCTGTATTATCTATAATGGCTGATGTCAAACAAAAAGGTTCAATAAGCTGTAAAACTAAAAAGAATGTCTTGAAAATATTACAAAATAAATAATAAGATAGTGTTTCAATCACAATCAATACAAGCTGGGGTCCTCTACTATTGCATAAGGGTGCAGCATAGCCATTGAAAGACATATGCCAAAAGCTTCCGTTATTTGTTTTGGTCTCTCGGCTTTCATATCTATTGGCTTCTTAAAAACAGCGGGGTTAAGCTGTTGAACTGCTATTGTCTTTTGTGATGGTGATGCCTTCTGATATGATTTAGCATGTTTGGCTTGTTAATATTAGCATACCGCACTGCTGTCGAACAACGCCGACACACCGCCCTCGTCCGATCCACCACTCAAACTCCATCGTTATTGTCCCACATGGAAGGAATATATATGAACCTATATATTTTTAATATATGTCACATATATGTTTAACATATATGTGACATATCCGAAATTGGACCCTTACATATATGTCTCTGAACATATATGTAAATATATATCCATATATGCACATATATGCACACACATATCTGTACATATATGGGTGCAGTGTATATGCACATATAGGTTGCACATATATGCACATATAGGTTTTACATATAGGTTTCACATAAATGCACATATGTAAAACTTATATGTGCATATACATTTCACATATGCGCATATAAGTTTAGCCTATACGTGCATATATGTTTATTTACACCTATGTTCAAGGATTATGAATAGCCTACCTACATAAAAAAATACAACACACAAAATGTATAAGTCATTAACATACATTTATTGTCAATAAATGTCATTTATTTAGTCTGCTTTTGGCGAACCCTGAGCTCTGTCAGCTTGTTGTTGATGGCTGCACCCAGCTGGCCCTTCGTTGTGTGTGGCCACTTCTTCGTTGCCTCTACAGAGAAAAGAAAAGGACCTAATGAGATGACAGTGTAAAAATGCTCCAAATAAATATGAATAGCGTGTAGATACTTGAAACCTTGATGATCCTGGCTTGATACACCGGCCACTGCCTATTAGCTCCCTTGCGTCCATGGCGCCATTCCACCAAAAACTCCTCAGGAGTTTCTTCGTCGCCATTCAAGTAATTCTCTTCATTAAAATCTTGAACACAGTCAATCGGCAGAATGCTCCTAAGTCCCTTGTCACTACCTTCTCTCCACTCCACCAAAGCAAACGTGCACATGGTGACATTAATGTAATTTAATTTGTATGTTTGTTCTGTCTGATGTGTTTTCCTGTATCCACGAGCGGTTGGAATTTGAAAGAGCGTGCACTCTGGCAGCGCGTGCACATAAACAGGGGGATGACGTCATGAATGCGCGCTCATTGTGAGTGGCGCTTTTCTATGACGTCACATTCTGCAGCGAATGTCTCTATTATTCTCTACTAATATAAAAAAACGTAAACAATTAAAGGTAACATTTAGTGAAAACTTGTGGTTCAGATTATGTGTTTTAACAATAATGTAAAATTATCAAATATTTAATAATTTACTAATCTTAAACTGATCAGCTGACGTCGAGCAGATATAAACATCCGGTTCCGGTCCTGGGTGAAATAACTAAACTAAAAATGTTGCTTCATACAATAAAACATACCGTAACCAAACAATATTGTCTTTATACATTGAATTGTCTTAGGCAATCCGCAAACCTCAATCTGCATTGAATGGAAATAAGTACAATGATTAATTAATGTAGTTATATAGAACTTTGGAATAATATGCACATTACCACATTACCTTGCAAAGACCTATATATATGTAGGCATTCTGTATGACATATATGCAAAAAGACAGATGAGCTATCTATGAGGCATTATGTAGGAGATATATGCAAATATATGAAGCTGACTTTGGCATATATGTGGAAATATATGAGCTATATATCACACATATATCTCCTATTAATCCACATATATGCACATATATGAACCTGAATATGGCATATATGCAGCATATATTCTGCATATATTTGCCATATATTCTGCATATATTTGCCATATATTTACATATATTTTCGTATACTTTCTTTCCGTGTGGGGTAGTCCACAGGGAACCCGAAATTTCCCCACACAGCTGATTTAAAAGAAGCAGGTGGGTTCTAGCTCCTGTGTCTTATCTGAAATCGCAACTAACGTTTCGTCTTCTTTTATTTTGTTCGTTTGGTTGTGTTTTCTTCTTCTTCTTCATTTGTTGTTTAAGGGCGGCTGGCAAACAGCTTTTAGGGGCAATACTGCCCCCTGGATTATATATAGTGTAATGGATACTGCCCTGAATGCCAGACTTTTCTCCCAAAAAGGCGCATTCGTCGTGTGACTGCATGCACCGAACCGTGACCGTACGGGACGAATACGGTTACACTCACGGTTATTTGGTAGGGAACCTACTCTCTTTAAAGGTCACCTATTATGCAAAATCCACTTTTTCATGTATTTTACACATAAACATGTGTCCCCTCTGTGTAAAGAGGTTCTGAAAGTTTCAGGAAAAAATATTTGCTCACTTTTTGTCCTGATCCATTTATAGAAAAACCTGTCTGAAAAATGAGCTGATCAGATTTTGGTCACTTTATAATGTCATAACGATTTTACAGACAGAGAATCAGCACTTTTGAAACAGGGCTGAAAAAGAGGGGTTTATGGGATGCTACAATGATCTGTTTGGTATTTAGAGCCAAACACTTCAGAGACATAATATATTGATGGAAAAATAGTATAATAGGGGACCTTTAAAGTATCAGAGAGAAAAATAGGGAGGGATGAAACCCTCTTTAATGGTCACACATGCAGAGCACAGCACACACAGTGAAATGTGTTCTCTGCTTTTAACAGTAGGAGCTGTGGGCAGCTATTGTACAGCGCCCGGGGAGCAATGGGAGTGAGGGGGGAAGGGGGTTGTCCGGTGCCTTGCTCAAGGGCACCACGGCAGGGCAGGAGGTGAACTGGGACCATCAAAAGAGTAAGTTAGAAAGAAAGCGTACATATCTAAACTTCATAAAAGTGGTTGAACTGTACTGACAACTTTCTGTTTGAATTTCTCACACAGTATGTGCACCACAGTTTATCCCTCAGTTTGGCCCCAGAGAGCTAGAGGATAAGAAGCATCCATGTGGACTGTGTTGGATTTGATGGAGCTCTAAATGCTCTTAGGTATGACGTGGGGGGGGGGGGTTCTGTCTCTGGGCGAGCATTGCATCCTTACCTCTGATGAGCTGGGGGCTTTAAGGGACTGAGAGAACACAACATTCATTCCCCCATTTGGCGAACTTTAAGAAAGGCAGTTTAGCTGTCCTAATTAACCATGACCCAAGACTGTTTTTTTCACAAGTTCAAGGGCAGTGTTAGTTTCAGCTACTAAATATGTTGCGAGAACTATTCTCCTGTTGAGTACGATTCAATTGGGTTGATATGTACCCAGCAAAACTGGTCATGGACTTTGAAGAAAATGGTCTCAGTCCATTGACAAACAAAAGCAATTTTGTGGATAGGAATGTGATCACCCACTATTACAACCATAAGGTATGATTTCCAATAAACAGTTCCTGGTTGTTGCTAGCATCTAGCCAAATAATGTATCAGGGTCTGATCTAGACTCTTAATACAGTGAATTTCCTTCTTGATTATTTGGCATAAATATGACATTTTTCAGGACCTTAATCCTGTTAACTTTTTTCCCAGTCTCCAAAGACACAATAAACATGGTCTTTTATTTTTTGGTTCACTTTGGCGGATTTAACCTGTTGAACCCCATCCCCCCGCCCCTGGGCGGTAAAACAGCATCTGAGGGCATCTTAATATACATTTTTTTAAATTATTTTTATTGGGTTTTTCAACATAGAAAGAACATACAGTCATCCATACATACATTGTCACATGGAAAAATAACCCTTCCCTCCCCCCACCCTCAACATCGGACCTTCAGGGAAACCTCACAGATTTAAATAAAACAGGAGTAAATACAATCAGATATAAGTAAAGGATGTGAAACAATAATACAAAAAATGTATATGAAAGAATAATTAGTTTCTATATTTAGAGATAATTATTATTGTTATTATTATAAGCAGCATTGTTATTATTCCTTATTATCTATCAGTGTTTGATAGCGATATCCATCAATTTCACTCATCAATTTCCATTTGATCACTTTCAAGGAAGTGCATGAATGTGTCCCATATTTCCTTAAACTTATTTTCTTTCTTTTTGATCACATAGGTTAATTTTTCCAAAGCGAGGCAGGAAGCCATTTCCCGCAGCCACAATGCAGGTGTAGGACAATCCGTATTTTTCCACCTCAGTGCAATTACTCTCCTAGCATGAAGTAGGCAAATATTAATCAAGGGCACTGCTTTACGGCTTGGTACCAATTAGTCAGGATAAATACCTAATATACAGAGCTTTGCGTCGAGAGGAATCTGTATAGCAGTTACACGTGCAATCAGGTTAACTATATCTTTCCAGAATGATTGGATTTTTTGGCATTCCCACATACAGTGCAGCAGAGTACCAACATTATCGTCACATTTGGAACAGTTATCAGGAATGTTAGGATTATACAGATTCAGTTTAACAGGTGTAACATAGGTTCTGAACAGCCATTTATATTGTATCAGTTTCAGTGCAGTGTTTATAGTCTGGGTTTGTGCCTTTAAACAAGCATTTTCCCACTCAGTCTCTGTAATGTCTACTTTCAAATAATCTCTCCAAGCATTGAGTCTTGAGTGTGAGTTGTCCTTTGATTTGGACCGCAGCAGAACATAAATGACTGATAGTTGGCCTCGAGCATCCATATAATTTAGAGTGGCTCTCTCCACAACTGACAAGGGTGGCTCATCTAAGCATTTAGTCTGCGCTGATATGAATCTCCTTAACTGCAGGAATTTAAAGAAGTGGCTTCTAGGGATGGCATATCTATGAACCAACTGATCAAAGGACATAAGTTTTCCTTCTGTATACAAGTCTTTTATTCTACTCAGACCCTTGGCAGCCCATTGTTTGAATCCCCCATCCGCTCTTCCGGGGACAAAGTTGTCATTACCCCATATTGGGGAGAACTGGGATAGTTTGGGAGCATCTACTATATATAGACATTTGCTTCATGCCAAACAGAAAGAGTATTTTTAACAAATGGTTTTTTTGTCTATTTATTTTTTATTTTTAGCATGAGCAGAGTAGATATATGACTGGAGGGATAGGCCCGGTGCTGTATTGCGTTCAATGTCTAGCCATGCTGGAGGGTCAGAGGAGGAGAAGTAAAACATGGCTGTGCGCAGTCCCCCTCTATCATAAGGCAGATGTAAAAGGGAGAGCCGTAGTCTTGCACGCCTGTTGTTTCCATATGAATTTTGAGAAGAGCTGCCTGAGCTTACAAAAAAATGATTGTGAAAGAGGGAGAGGAATAGACTGAAACAGGTAAAGACATTTTGGCAGAATAGACATTTTAAGAATATTAATACGGCCTAACATGGAGATGGGCATTGGCATCCATCTATTCAGAGATTCTGTTACTGATTGTATTATGGGGTCATAATTGGAGGGGACAATATTCTCAATTTTCGGGACGATTTTTATTCCTAGGTATATAAAACCCTCCCGAGTAGCTGAAAAGGGGGTGGGTATCCCTGGGTTTTGTCTCTCATTTTTATTTAAAAACAATATAGTGGATTTAGAATTATTGACCTTATATCCAGAGAATTCCCCAAATGAATTGATAAGGCTAACAAGTGTTGGGATAGATGTTCTCAACTTGGACAGAAAAATAATAATATCATCCGCAAATAAGGAAATCATATGCTCAGATTCACCTATCCTCACACCCGAAATGCTCTGATGTTGCCGGATAGCCAAAGCTAGTGGTTCAATAGCAAACAGAAATAAAAGAGGGGATAGGGGGCATCCTTGTCTTGTGCCTCTGTGTAGACTAAACGGTTTGGATATCATGTTATTTGTTATTACCTCAGCTGTTGGATCTGAATACAGAAGTCTCAACCATTTGAGATATTTTCCACCCATCCCAAATCTCCTCAAGACTTCCATCAGGTATTTCCATTCAATCCTGTCAAAGGCTTTTTCAGCATCCAACGACAGGATTGCGGTGTCTTCAGCATCACTCCTTTCATGAAGTATATTAAGCACTCTGCAAATATTATGAAAAGCTTGACGCCCTTGAACGAAGCCATTCTGGTCATTGGAGATTAAGGATGGTACATATGATTCTAGCCTTCTTGCCAAAGTTTTACACAGAATTTTTGTGTCACAACACATTAAGGATATGGGACGATAGGACCCCCTTTCTGTTGGTGGTTTACCAGGCTTTGGGACCAAGGTGATAATTGCAGACCGTAAAGATGGTGGAAGAGTACCCAACTCATAAGCCTCTTCAAACATATCTAATAGAGGGGGGAGTAGTTTGTCTGGAAACAATTTATAAATCTCTATAGGGATCCCATCTGGTCCTGGTGTCTTCCCGCTTCTCATATTCCGCAAGGCTTCCGACATTTCCTTAACAGTTAAATATGTATCCAATTCAGTCTTATCTTGCTCTGTCATAGTTGGGATTTCTAACTGATCTAGGAATTCAGATTGAGGGCATCTTAATATTTAACCAGTTTAGCCGTGAGCCTGTTTTTCAGGTCTCAGGCTCGAAAATGACATTCCCAGAACAAATGACCATATCCTACATTAATAATCTTTTTTTCTCAAAGTAATGATAAACCTGTGATTCTGATGTAGAAGAGTCAGCATCAATATAGATGTTTTTTATTTTAAAGAAAATTCAGATTGAACATAGTAAAAAACTGTAAATGATAGTGTCCGTCCAAACATTCTTTTTTACTTATAGTGAAAACTACCCTTGGATGATGGTAAGGTAGACTGAAAGCTTTAGGAATCCAAAGTACAACATATAATAAGTACCCTGTATCAAGATTGATGCAAAACAATGATGCTAGTTCAGAGGCTCACTTGAAAAAAAAATTAAAATGATCAGTTAGATGAGTTTCCTCCCGTTACATGGATATAAAACATTCATAGTTTATTAAATGAACATGCCCACAGACACTGTTTCCTGCAAGATGTTGCGGGAGGGCCCCGACACCAGGGTCTGTCGGGCTTAACAGGTTAATAAACTGTGAATGTTTTATATCCATGTAACGGGAAGAAACTCAGCTAACTGATCTGTTTTTTTTTTTTTTGCTAAAATAGCCACAAAGCTAACGCCCAGCCTCTGAATTAGCCACGAGCGAAAAATTTGCTAACGGCGGTTGCACAGAAACTCACTCATAACACCCTTATTACTTATCGTAGCTGCACACCCAACCTATCGATTAGCATCGCGAGAAGACACAGAATCGATAGGTACCTACATCATCACTCTATGATAAGAACTTGCAACTTTATAAACAAAAACAGACATCACAACACTTGGCACTGTAGCTAAAACGGCAATATATCTCTTACCTTCCTTGTTGTCTGATCAAAAGTTGTCTTCAATGGCATTACAACAAAAAAAGCCCCCACTTTTTTGGTAATGTTGATGTGTATGTGGAGATTCTCCTTCAATTCTATTGGCTCTAACGGTTAAAAAGAGATGTCAATCACCAAAATCGACCAATGGGTTCCAGAGAAACGGCAAAAACGCCCATTCCCACCCAAATCACCTCAGAGGCGGAGTTCTTTTTGCCAAACCTCTCTAAAAAGGTCAAATGTCATTTGTTTTGCATCAATCTTAATACAAGGTACTTATTATATGTTATACTTTGGATTGCTAAAGCTTTTAGTCTATCATACCATCATCCAAGGGTAGTTTTTACTATAAGTAAAAAAGAATTTTTTGACGGAAACTATAATTTACAGTTTTTTACTATGTTCAACAGGATTAAGGTCCTGAAAAATGTCATATATGCCAAATAATCAAGAAGGAAATTCACTGTATGATTCTGACTTGTCTACATCCAACTCACAGGTTTATCATTACTTTGAGAAAAAAGATTATTAATTTACCCTTTTAGAAGTGTAGTTATGGTCATTTGTTCTGGAAATGTCCTTTACGAGCCTGAGGCCTGAAAAACAGGGATGGGTTCAACAGGTTAATAAAGGCAGTTTAACTGTCCTAATTAACAATAACTTATAACATTATGTGTTATGAGTTCAAGGGCAGTGTTCATTTCGCTCACAAACAAATATGGTAAAAACTATTGTCAGATTGAGTACAAATTAATTTGGGTTGGATGGAAACCGCAATTCTATTTGTCGACAAAACAACTACCGTTTAAGAAAGTAGCCTTAGTCCATTAACAACACATTCCGAAACAGCTTAGTTAATGGGAATTTGATCAGACCTCTTTCTGATCTAAAAAGGTGTTCTCTCCAATTTCTGATAAACTGTTCCCGGTTAAGCTGAAATCAGTAGTTGCTAACAAGCTGAAGGACTGCAAGGTCTGACCTTCACTACCAATTCTTGATATTTTGGCAAAATGACCTTTTACAGGACATTACTTTTTTCACTTCTTCCCAAAGCACTTCCGACCAATGACCAGATTAAACATTCTCTTCTCTTTGTTGGTTCACCTCAATTATTTTCTGGCGATAAGAAACTTGTTTTTTAACCATATCTGAAGACATATTTTTTTCATGAGTTGAAGGGTAGTGTGAAATTAATATACTGTACAATACTGTTTTTGGAACAAAAAGAAAGTGGTCTATCAATGAAGCACATTTTCTTGATATTATGGCAAAAATCACCTTTAACAGGACCTTACCCCTGTTTACTTGTTTCACTCATGCCCATTTTACCTCTAACCATTGACAACATGAATGCCTACTCTCTTCTCTTTGTTGGTTCACCTGAAGTTTTTCCTGGTGATAAGAAACCTGAGAACATGACAAGAAGAGATAGCTAAGGCAGAAAGTGAAAACTCTCTTTAGTTGGGGTTGAAGGGTTAACTGAATGGACAACTTTGTCCTCGCGGAGCCTTTGTTACCAACTGATTGGCCATGTATTGATGGAGGATACAGGCACACCGTGGCTCATCTCAGAATCTCCAAGGACCAATCCTCATTCAGTAGCATCACTCTCTCAGGCTCCGAACTATGAGCAGATGGCTCGGGCTGGTTCATGCAGCCATCACTTTATTAGCCTTCAATATTGCTCCCTACTCGTAGGACTTGGCATTTGAGCCATCCCTGCAAACCGAGGGCGATTAGGCTGACATACAGCTTCACCTTCTTCAGCACTGAAGGCATAAGGCAGTGATGGGGAACTAGTTCTAAAATCAGATCGGATAATGAATGCATGCAATTTCAATCATACCTTAGGATGGCTTTTCATGAGCAACTTTTTTTCCATAAAATGTATAAATCTGACCCGCTCTATCGAAATCAGTCGGAAGTCACAACGGCTCATTTCAAAATAAACGTGGATTTGCATAAAAAAATAGTTTTTCGGGGTTCGGGTGTTTTTGGGGATTTTAAATAAACAAAGCCTTGGCTTTCAGAATATGAAACTTTTATTTCCAAAATCACACATTTTTTTAACCTTGTAAATGGAAGATGACAGCTCTCACTCGCCACTCTGCTGATCCTTAGCGCCGCTTCCCCTCCCTCCGGATGAAATTATGAATGTAAGGTGTATAGTAATCATAGATAACACGTCAGGGTCCGTTACAGTTTGTTTTCATCTGATTTCAATTAAAAAAAGTCTTGGCTGATAAATACAACCTTGAAGCTTGTAACGGCATAATTACAAGCGGAGAACGGAGTAACTTGACGTCACAGCAGGCATAACAACTGAGGTTACCTACTGTAACCCCAGCTTCTATGAGTATTGGCTAAGCCCTCTAAGGCTATCGCTATTGGATAATCCCCCTGCGCACCCGCGCAGCACTGAAACACTTGTTGTCCACGCCCACCCGCAAGGTGGGCCCCACCCCCGGTATAAATAGGAAGGAGACCCGACAATCTGCTCCCATACAAAATAACTTTTCTTCAGCTATTCGTGAAGCCAGTGGGGCCCAGCACTTAGAGGGCTACGCCAATACTCGTAGAAGCTGGAGTTACAGTAGGTAACCTCAGTTCTATTTCGTATATGGCTACGCCCTCTAAGGCTATCGCTATTGGGTTAAGGGCGAAGCAAGATGTAGTCTGCGCCCCACTGGGTCCGCCCGGTACTAGAAGCACAGACACACCTGCTCAGATAATAGCCCATGCCTATTGCGCCATGCGTAATGGCGCATCACAATCCCTGGAAAATAGCATAACATGAATATTCTCCAAGGGGGACGAAGGCTGGGAACAATACATACCCGCCGATGGAGAAGTAGAGACGAAGGTCATACTTTGTCCAGCGATAAAAGAGGGGGAACAGCAGCTCTCTGCGTGCAGACAGGCAGGAGAGCGCACAGCTGGAACCCTGACGTCACTCACTCTGACAACGCATTCCGTACAAAATGTGTCAGAGGAAATAGAACATCCCTCTCAAAGAGGGAAAAAGGGTCCGCTCCCCGCGTGCCGAAGCAGGCGAGAGGCGCACAGCTGGGTCCCTTTCGTCACTCACTCTGACAGGACACTCAGTACAGGGTGTGTCAGAGAGCAATGAGAGACATCTCTCAAATAAAATTGAATAAATTAACAGGGGGAAGACCAAGATGCAGCAGTGCAAATGTCTTCGACTGACAAATCACTCACCCTTCTCGCTGCTATTAGAGCCAAAAGTATTACTACTTTGGCTGATAACAGTTTAAGGGGAACCTGATCAGGTTCAAATGGGGCTTTGCTTTAGTGCGCGTAACACCAAAGCCAAATCCCACTGACCCGCCAGTGTGCATGATACAGGTCTGAGTCTCCATAGCCTACTCCTCGCATAAAACGGCTGCTGCGTTCTGCGAGCCCCTCTGTTCAATTCGCCGGGAATATACATTTCTCTGATGGAGAGCAACGTGTGTGCGCGCCCAGAACAGCAGCCGCCTGGCCGCGTTCAGAAGCTGCGCAGATCGTTCTCCTCCCTGGCGATTGAGGTAGGCTGCCGTGGCCTGTTGTCTGTGCAAATCAACACATGTCTGATTGTACAGCAACAGGGCGAAGTGCTGGAATACTTCCCAAACCGGAGAACAGCTCCAGCACATTTACCTCTGATGCACGGGGTCGATGCACGGGCGAATGAACCACCTCTGGAGACTCCTCCTATGGGGGAGTCCCACGGGGATCCCCACGTGACCAGCTGACGTCATGCTGAGCAGCTACGTCATGGAGAGGGCTGTGCGGGTTTGTGACACGCCAGAGGAGAGCTGTCAGTTTCTCCATTCACTGCCGTGAGCGCCGCGCTCTCATGCTGGCTGAGTTTAATTCCACTCCAAGATAAATGGATATCTGAGAGGGAAGAGGACAGCTTTTCTTCCAATTCATTATGAAACCCAGGCTTTGATAGATGCGCTACGAATGTAACGTCTGTAAAGCGACTTTCTCCCTGGAGCGAGCCAGCAAATAGCAGGTCGTCCAGAGGAAACCACACTCTCATCCCTCCTCTGTGTAGTGGCTCCAGCCTACACAAAAAATGCGAGGAGCCAGGAAATATCCGAACGCTATTTCCTTTGTTTCGGGATGATGGGTACGTGGAAGAATGCATCTTTCAGGTGGAAGTGAACCAGTCGTCCTGGTGAACACATTCCAGCACCTGATTTTCTTCCCCTTGAGGAACCCTGGAAATAGCCTCTTTCAACAGGAGTTCCAGCAGCTCGGATTGGAGCGCAATACATCGTTTCTGGGAGGACAGGAGTGTTTCCTGTATCTCATTGAACTGTTGGGGGGGGAGAGGCGCACTGCAGGGCGTATCCTCTGCTGATCAGCCTGCTCATCCATCTGTCCATCAGACACACGCGCTGCCACTCTGAGAAAAACTCTGAGAGCGGGCGCACATGCTCGAGATGTGTTTTTGGTCGTCATGGTGACGAGCCACGCCAGAGCCCCTGCCGCCGCTGCCCTTGAGGCAACCCAAGGTGTGCTTGGACCGAAAGGGCTGCGCGGGGGTCTCCACACGCTGCGTCTCACTCCGACTCTCATCATGAGGCGCGTACACGCTCAGGGGATGGATGGAGGTGTGTGCAGTGCTGCCCACATGAGGCGTTATAACGGCGCTCATGGGTTTATTATGAAGCGTATCTCGGACAGAGGAATGCCGCGAGCTCTGCAGTTTATTAACCGATAGGTTAAAACCGACAGGCTCCTGCAGGGGACCCTGCTGGCTAGTAACCGATAAGGCATAGGCAGCTGGCTTACACAGGGGGGATATGTGAGAAACACTTGTTACTGATGTCTCAGTACA
Organism: Notothenia rossii; assembly: GCF_949606895.1. Taxonomy (NCBI): domain Eukaryota; kingdom Metazoa; phylum Chordata; class Actinopteri; order Perciformes; family Nototheniidae; genus Notothenia; species Notothenia rossii. Next base: position 58,608,709 of record NC_136905.1, on the reverse strand, counting down.
AAAAGTTGGAAAATGAACACACTTTATTTTACTCACAACCCCCAGAACTCTGCTTCCTCGGAGGCTCTCGTGGAGCAGGCCAGGAGCGGGGGAGCCTCAGTCTCCTTTGACTCGCCCTGCAGCTGCAGCCACCGGAGGGCGAGCCTGACGCCGCTGCGGCTGCTGTGAGTGTCTCTCCTCCTGCCACTGTGGCCGGGTTGGACGCTGCAGCTGCTGCGGGCGTTGGTGCTGCTGTGACCGCCCAGCAGGCTGGAGCCAGCTAACGTGCTGGCGGATGTTGTCCGCCTGCTTTTCCTGCCGTCCACTTGCTCGAAAGCCTGGACGGGCCAATCGTCCACCTCGGCCGCCGCAGCGAGAGCGTCCGCTCTTCGCTTCCTGTCGGCCGAGGGGAGACGGCACAGTGTGAACATGCGACGTGCTGGCTGAGAGCCGCTCTCCTTGTCCGTGTGCTCTGGCACTAGGCAGGATTTGCACATCGTGCTGGTCATAGCTTATGATGTATCCTGAGCCACATGAGGGACAATCTCGTACACAGTTGTTGCTCATAATTGACTTTGTTTAGTGTCTCTGTGCTTCAGTAACGCTGGCTGAAGAAAAATGGGAGGGAGCAGATTGTCGGGTCTCCTTCCTATTTATACCGGAAGGGAGCCCGAGGGTGGGGTCCACCTTGCGGGTGGGCGTGGACTACAAGTGTTTCAGTGCTGAACGGGTGCGCAGGGGGATTACCCAATAGCGATAGCCTTAGAGGGCGAAGCCATATACGAAATAGAACAGCCGGTGTTTCTCGTGAGTGTTTTCCCCGGGAAACAAACACAATACACACAAACTCCAAAAAATACACTCGCGAGCTTCCCCCAGACCAGTAATCCAAACCAAAATATGTTTCCTCCGTACTATTTTGATCATTTGCTAATAATCAATCAGATCGATGGATTCCAGAGAAGAGGAAACTTTAAAAGGCCTTTTTCTCAAAATGATGACTCTGTGACAGTCACTATATAATGTGACATATTTTTCTTAGTATTTGGAGTACAACAACAATCCTGATATAATTAGAAAGCAAGGAATCTTCTCTTTCCAATAGTGTATACAACTTAAAATGTGTCTTCGGGTCAATGCGACTGATTTCGATGGAGCCTGTACTACGAAGCAGGATTTTCACTTAGCCGGCTAACTTCAGGGAAAACTCTGGGTTTCCGGTCCTACGAAGCTGGTTCTCTTTTTAGCAGGCTAGATCTCCATGGTAACTTATGCTATGCGACTAACCTGGTCGGGAACAGGTTAGGTTGCAGGCTAAGAGCTCAACTCAGTGAAAGCACTGCCTGCTGACCAATCAGAGCTCAGTGTTCAGAGTTTAAAGTCCTTATCTTGCGTAATTTACTGTAGCTGAAAGATCATAGAACTGTTTCAAAATGCATTAACTTGTTGGGTCTTATTCCAGTAACACGTGATATAGATCGAATATCGTTTCCTATTTGCTGTAAATCACTTGTTAATATCGGGAAAATGGGTCAAATTCAGAGGTATCCAGAAAAGTCTGGATTCAAACTTGCCGCTGCTTGGTGCTGTGTCGTGACGTCACGTGTGGTTCCGCGAATCCTGGTGAGTTCAGCCCGTCCCAGCATCACACAGTGTAGCATTGCTGGTATAGCCGCATGTCAACTTGTAAACAAAATTCATTATTGATTGATATTATAACATATGAATAGCTCTACCAATCTGTGTTGCCGACTCGAGCTGGTGCTGGCGAGGGCGGAGTGACTTCCATGTTTTCAGCTGAGGCCGGTGGTGCACATTCGCGTTTTGCTGGCTCGAACCTATACGGTTCTAGGCCTCTTATTTCTGGTGTAAAAGGCGGCAGAGATCGTTCAGATTCATCGTCACTGCTCGCATCGTCCACACCAAATAATTGTTCTGTCAAATTGTGCCAAATACCCGCGCTATTAGCTTTTTCTGATGCGTAAACATCAACAATATTTGACGCCATTTTTCGTTGTGAACTCTCGCTGGCTGCGCGCATTAGCTGTCGATCCGGACGGCAGCAGGGAGCCAGACAGCGGCAGCCGGGAACCACACGTGACGTCACGAAATGGCCTGCTTCCAGAAGCAAAGTTTTTTTATTGGACCTAATATTTTTCCTTTTTTTACATATTATTCAGTATGAAATAAAGAAACATACATTGACTATCTGTTGCATACACCCCCCAGAAATCAACTGCCAAAAAAAGTTTTTAATGTAAGATAAGGACTTTAAAGCGATCAAGTCATATTACAGGAGAAAGGAAATACAGAAAAACTGCCGTTGCAGGAAAGACGGCCGGCAAAAATCACCGACTGTGTGAACGTCAACATTAATAGAATATCACCTCCCATCTTCACAGCAATCTAACTATTATAACATTAGCGTTAAGAAAGCTTACTTAAATATCTGACACAACATAAGTAACCGGATCAGAGTAACATTAAGTACAGTCCACAGCATATCACATCATAATGTATCATATATTTCCTTATCTGAGTCAGCTGAGCCGTATCTGGCAGTGCAACACTCACAGTGTCACATACTGTATGCAGAAGTATTATTTTAAGCAACACATTAAGTTGACGAAACACTCGAGTAAAATGTAATTAAATTCAGATCGTGTCTTAGACGGGGCAGTGATATCATAAACCTGTTAATGTACGGATTCAAACACTTTTTCTGTTACCAGCTGTATTCACCTTGCAGGTGCAACCATGTGGATTTTATCCTAGATAAAGTGTTTAAGTCATGGATGTTTAAAGTTTAACTTCTTCATATGTCTAATATTATAGTTGACTTTTCATTCAGGAAGTATGACGCTGCGCTGTCAGTATGCTTCTCCATGTTTGTGATTGGTCGAATGCTCCAAATACCACCCCTTTCATGTGAACGCGCACCTAACTAGATAGGACACGGCTGGCTTGAGCGATCCACTTGATAACCCGCGTCGTAGTACAGTTTAGCGAGAGCGCGTATGTTTTGGATTAGGCCAACCGGCTAACTCAAACATATCCAGGTTATAACAATATAGCAGTCCCGTCTCTGTGAATGACTGTCCTACTTTGGTAATACATAATGACCGCTGCTGAAATAAACTTCAGTCAAATTAATGAGAACTGATGTCTTCGAGTCCGACACAAGGACTATTTCAAAGCCTTTCCATACTCTTCTTTAAAACATTCTAAATCTAACTACTTATTTATCTTTGAATGAATAGCCTACATTAGTAATAAGTGTTGGCTGGTGACCCTCATGGTTCCTTTCTATTATTTTGCACTACTTCCTCTCTGTAGGAGTTGCATTTACCATCAAATGAGAACAGAGAGAAATCACATCTAAATGAATGAATGGCCTTTACTTGCACATTTCCTTTCTTCACTCAGTATGGTTGCTTTTCAAATCGATATTATCCATTCTACGTTGATGTAATATATGTTTTTTGCCCTCTTTGACCTCACACCTAATTCCCAAATGAAACCGAATAATTTGTATTCTGGGTTGTCAGTAACCTATTTTTACTTATCTGTCTCACACTGTTAATGTCTAATTTTGAAGCCAAGAACCACATGAATAATTCTCAAAAGAAAGACAGATTCGATGATTTGTGAAAAACTCTTGTGGAATACATCAAAAAGAAATAGAAAGCTCTTAATTGGTTATTATTTTCACTGCAAGTTGTGCAGCTCATTTGAGAATGTAAAGCAAAAAAAAAAGACCCAAAGGGAAAGTTTTGATGTTGCATTTGCATTTAAAGTTCTAAGGTTCAGAGCACAGAAGGATGGTTGGGCTGGATATACGCATTATTATCTTGTGTCTTAGAAACAATTCTGGGAATGTTACAGAGAAAAAAATTGAAAAGGTGTGAAAAATAGTTAAAATGACCATGGAACTGTATATCATTTATGTAACATAATAACATTACTATTTAACATTCAGCCTTCTATTGGCTAGCTCTCCAACACATTCTACGTGATAGGCTAAGGGGCGGGTCATCTTTAAGCAAATGAACAATCAAAACAGAGCCGGCCAGCTAACCAATCAGAGCAGACTGGGATCTGGTTTCAGACAGAGGGTGAAAAGAGGTGCTACAGCACAGGCAGTTCAATCAGGAGAGACGTGATGTATGGAATACATGTTTATTATCGGGTCACATTATATAAATGAAACATAATGATGACAGTTTATAACAAGTGAATGAAATGGTGTTTGGCGATTAGGCCCAGGTTTTGTAGGATGTCATTCGGGAAGGGAAGAACCGTTTCCGATGAACCCCCCTGGGTCTAGACACTGCTGGTGGTGATAAGTGGTTAGGTCGGGTTGGAAGGTAGAAGGTTAAGCTTGGTCCTGAGTTGGAAGCAGGAGGCGAAGGGGTGGAGGAGGGTTGCGCGTTGACACCTGGAAGACAGCTGATGGAAAAGGGGAGAGCATATATAGAGGGATTAACAGGTGCGATGATTAGGCTTGTGAATGGAGGGAAGTGATAGGGAGCGCCACTCCTCAGCTAACCTATCATTTAGTGAAGGGAGCGAGTATTGCCATGACGTGCAATACGAAGTGATAGGTCTTCCTGCCTGAACTTGCGCTGAGCTTCATTATGAGAAAAATAAAGAGCTTTTTGAACATTAACGCATGGAGAGACAAGACACAAAATACAAATGTGAAAATGTGAAAATGAGCATAATAAGGAAAATGTTTGCTTGAATCACAACATTTTGGAAAATAGTAGCTAATACTGTATATGCCTCTGAATATCATTCAATATCCCCTTTTGATTCAAAAACTGTACAGGCAACCTTTAGTAAGCTTATGCCCCATGTGACACTGAGTAGCTGGTAAAGGAAAACAAATGAATGCACGCTTAATTTAGAAATTGTGGAATCCTTATTGGCCTAATTTAGCATTGCAATGTGATATGATTTGATGAGGCAAAGCAGAGGCAGAAAAAGGTGCCAACTAAAAGTAAATGAATTCAGAGCTGCAATTAGCATCGGTGTGCCAAGTTGATTAATCTTAATAGACTCGGCTGCAAGATGTTGCAACAGACTGCATGGAGAGAAAGCCACACGGCGAGCCAGCTTTACTTTTTAATCTCAACCCTTTTCTCCCTTGATTTTGGTGGCTCTCTGCTTATCTCCCTCTCAGGTCTCCCTCCCTACCTCTCCTTCCTCTCCTCTGTCTCCTATCTCTTTTTGTCTTGCTTCAACCCAATGCCAACTGTCTGTCTCTGGAGGAAGATCTGGGGCAGGAGGGAGGGGACGAGGGATGTATAGGGAAGGATGTGTCACTGTCAAGTAAAGCTGCTTATAAATCTGCTCAGGACTTTGTTTCCATTGTCTCTGGATAATTTTGTGCATTAGCTCCAGGGTGCATTGTGGCGCATGTGGATGTTTGTGTGCAGACTAGCAGCTGCAGGTGTTTGCACATAGAAAAAATACACTGCTGAGTTACATTATTCACGCTTGCATAACTCTCCAGGCTTCTAATTTGTCTTCAAGTCAAGGCAGATGGGAAAATAATTGAGGTGAGAGAAAAAGGGGAGGAGTAGGGCGCAACATTCAAAGAGGAGAAACAAAAGAAGAGAAGCATTGGACAAAGAGTAAAAGCCTTGTCACGTTAAGATAATTGGTTAATTCTTCTGTCAACTCCTGGTGACTGTTCCTAAAGTATTCCTTAGAAACTCTTCATGGCATGCAGGAAGTGTTGCATTTAATCATTAGGAAACAAGAGTTTGAATCTACAGCTATGCTAGCCATCGCAACTTATGTTTATTTAAATATGTTATTCTAATATGGTGCATCTGTTACAAAACGTAATATCCCCCCTGGGATTAATAACATATTTTCATTGATTGATTTAGGAGAAGCAGTTCCCTATGTAAACATGAAGGGCTCATCATAATCTAAGGAAAACAACATTCTTAGTTTGTACATCCAAGAAAAAAACATAATTGTTCAATCCGGCCAATAGATCCTCCTAAATCCTTCAGCCGTCCTCTATGTGTGTCTCACAACATCTGTGTGAGAGTATTGGGTCATTGTAAAGCAGCATTTATAAAATGTTTTTAAAGCACTATTCAGTAATGTATACGCTCAATTGTAATGCAATTCATTTTGGTACGGTGTTTTGACATTTTCGTCAGGTATGCTGCTGAGCTTGTTTTGCCCTTAGGACGTGGTAAGATGTTTACAAGATTCCACAGATGCAAGGTGTACCTAAATACCTGTTTCTAAACACGTTTGCCACTGCTATGCTGTATATAAATGAGCATCTGGGGAAACAAATGCTATCTTCCCTCCTGTCTCAACCCCTATCCCATATATGTACTCATACACACATAACCTTCCATAGCCACTGGGCAAAGGGTGAACTTTGTTTTAGATTATCAGCTTCATTATTTTTTGAGCACATGAAAGAGGATGTGTGCTGAATAACCTGACTCTAAATTAATCCCTCAGGGTCTTAAGTCAAATTAAACCTGGTCTGATGCATTTGTAAGTGGAGCGGTGACAGTGTGTGCGTTTGTCGGAGCCTGTGTTTGAGCACTAACGTTTTATTGTAATCAAAACTGCCAGGTAAATGAGGAGCAAATTCCTCCCAGGTCCATTCTTCCAAAACAAAATGTACCCAGTGTCAGTTCATAACAATGTGACTGCTTACCCATTAAAAGGGTTTATTTTGTATCAAGATAACCAGCCATTTTAATGTGGCCGAAGTCGTTAATCAAAGCACCAATTAAAAGTGCAAAAAATCTGTAACGTAATGATAGACATCATTTTTGCTTCGTCATTGAAAAATTGCTAAAGAAAATCCTTTTAAATTGGATTTATGTTGAAATTGGTCTTTCTGTCCTTTTTCTCAAAAATCTTTCCAAACAAGAAAAAATTGAAATGTTGGAAATTAGTTTTAATAATATACTAAGTACTCTCATGATCCTTGTCCTTACATTATGAGTTTCCTGTTTTATTCTCAGCCTGTCCCTCTCAGGAGCCAAGCCTGGAGAGGTTGGCCCAGAGTGGGTAACGCCCCTATTGCACCTGCTTCCTGAGACAGCGCCCCCCAGACCTGAGGAATCGCCCAGGGCTGGCCCACCATCATCTGTGTCAACTCCGCGTACCATGGCGCCAAGCGGTGACCTAGAGCCACTAGGATGACTGACAGATGTTCACGCCTCACCCTCTCCAGGAGGGGGAGGATAAGGTGCAGCGGTGGAAAGGCGTAAAGCAGCTTTCTTGGCCATGGCTCGTGTGAAAATGCGGCCACCCCCAAGGGCGGATTGTCCCACCGGGCCAGGGAGAACCACAGGACCCAGTGGCTGTTGCGCCGATTGGCAAACAGGTCCAACTCTGCCCTCCAGTCTTGATTTCATTTTCTTTCTTTTTTGACGGAGGGCGTAGCCGACTTATATACTGTGGGCCTGCACGCGCATTAAGGTAGGCTCGCCCCGATTGGCCGGCTTTACGTAACTCAGTAGGTGAATGCACGTACAGTATGATAGAGAGTAGTACCCATAGAGTCCAGTAGAGGGCGGAGCCTATGTGATATATAACAACTTTCATAAGGGGGGTGACTTGAGGTTGCTATATTCACTTGAACAGTGGTTCATCCACGTGGTTGTTGCATGGCAGACCCAATGTAATGACTAAAAGTACAGGAATACAATGCATATTCACAAAGTCAGTGAATTAATGTGTAGGAAGAGATCTGTCAATGTCTTACTGTATATTGGCTCTTATCACAGAATGTATTTTTCACACAATCAAAAATAGAAAAAGTATGTGTTATTCCATTTCAAGAATAAAGACACCAATTCAAATATAGTGATTATCGCGTTCATACTATGTTTGACGATGCAGAACTGATTAATACCCTGGTGGTTAATCACTGTCACTATTCATTACTAGCTAAGAGAAACAACAGTGGGTTTGGAAACATTGCAGGTGTGTGAATGTTTATATGTGTGCGTATGCATTTGCAGCATATCTACATGCTTTAATCTGTGTTTGGATTGCTAATGAGAGCAGCTGTGTGTATGCATATAAAGCCATAGTGGCAGGTGCAAGTGGGTTGCTATCAGGATCCTGCTGCAGGAAAAATATCTCTCTCAACACAAACACACACTCACACGGAACAATTAAAATCCTATGATCTTCTAAGTGTGTGTAATTGTCTGTATCTCTGTGTGTGCATTAGTGCCCAACAATAATTAGTCCAAACTCTTTGTTAATCAAAGGTGCAGTAGAGGGTAACACCACCTTGAATCGTACTCCACCTCCAAGTCTTGGGTAGGCTATAATGGCCGCCAACCGTAATAGATCCCATCAAAATATGAGTAAATATATAGCATCTATGACATATTTTGACACAAATGCAACATAGGCAGCCCCTGAACACTGAATAAGGGTTTGATTCTACCACGGTAGCTACTCCCTTAGAAGAAGCACAGTACAAACTCTCAACAGTCAAAGTGTTCAATATTCAAAAATTGTATTTGCAGAAAAGGCTTTTCCTCTTGTTCGGTAACATAACTGTGTTAGGCTGTAGTTGTGCTCATTGTAGCATACATAGTTTAAAGTTATAAAAACGAAATAATCAGATTTTTTTTTATGAGTTATAAGGAGATATAATATAGATAATAATGCATAGATGTTAATTGGAAGTATTTACGTATAGGTGTTGGTAGGCATATTAAGAGAATGTGGATCTAGCCCGTGGCACTTACCTCCAGTCTTTATTCTAAGCTAGGTTAAACTCTGTTATTTAAGTACCCCTTTGTCATTAGTTCCTGCTTTCACTAGGAACAATCAATAGGAAAATGGCCAGTAGGCACACTATTTGTATAAAAGATGAAAAGCAGAGGGAAGATAACACAGCCCTGTGGAACACCGCAACTAATCGTGACGGGGCAGTAAGGTCCAGTTGTATTTTCCTAAAAGGGTTTGGGGCCAAAATAAATTTCTGATCTGATGCTGCTGTTATGAACTGTCCATAACTTAGACAATCAACTGTTCCATAGCTCAAAACACAATAGAATAATGTAGAAGATAATAGAATAATGAAATAAAGTAATCTTTACATTTTTTATCCCACCATAGGTCCGGAACACACTTCAAGAAAATTCCAGCTCTGTTCAAGCTGTGCAATCAAGGCCTAATAGCTTTTGGTTTGCCACTGCATTTAATACAATTACATAAGGCTTGGCTAGAAATGTAATACATGTAACGTATTTAGGAATACAAATTGAAGTTAACCGTTCTAGTTTCTTAAAAAGACAATAAAAAGAAATAATCAGTAAATGTTCTTGTACATTTAAAAAGAATGTAGATGACCAGCAGTCACCATACATATTCTATACTGTATGAAACACTTTTTGATGTTTTTTTGTTCTTGTGTTTATTTTCTTAATGCCTTTGATGTCTTATGTAAAGCACTTTGCATTTCCTGTTTGTTGAAATGTGTAAAAGCTTTCCTTGCATTTTTCACCACTGATAAACCCGCTGAACTACATGAATGAATTAACATTTCAGTACGGACAATAAATTACCGCTATCGCCAACCACTCGATGTAATAGGTGTAATTCTAATATCAATGTTAACGACCTGGTGGTTATTTAGCGTAATCACTGAGGTATATAATACAGAACTGCTCTTCGAGACACCTTAATTCCAAACAGCTGCATGAGTGCTTCCCTGTTCTGTTTCTCTGGAAAATGACAACATTGATCTATGTGTTCCTCACACTGTCACATGGAGTCCTTACCCAGTGTGTTATTATCTGTAATATACATTGTATGTGTGTCCTTCCAGTACATGTTTTGTCCTTAACAGCTCCAACTGTCAAAGTAATTGCTACAAAAGACACATTTGATAGCGTCTATCAAATTCACATAAACACAGTATTGCAGCAAAAAGTGTCTCATTGTCTTCTTGCAAATGTCTCATTATTCTTGTCTCAGAAAAGTGCCTTTTTGTAAAGATGGTATGACTCAACCCCCCCCCCCCCCCGACAGGGACACCGGTTATTCAAATAGTTTTCCCTTAACTGCAGATCACAAAATGGAAATCATAGCAGAAGTGAAGAGTAAATGACAGACAGAATGCAAACAGGAGATGCTGAGAAGACAAATGGAAAGAAAGCAGTGGGAGTGAAGGCCTCCTTTCTCTTACTTGATGTGTTGACTGAGCGGGTCCTGTGGTGCAGCTTGGATGTGAAGATTTGACAAATGAAAACTGTGTGACAATGCTGGCGTGCGTCACAAACCAGTGATCTGCTTTTTTTACTTTCTGCCGTCGGGAATTGTGTTTCAGTCGGACAACTCACGTGTTTCTTAATATGTTTATTATAAGCAGCATATAGTTTGAGTTTGGCGTCTAGAATCTGGCCTCATCACTCTACAGATGTACAAAGAACATTGAGTAATGATTAGATAACTATCACCCGAGCCTACAGGTGGAAGCTGGGGTGGAGCCAGGGGCGGACTGGCCATTGGGAATACCGGGAGTTGGCCGGGAAACGGAGGAGTGACTGTACCTGTAGGATAGAAAAGGGGGAAATGACGTCTGACTCAGAGGTCGCGCGGCTGTGGTGAAGAACGTGTTGCCCACATTCTGTTACTGAGTTTAGGCTAGTTAGCTAGCAGGTTTATTGTTTTGGGTGCAGTCACTTTTGCCTCCACTTGCTGTTCAAATAAATGTTGAAAGAAAAAGTAAATCTGTTTACAGTTCTGTTTCATGAGTGTTGAGAGATGTATCCATAGATTTAGTCCCTAATTTTGCTCTCAAAGTGCACCAGATTGACGCATTTAACTTCAACATTTAAAAAAAATATATATTTCCGGGGGAGCATGCCCCCGGACCCCCCTAGAGGAGGTGAGGTCCACCACCTGCTCACACCCCTTGTTAAATTGAGTATACTTCCTACGCCCATGTTTTATTCCATGCGTCAAGTCAGGCAAATTGGGTCCAAATGTTATTGCATCAATGATCTGTTAACATTAAAATCACTAAATATATGCTGTAACTATTTTTGCTCTAGGCAACTCAAGGGCTCAGGTAATATGATTACTATATGAATAATGGTCCTAAATAACATTAAATGTATAGTTTTTTTTATTAAGTAACATACTTTCGTCGCCGGCCGGCCGATACATGCTGCGCATTAAGTGGGCCTGTCTGTCAATTAATCCCCAGACAGGGCCACTTTTTCTGTCTGTGGACTTTTTCACCCCAGTCCGCCCCTGGGGTGGTGGTGGGGCAGGCAAGTAGCAGCAACATGAAACACAGCAGCAGGAACATGAACGCAGCAATAGCGAGTGAACACAGTAGTGGAAGCAGCAGCATTAGCGAGGCAGAGGCAGGAACACCTGGCAGCTTAAATAGATCAGCATGTTTAGGAGAATGTGTTTGGTTGGTTGTAAGAGGGACGAGGTGCGTCACATTTTAATGTATGATTGGTACTCAAGTTGACTGCCTGAACTAGCTCGCAGGCTTCGCCCCATTTTTGGCACATTCAACAAATCATTTTGCCCCTTTCTGTTCTCAACATAAAAGAAAGCTCTAGCAAGAAAACGTATTCTAAGCTCATTTCTGTGTTTTTGTTCTTGCTAGGCAAGGTTCTGGGTATTGCAACGTCTGTATGTTGGTCGGTAGATTGACCACTGGCAGACTGAAATACTGTATCTTTTTAATAGAGCGGTGCAGTGATGACATATGTTTGTAGGCCGACCCAGAAGTTAGCATCGCAAGGGCTTACTCAACTAAAAGCGATGGGATTTCCCTATTATATTTTGCTATATTGCAGAAATTAAGCTCTTTGAAAAACACCAATGTATGATACTCAAAACCGCATGTTCAGCAGGATAATCTCCAAATACTGCATTAACACCACTTTGTGATTATTATTTATTTGCGTAAATGTAATCGCCAGAAGCAAAAACCTACTGTGAATCTATAAACTAACGACATCTCGGTCGCATGGCTGCACATCACCACCGCTAAGATAAAGGACTCGCCCTTGTGTCGCACTTATTGCGTTTAGTAATTATTCTAGTGACTTGTTACCAACCGCCAATTTTATGACACACATAAACTTAACCTGTTAAGCCCGGCAGGGGCTGCAGGCTTCTTTTTTTTCCTTCACGAAACTGGGGGAAGAAACTCAGCTAACTGATGATATGAAAACATTTTACCGAAACAAAACACAAGTCTAACACCGAGCCTCTGAATAAGCCCTTCTATCAGATTAAATCTGAGATTCTACAGATACTAGAGGTCAGTGGCGGCCGGCCCATAGGGGCGCTAGGGGCGCCACCCCACCTCTTCCCACATACAAAAAAAAAAAAAAAAAAAATTAGAAAAAAAAAAATATATATATAGGTATATATTTCAAAAATATATATATTTTATATTTTTTATTTTTAATGAACAACGTAAATATCATACAATTGGTATCAGTAAAATGTATAATCTACAATAAAATCTTGTTTAAAATTGTGTTACGATGTCTAAAGTTACTGATAAGTCACATGTTTCCTGCCTGGCCTTGCCCTTGGCATTAGTTCATCATTACGGGGCGCTGCCCCCGAGCCAAACAGCAGCAACCAGCACATTGCAAAAGTCTCAATAGTAAACTGTGCGGCCGAAACATAATTTCAGCCAATCAGCGCCGTCAAATATCTTCGTCACGAGAGCGCTCACGTTGGCGCCCACGTTGCTTACGTGCGTTGACGTGAGTTGTTTTTTAGACTCGTGAGGAACTGGGGTAGTATCTATAGTAACGCAGTGTAGGCGGAGCCGTGACGTCATCTTCAGTGAGCTCCCCAGAAAAACAACACAGCCGTTAGCTCTTAGCTCTTCATATCTGTTCAGAAACTAGACAAAAGTTAAACAAGTACAAACCACATACTGTCTGTGTCATGGCGAATACAGTCGCTGGTTTATTTATGTCTGTATAGGCCGTTGTTGTGAGTGTGGACGGTCGGAGCATTTACAACGTTAGCTTAGCCAAATCTCCATTAGAAAACACGCATTTTAAAAAGGTGTTTCGCCTGCCGTCTGTCTGCAGACTTGTCAAAGCCTTAATTCATGGTTTTTACTATCCGGTATCAGTATGTTGTTACTTCGGCATCATTTTGAAACGTGTATTACAATTAAATCACGGTCAAATATGTTCATCTTGTTGTAGTTGTAGCCCCCTTGACAGCGATTCTCTCTCTAGTTTAGACTGCGGTCAAGCCAGCCAGCCTCACGTGATATTGCGGTGCGCGAATATCCTATGCATTACGGTGGAATAAAAAAAAAATCCTCCCTCTGTGTTTAGATGAGAATAAAACTAAAACTGTCCAGTATCAAAGACTCATTTCACTTCAGGGTGATAGCACGACATCCCATCTAGTCACTCAGAACAAATCAGGACATTCATGATGTACAGTTTCAAAATAAAAGACCTTTGGGGACAGGGATGATAGCTCATATATGAGACTTCAAAGGTATTTTATTTTGAAACTGTACATCAGAATGTCCTGATTTTTTCTGAGTGACGAGATGGGGTGCCCTGCTATCACCCTGGAGTGAGATGGATATATGATACTGGACGGTTTTTGTTTTATTCTCATCTAAAAACAGGGATGATAGCTCATACAATAGAGATTTCATAGGTCTTTTATTTTGAAACTCTACATCAGAATGTCCTGATTTCTTCTGAGTGACTAGATGGGATGTCCTGCTATCACCCTGAAGTGAAATGAGTCTTTGATACTGGACAGTTTTTGTTTTATTCTCATCTAAACACAGAGGGATGATTTTATTTTTACTCTACCGTAATGCATAGGATATTCGCGCACCGCAATATCACGTGAGGGCTGACTTGACTAGGTTTTCCCGAGGCTGGCTTGACCGCAGTTAGTTTAGCATACTCAGCCCGACTCAGCCTGGTTGTTCCTGGCCCTAGAACCACGATTTTATGGGGCCATTACATCACCAGAAGTCCCAATTTAAGGGGTCATTTATCCCAAAAAAAACTTTTTTACTCACTATATCAACAGCCCCACCAAAAATATTTTCCACCAGCCGCCACTGCTAGAGGTATAAGTATCATAATTGTGCGATCAAAACTCAGGGCAGCGAAGACAAACCCAGACAACTCACAACCTAGCTTTACAAAGCAAAAACGGCAAATGTCTTACCTTTGCTGTTTTTCTGATCAAAAGTTGTGTTTGATGGCATTACAACGATAACAACGCTGCTGAAGAGAACATATTGGAATCCAAGTAAAATGGCAAGGCTAGGACTCAGAGGCTCTGACTTGTGTTGGAGATGTGATACTACAGCTCAATCCCAAACCACTCCCTCGACCCTACCCCTCCGTGACGGAGTGAACTCCGTCTGTAGCCACACCCGCAGCTCAACGAGGCTCCCTCCTGTCAGGTGGAGGGAGTAAATACAGCAGCAAGCTTTGGGACGGACTCCCCTCTCTCCGGCAGAAACAGGAAATGCTGTAACTGTTTGTAACAACGGTTTCAAATCAGCATCTCTTAGACAAAAAATGTAAATTAGTATCTCAAATAAAACTCCAAAAATCTTTCATTGTGTTAAAAGCTCTTTTAGTTTTAAACCTGATGTTTATAAGCTTCTTAGTTTTTGAAACAGTCTGTAAATATACACAACTTTATAATAAAATAAACACATTTACCTTATTCTAGACCAGCGTTTCTCAAAGTGTGGTGCGCGCCCATGTGATAGGTGGGTCGCGAATGGATGCGATGAACGAGAGTTTTTCATTTTTAATAATTATTTTTTAAACTAATTTGTTGGACCTCAGGCCGGAATTGAAGACGTTGGAGACTCGCAACGGCGGTGGACTTTCACAGTGCCGGATCCGCCGGAGCCTCGCAATGGCGGGTGTTTGCAGCGGCGGGTGCGGTACCGGCGCAGCGGCGCGGTACCTATGTCAGAGCTCGCGGCCCACAGGGAAAAGTCCCAAATCTCCCGATGGCCAATCCGAGCATGCTCACACACACACAATTGAAACCAAAATAATTTACAGCGTTGCAGTCGGGAAGAAAAGCAATGTCGAGCGGCACCTCAACACTTCACAAGGAGTTTAACCGTGACACTTTTCGAAATCCCGTTTGTGTTCCCCCCACTTTACAAATAGGCCTATGTTTATCATAATTTTTTAACGCAAGCCGTCATTGCCACGGAGGAGCACACAGCCTCTGTGAGCGAGCGAGATAGAGAGAGAAAGCGAGAGAGCTAGAGAGAGCACACATTTATCTATTTAATATAGCCTTGGTGTAAAAAATAAAGTGAGAAAGCATTCCAATGTGTATAGGACAGTAAAAAAAAAAAAAAGTTTAAAAGGGGAGTGATTAGTAAAATATGCATAAATAAAAAGAAATAATGCTAAATAGGTAACATAAGATAAGAATAAACAAGTTGAAATGATTTGTTATTGGTTTTGATCATATTCTAAAGATTACATTACATTACATTGCATTTAGCTGACGCTTTTATCCAAAGCGACTGTTTGGCGATGTTTGGATTATTGAAAAGTATACAGCTCCCTTTCAGTGTGTTGAGAGCTGTATCCATAAATTCATTTTTTTTTGCTCAACGTGCACCAGATTGAGGCATTTAACTTCAACATTAAAAAAAAATCTTCCCGGGGTGCATGCTCCCGGACCCCCCTAGAGGAGGTGAGGTCCACCCCCAAATAAAGCAGGTTAAAATAATTAACTCTCAAAAACATTTTCTTTTAGTAAACACTGAAAACGGGTCCCACAGACCCAAACAGCACACAAAGGTTAAAGGTAAACATATAATAATGTTCAAATTTGCTAAATATATACAGTGCAAAAAAACTAAAAAAGAGGAGTAAAAGTAGCTCACGACTTGTTTTATTTTTTGAAAGTAGCCCTCATCCTAAAAAGGGTTGGAGACCCCTGTTATAGAACGATACATTTGACAATTGTACGCTTGGTCTACTATTTTATTGGAGCGATGAGGAACAGGTGGTGCTTGAAAAGGCTTACCTGTTCAAAGTGGGGAATGACAGAAAAAGTTTGAGAACCACTGTTCTAGACTAAACACGGGCATGATCCTAAGTTAAAAACATATGAGGTTATCATGAGGTTGTTAACATCGCAGTTTATCAGTGGATGTTTGTTGGAACTACTTGTAAACAGCGTGTTTCCTGATGGACACACACAGCGTGACTCCGGTCAGGTAGAGACCGGTCTTATGTCAGCACCGCCGCAGACTCGCTGTTTGAGGGCTTGATAGCCCATTCCCCCTCCACACCGCTCCACACTCGTTGGTTTGGAACAGCCCTCAATATGGCGGACCCTCCGCATGAACGCGCAAACGGAGGGGTAGGGTGTAGGGGGCGGTTTGGGAATGGGCCTACATGTGGCACTCTACTGCACATGTTGTATTCATGCCCCATGATAGATATCTTATGGTCGAAGATTATTACCTTCATTAATACAGTAATGGCCTCCTCTCTGGCACAGGGACCAATGCTTTGTATACTAGGTATGGTCAGTGCTTGAATTGGAATAAAAAAGGTGCCAGTACTCTAAATCAGCAACAAGTATTTGGCACAAAGTCATAGTATATCCTATAATGCTGGTGGGTTTGTCTCTTTACTGTATATTTTAGAAAGGCTCACTGTACTTAAACAAAATGACTCAGGGTGCATCTGAGATTAGAGGGGGTGCAGTGGTAAAGTGCTATTTTTATAAGTGGGGAGTGGACCTGACACCCTCTAGTCTAGGGGGATCCGGGGGCATGCTCCCCCGGGAAACATTTTTTTTAAATATTGAAGTTAGATGCATCAATCTGGTGCACTTTGAGAGCAAAATGAAGAGATATATGGATACCTCTCAACATCCATAATGAAACAACTGTAAACAGATTTACTTTTTCTTTATGGATATAAAAGAAAGTAAAGCTTGACTCCTACTGGCTGGTTAAATGACTCCTCGTCCCTGAGGCCACTACCAGTTTTTTGTGCCATTTTGCTGGATTTATTTGTCAATAGCGTTGCTGCACAAAGTGATAGCCCTCTAGTTTAAATCTACTACCCAAAAAGAAACATATGGAGATGGGTTACTATTTAAAAAAAATTGCAAATCTATTTGGGAACAGTGGGGCCGGGCCTCAAATCCTATAGGGGGGTCCGGGGGCATGCTCACCCGGTAAGATTTTTTTTTAAATGTTGGACTTAAATGCATCAATCTGGTGCATTTTGAGGGGGAAATAAAGAGACTACACCCATATGAAACAAAAATGTATACATTTAAATAATCATAAAATCATAAGTACATGGCCATAACCAATAACATACAATATCCAATATGAAAAAACATTGAAAACATTGATTATTTGTTTTTGGTTCATTTGTAGTTGTGAGTGTGTCTGGGCTCCTGAATCGGCCTCTCCTGTCTCCCTCCTCTCCCCCCTGCTCCTCTTTGAGGCAACAGCAAAGACTAGTTTTAGCTCTCAACAAGTTTATCTTACCTTTTTTCACCTAGTTAACATTTTGTTTGTATTATTCATGCATATTTTACTAATCACTACCCCCTCAAATGGAAATATGTGTTTACATAAATGGTGACCGAACCGTTTGAGACCCACTGAGATAACTTAAACTAAGTTAACTATCTAAAGACTAGAGTAATTTACCTCACCTTAGCTGTAGTTATCAGCCTCTCAGTCTGACAGCAAAGGACTCTCCCTCCACCTTGTTGTTGAAACAGCTCCTTATATCCGTTAGCGCAGCTAGCTAGCACCAGATGCTAACAACAATACACGTAACCGGTGCGCGCGCTTTCTCGCTCGCTCGCGCCACACATACACCAACACACACCCTCCCGAGCTTGAATGACACACAGAGACCAATCGAGGGCATTAGTATGATCTGTATGAAAGTGGCAATGTCAGCAGGCCACGTCATGTAGACAGCCAGTCACCCTCTGTGAGGCAGAGTCAGACACACATTTGCGCTGCGTTGCGTTTACAATATATACGTATATTGCCGGCGGCTGAGTACCGGCACCTTGCCGGTACTCAGTAAGAAGTGCTGGTACCACATGGGTAAAAATCAGAAGTGCCGGTACTGCGTACCGGTGAGTACCGGCCCAATTCAAGCACTGGGTATGGTACCAAACGAATGTGGTCTGAATGCCCATCAGATCTCATGAAATATACTGCATATTAAAGCAAACTATTGTAAAGGTAAAAGTATGAGCATCAAAAATAAAGAAGTGTAAACATTTGTATTATTATTATGATTATTTAATATATAAAGACTATATATTATTGAATTCCAGTTAAGATAATAAGATTAGATATACTTTATTTGATCTAAAATATTGATGTTTTTTCATTACAGTAGCCTGTGAAAACCATAACAAATAAGTGATTACATGATACAGTAATCAGCAAACACAACTGCAGAGCTGCAAACATTGCAAACAGACTAAGGTGTCAGGGTTTGAGTTTTGTGTGTCTAGTTTTGGGGTTATTTTGCTGTTCTGTTCTACCTGTCTCATGTTTTCCTCCTTGATCTTGTCTGGTCCTTCTCCCTGTGTTTTCCTTCCTGTCGTTAGTTTCCCTGGTGTTCACCTGTTGCCCTTGTGTTTCTACCTCCCCTGCCCAGCTGTTTCTTGTCCTGTGATTACCCCTCTCTGTATTTAATATTGTCTTTCCCTGTGTTCCCCTTTCGGTTCATTGTTTTGTTTTTCCTGTCTCTCTCCATGTTAGTCACCGTCAGCTTTTTGGTATTGTGTTTTTGCCATCAGCTTTTAAAATGGTAAATGGTAAATGGACTGTACTTATATAGCGCTTTTACCAGTCTTTAAGACCCCTCAAAGCGCTTTACATACTACATGTCATTCACCCATTCACACCCATTCATACAGAGCAGTGTACCTTACTCTAGGACCTAACATTCACACACATTCACACACCGTTGGCCATGCCATCGGAAGCAACTCAGGGTTAAGTATCTTGCCCAAGGATACATCGACATGTTGACTGCATGGGCTGGGATCGAACCCACAACCTTCTGGTTGAAAGACGACCACACTCCCTCACAGCCACAGTCGCCCTAAAATAAATAAAGCTCGCTTTTGTTTTCTAGACCAACTTACCTTTTTTTTGTAGTCTGCTTTTGGGTCCTACCTTTCCCAAATCGTAACAGAATGAACCAACCAGAAATGGACCCAGCAGATGATCCATTTGAGGTGGAATTAATTAATTTTACTTTTTAATTGGCTTGCTGCTATGATTGGTGGAAGGGAGCGTCCAGTGTTCTACAGAAGGAGGCCGCTCTGGTAGAGGCGCACCGGTTGGCAACAGAGAAACCATGTTTATTGAAGTTCTTACCTGGCTGGATTGTGGACTTCCTCCAGACATGTGATTCCCGGCCTGCTAGCCCCAGGCATGCTAGCCCCCTGCATCCCAATTCCAAACCTGACACCATACGTCTCAGTGTGTTCCTTCTGGAGTCAACCCCTGCTTCTTCCCCATTTCTTGCCCCTGTCCAGGAGCCGTTCTCGGGTACTCATCTGGCTTTTGGAGGTCAACTGTGCCTCCTCCCACCCAGTTGGAAATGTTTGACTTTGTGGGGGGGGTTATGTCAGGGTTTGAGTTATGTCTAGTTTTGGTTTTATTTCTCCCTGTCTCATGTTTTCCTCCTTGTTTCTTGTCTGGTCCTTCTCCCTGTGTTTTCCTTCCTGTCGTTAATTTCCCTGGTGTGTCTGATTATCTAATTGTGTTCACCTGTTGCTCTTGTGTTTCTACCTCCCCTGCCCAGCTGTTTCTTTTCCAGTGATTACCCCTCTCTGTATTTAGTCTTGTCTTTCCCTGTGTTCCCCTGTTGGGTCATTGTTTTGTTTTTCCTGTCTCCCTCCATGTCAGTCACCGTCAGCTTTTTGGTATTGTATCTTCCTTGTGTTTCCTTGGTGTTTTATGCCATCAGCTTTTAAAATAAAGCTCGCTTTTGTTTTCGAGACCAACTTACCTTTTTTTTTGTAGTCTGCTTTTGGGTCCTCCCTTTCCCAAATCGTAATATAAGGTCTACAACACCCAGTTGTCTTTGTGTATTTGTGAATGAAGCGCCATCTCATGGTTAAATCCTGTAATTGAACAAATGGGGAAATTTGGCAACGGCCTCTTAGCAATTTGGCAACGCCCCCAGCCACTGGGATCCGCTGGGTTTTCGGTTGGAATCCGCTGGGTGGAGTCCTATCTGGAGTGCTACATCTGTAAGATGATAAATAGAATGGATATCTACATGAAAATATGGGGCCCATTTGTGACGGTGACTTGAAGTGCTGGAGAGCTCCACCCTTTCAAATAGTTGAAAACCCAAAATAAAGTTATAATGTGATGTACTGCGTATTTTATGTATATAATGTGTTGTATTGTATTATGTGCAGGATGGTTTACATACCGCGTATCATGTATATCGTGTATGCCATGGATGATGCTCTACCTCTGTGATGTTCCCTTTGTCCATTTTGTCCGTCTTGTCAGTTATTGTCCTGTCCCTGGTGGTACTTTGATATTTTGATATGTGACAAATTTAGCAGGCTGTGTTATTACGTATGTACGTTTAAATTTTTCTGGAAAATAACAAAAAAAAAGAATAAACGCTGCTGAAGGTTAATCACTGGTTAACCCAATGTGTCTGTGTCACTTTGAAATGATTACTGATAATCCATCTTCATATTTATGGCAAAAAGCGTAGATGTCCGTTTTCAGTTTTCAGAGAGTAACATAGCTTTCAGTTTGGGCAAACTGCCTGCGCATCACTCTCGCTCCTCAATGGAAATGTTTAGATGGATTTAGGAACGCCGCCTCAATTATATTGGCTCTAACGGTTCAAAAGAGGTGTCAATCATCAAAATCGGCCAAGGGGGGCCAGAGATATGGCAAATCCACCCAAATGACCCCTGAAGTGGGTTTTTTTTGCTAAACCTCTCTAAAAAGGTCAAATGTCACTTGTTTTGCATCAATCTTGTTACACGGTACTTATATGTTATAGTTTGGATTCTTAAAGCTTTTAATCTACTAACTCATCATTCAAGGGTGGTTTTCACTATAAGTAATGTTTCTTTTTTGGACGGGCACTATAATAAACTTTTTTACTATGTTAAATCTGAATTTACTTTAAAATAAAAATAATCTATATTGATTCTGACTGTTCTACCACTAACTCACAGGTTTATCATTGCTTTGAGAAAAAAGATTATTAATTTACCCCTTTTAGAAGTGAAGATATGTTTGTTCTGGGAATGTCATTTTCGAGCCTGAGACCTGAAAAACCGGCAACGGGCTTAACAGGTTAAGAGATTTACAAGTGGGGTGTTTACTGATGTATTGTTTGGTAGTGGAATCAAATGTGAAATCTCCAGCTCGTGTTAACCACAAACCATATGTAAAAGAAATGTTCCAAAAAACGTTAACTAGGAGACAAGGTAACCTGACATTTTAAATTCTAAGTAATTTCAAGGTTTTAGGACTCGTTCCTGCACCACTCTATTATTGGTACTTACATTCATGGTTCCCAGAGGATGAATACCAATCATGTTAGTAATCCACAAATGTACCAAGAAGCACCATCATCCAGATCTCAATTCCATTCTTACACTACTTACCTGCAAAACTAATTCCATTCCTATCAGTCTTGTTTTGAGTGCTAATTAGCAAATGTCAGTATGCCAACATGCTGAACTACGATATGTATATATCGCAGCATCATATCTGCTTGAAATCAGGTAGTTAGCGTTGACATTGTGATCACTAAACACACTAATGTTGGCATTTAGCTGAAAGCAACACTGTATCTAAGAAATGCTACACAGAGACCATAGCCTTTAGATCATGTTAAATATTGATTCTAGTTTGTGTTTGGATCCTATCAGTTATTGAAGTCCTTGGTAAACATATTATGTATGATTATAAACAATTGTATCATCCACAGATAATACCTTATGCACACTACTTTAAGTTCACTGATCACCAAGACATGACTAAATTCATTATGATTAAATCATTCTCAACAGATATTTGTTTGATTATTTCCCATAGCCCCAGTGTTTCTTCTCTCTCTCATATAGTATATAATTCATAATATAATATAATGCATGCAGAGATCTATCAACTCATTAAATTACTGTTAAATGATAAAGGGAACTAGAAAGTGCATTTCCCGCTGAAAATTCATTTCGTGCTGTAAACGGTGTACATTTGTTGCTGAATTTAGCTGAAAAAGCTGAATATGTTATTAGTTGAACAGTCTCTGTAGCTGTTTTTAGCTACAAAAACCAAGTAAGTGTGTTGCTGAAAAAGTTAAATGATTTGAATCAAAGTTATTACAGCTCAAATGCATTGCAATGACTTTGTTGAAAACTTGAAAGTAAAATGTTAAACTGGAGGAGTAGGAAAATTAGTGAAGAAGATTAATATTTAAAAGAAAATGTGTAAAAAATGTATAAACAACTACATGTAGATGTATAGTCTCAATGTCCTGAAATAGCTGAATAGTTGAATGGTTTCTGTAGCTGAAAGTAGGCTGAAGGAGTTAGATATTAAGCATAAGTAGTAGTGAATGAATGTGTATTAAGAAGAGAAAATAAAGTAAAGACGCTTTGAAAAGCAGCAGAATATTTGAACTGCAAACGTTTGAACTAAAACCACATGTCACCAATAATGTATAAAATATGTGGAATCTGTTGAAGTCAGTATGAAGCCTCCATCAGACAGAAAAGAATAGGCTGAGGCAGTCTGTTAAACTCCTGTCTGTAAAACTTTCTAATTTCTCTAATTTCCCCTCCTCGACTCCTATCCTTGTGTCTTAGTCCCGTCCACAGGAGATGTGAGCGAGCGGAGGAGTCGAGGAGGGGAAGCAGCAGGCGTTAAGAGAAATGAGAACTATAGGTTACTTACGTAACCCCAGTTCTCAGAGTAACATGAAGTGAGATGTCTCACTATGGGATGCGCCTCAACGCATATGCACCAGAAGCATCAATCTCATTACGCCAATCCTGATTGGCTGGTGATCTTGACGCCAACGTCAGGGAATCCACCAACCCTATAAGTAGCTTGCGCCACGACGCAGGCGTCATTCAAAATAAGCACCTCTTCTCGCTTCGCCTCAGCAAGAAGGGCCGTCAGGTGAGACATCTCACTTCATGTTACTCTGAGAACTGGGGTTACGTAAGTAACCTATAGTTCTCATTCATAACACTCCGTTCGATGTCTCACTATGGGATATTGAGACTCCCGCATTGCCAGACATGCTTATCTCGAAAATCACCAACACAAAAACAGAACTTAACAGGTAGAACCCTGTCCCAATACGGGGCCCAGCACTGCGCGGGCCACACTTGGAGCAGAAACATCTAGCCTGTAAAAGCGGACAAAAGTGAGCGGCGAGGACCAGCTCG
Source organism: Notothenia rossii (assembly GCF_949606895.1). Taxonomy (NCBI): domain Eukaryota; kingdom Metazoa; phylum Chordata; class Actinopteri; order Perciformes; family Nototheniidae; genus Notothenia; species Notothenia rossii. The sequence continues at coordinate 58,585,234 of NC_136905.1, read as the reverse complement.
CTGCTGCACAAATGTCTTGAATGGAAACACCCTTGAACAAAGCCCAGGATGTAGCCAATCCACGAGTAGAATGAGCGCGCAGGCCCGTTGGTGCCTGCAAACCCTGACTCGTATAAGCCAGAGCAATCGTCTCCACAATCCAGTGGGAGAGCCGTTGCCTGGTAACGGGCTTGCCCTTATGAGGGTTAGCCCAAGATACAAAGAGTTGGTCATTGCACCGAAACTCTTTCGACCTGTCCATATAAGTGCGCAAAGCACGAACCGGGCAAAGCAAATTCGGCCGCTGTTCCCCAGAGGAACCTAGCGGTGAAGGAAATGCCTCAAGGTCAATGGGAGTGCATGAGCCAACCACCTTAGGCACAAAGGCCGGGTTGGGCTTCAGCAATACTCTCGTTTGCCCCGGGGCAAACTGAGTACACGAAGGATGCACAGAGAGCGCGTGAATATCACTGACTCGTTTGGCAGATGCCAGAGCCAGTAACAACACTGTCTTCAGTGACAAGTGCTTCATGTCAGCGTCTTCCAGGGGTTCAAATGGAGCTCGAGCGAGCCCATCTAAAACCACCGTCAAGTCCCACAAGGGCACCAATGACCTGGAAACGGGGAGGAGCCGGCGAGCCCCTTTCATAAAACGGCAGACCAAGGGATGTTGACTAGCCGTCTTTCCCCCAAAGCCCACATGGCATGCGGCAATAGCAGCCAGGTACACTTTGATCGTGGAGAAAGCTCTGTGTTTATCAATCAGATCCTGTAGAAATGATAGAATCACACCGACAGGGCATTGAAAAGAGATGTGTTTCTTTTGAAGACACCACTCCTCAAACACCCTCCACTTACAGTCATAGAGAGACCTGGTGGAGGAAGCCCTTGCACTCTGAATAGTGTTTATCACTTTCTGAGGGAGCCCCACTGTACTCAGGTTATACCACTCACGGGCCAGGCCCATAGCGCCAGGTGCTCCGGGTGAGGGTGAAAAATCATTCCCCCCGCCTGAGATAGAATGTCCCTGTGTAGCGGGAGCTGCCATGGCTGTCCGCACAGCAGCTGATATATCTCCGCCAGCCAGTACATTGCAGGCCAGTGTGGAGCTATCAGGATCAGTGTGTGGCGTTGTTCTCTCACTCTGGCCAGAGTTGGAGGAATTAGAGCCAGGGGTGGGAACGCGTATAGAAGGACCGGGGGCCAAACGTGCGCGAGCGCGTCCACGCCTAACGGTGCATTTAGATCGCGCATTGAAAAGAACAGCTGACATTGAGCATTTTCTTTTGATGCGAACAGATCTACCGCGGCCCGGCCGTAACGCACCCACAGCTGACTCACAATCGTTGGATGTAGAGTCCAGTCTGCGTACAGTGGTGCACCTCTGGACAGCAGATCTGCCCCGAGGTTCATCACTCCCGGTACGTGTGTCGCTCTCAGAGAGAGGAGACGTCCGCAGCTCCATAAGATCAGTTTGCGTGCCAGCCTGTGTAACTGTAGAGAACGGAAACCCCCTTGGCGGTTTATATACGATATCGTGGTCGTGTTGTCTGTCCTCACGAGGACATGATGTCCCCTGAGAGAAGGCAGAAAGCGTCTTAGGGTGAGAAACACCGCTAAGAGCTCCAGATAATTTATGTGTGACCGTTGGAGGTCTCTGCTCCAGAGACCCCTCACAGGTCGACCTTCGTATATGCCCCCCCAGCCCGTCAGACATGCGTCCGTGGTGACCACCTTCCGCGATAAGACAGCACCCATAGGCACGCCTCGCACCAGGAAAGTCGGGTGCAGCCAGTGGCGTAGCGCCGTTACGCAGTGCACAGTGACCATCACTCTCCGCGCGCCATGACGCGTGGGGTTTAGTCTGAGGGCAGCTACCCAGCGCTGAAATTCCCTCATGTGTAAGCGGCCCAGACGTACTACTAGGATGGCTGACGCCATGAGCCCCAGTAACCGCAGACACGATCTGAAGAGAACATATTTGCGTGGCTGGAAACGAGCGAGGCAAGCCCTGAAGGCTCTCACTCTCTCCGCTGACAGGCGGGCTGTGAAGGGCACCGAGCTCAGGCGTAAGCCCAGGAAGAGCACCGACTGGGCTGGGGACAACATGCTCTTTTCTGTGTTTATTACAAAACCCAGGTCGAGCAGGTGTTTCATGAGGATATTCGTCTGCATAATAGCCTCCTGCTCCGACTGTGCCAGAAGGAGCCAGTCGTCTAAATAGGTTGCCAGGCGAATCCCCTGTTGTCTTAACGGGGCTATCGCTGCCTCCGTACATCGCACAAACACCCGTGGGCTGAGAGACAGACCGAAGGGAAGCACTCTGTACTCGTAACAGACACCCTGAAAAGCGAACCTCAGATATTTCCTGTGTGGATAATATACTGGGATGTGAAAATACGCGTCTTTCAGGTCGATTGATGTGAACCAATCGTCCTGACGCACGAGACGCAGTAGGGATGTGTGAGTGAGCATCCGGAATTTGTATTTTCTGAGATACCCGTTCAGAGCCCTTAAATCTAGGATGGGGCGAATTCCATTCCCTCCCCGTTTGGGAACGAGGAAATATTTGGAATAGAAGCCGCTCTGACTCCGTTTGGAGGGTACGATGGATATGGCTTTCTTTTCTAGTAGCGAGAGAATCTCCTGCTCTAGAATGTGAGCCGACGCTCCCCGGGCATGTGATTGCACAATGCCCGAGAAGCGAGGGGGGGTGACAGCGAATTGGAGTCTGTAGCCCCGTGATATCGTTTTGAAAACCCAAGCAGAGCATGTGAGCATTTTCCACCTTTCGCTCCTCAGAGCGAGCGGGGATGTCACCATATCTCTGTTGTCTGCACCCTGTGACCGCATTGGTTGTGTTATGGCGCCCTCTAGTGTCTGAACACGGTGGCGCTCTAGGGTGACAACCTCGGTTGACACTGCGCATGCGCGCGGTGATGGTGCGTTCACAGGCCCGGCCACCGTCCGCATTCCGAGAGAGGCGTTCATAGCCACTCTCAGAAGCGGAGCAGTCGCCTGACTGTTTATTGACATTATTATTTGTCTTTTTAATATTTTCGACTGTGCCCTTGGCTTTAAGCCTGGAAGCAACAGTGGCAAACATTTTATTTTTAGACCCTTGTGTGTGTTTGTGTGACTTGAACGACTGGCAGGAACTGCTGCCAGTGCTGTGAAGTCTGCTTCCCTCATGGCGCGAACTGGAGGATGACGTGCAGTCATCACCCGAGGCGGCGGGAAGGCGGGAGCGTGGTTGTCCCCCGGAAACACATGGGTGCTGGATACGTGTGGAACACGATCCAGGGCTGAAAGAGAACAGGAAACCTCCAGCCCTTTCCCCGAGGGGGGGAGGGAAGGCTGTCAGGCTGCCCTCTTCTTCTTCCTCGCCTGGTGACTGAAAGTCTGGGTCGGCGGTGCCTGTGTGGCTGCTGCCGGGACCGGGGACTTTCTCGGCCAATTCGTCCGCGCCTCGCGTCTCGGTGGGAGACCGGGGGCGGGCTGTGGCTTCTGCCATCTCGGGACCTTGAACAGGGCCGAGTGCGGGGTAGCCTGGGGGAAGTTCCGTCGCAGGACCGTTGGGGGCGGCGGCTGGGCTTTCCGAGGGAGGCAAAGCTGGAGAGCTTCATCCTCCTTCTTCTTGGCCTCACACCGCTGTTGCATGGAGGCAAGAGCTGAGCCGAATATGCCCTCAGGGACGATTGGCATGTCCAACACGTCCTCCTTTTCCCGGTCGGGGAGGTTTGTCAGGTTTAGCCATCTGGCTCTCTCCTGCACCACCATCATCCCCAGCGATTTTCCTGTGGCCTGTACTGCACAGCGCTGCACGCGGAGGCAAATATCCGTGATCGCCATGATCTCCTCCCACACGGCCGGTTCAGGCTTCACCGTCATGTCCGCGCACAGCTCCGCTTGGTACGCGGTTAGCATGGAGGAGACATTTAGCGCCCTGGCGGACAAAGCAGCCGCTTTGTAGGCCCGTTCAGTCATTGCGGACTGGAACCGGTCCGCCTTTGTCGGCAGTGTGGGGTTCCTGCTCGGGGCCGCCGACACCCGCGGTTGGAGGTGGGCTGCCACAAGCGGCTCCATAGGAGGCATGCGGAGTAACCCGAGCTTCTCCATGCCCTCACAGTCCAGAGAGGAGGCTCCCTGGATTGGGGCCTTGCTGCTGAAGGGGCGGTCTCTCCAGGAGACCGACACCTCATCCAGCAGCTCCGGAAATACGGGGAGAAGTTGCCTGGTCAGCCTTGCGGCTTGGGGCAAGTTCTTTCCCTCGTATCTAGACCTGGAGGGCTCTCTGGCCGCTTCAGGCCAGGGGATGTCCAGCTTAGATGCAGCGCGTTGACACACGGCCTGCAGGTCCATGCTGAGGCGGGGGAGCGGTGGCTCGTCCCCGCCCGGGGAGGTAGACATGGCCTCAGGCTTGGCAGCCTGGGCAGACGAGACGAAGATGTCATCTTCGCCTTCGTCTGAGTCGGAAAGAAGAAACTCCGAGGCGTATTCTTCTTCCTCCTCCTCATAGTCCAGCTCCAGGACATCCTCCGCGGGTGAGGCCATGGTGAGGTCCAGTTGGGAGCCCCAGCTTGACACAGCACGGGGCCCCCTTCCCGCGGCTGTCGCCGCCACCGAGTCCCAGCTTGACACAGCGCGGGACCCGGCACCCGTGGCGGTCGCCACCATGCCCTGCTCGCCGGCCGGCGAGTCTACAGGCATGGGGAGGTCTCGGACCGGCATGCTAGCTTGGCGCGCTAGACGCCGGCGGCGGCTTTTGGCGGTAAAACGGGAACAATGCCCGCACGCGCCGGGGGTGTCGATAGCCTCCTGGGCATGTTGCAGCCCGAGGCAAGACGAGCAGACCTGGTGTGAGTCAGTACTCGATATTTTTAGCCCGCAGCCGCAGAGCCGAGCCTCCGACACTCCGTCTCCTCTGGTGTGAGGGAGGGAAGAGTCCATCTTAGCTAGCCTTGGTGCGGCGTAGAAAGGACAAACGAGCAACAGGCGTGTTACCGTTTGCGGGAAAAAATCCAAAAACCTTACCGTTATCCGTTGGAAAAAAACGGCAGGGTAGATTCTGATATTAACTGGAGTGTTAATACAGTAAATTCCCGTGCGAAGCAAAAGTAGCTGGCGAGCGCCCGTCGACCGAAGGTTAGCTTCGTATATCAGTCTGTGGACCGTTAAGCTAGCTAGCTACTGATCTTTCTCGAGATGTGCTCCGAAGCGAGAAGAGGTGTTTGAATGACGCCTGCGTCGTGGCGCAAGCTACTTATAGGGTTGGTGGATTCCCTGACGTTGGCGTCAAGATCACCAGCCAATCAGGATTGGCGTAATGAGATTGATGCTTCTGGTGCATATGCGTTGAGGCGCATCCCATAGTGAGACATCGAACGGAGTGTTATGAATGAGAACTCTTCTCCTCTGAGCGGTCATATTAAAGTGACGTCCGTTAATTATTACGTGGCAACAGCTGCATCAGCTGTCGAGTGTTTTGTCATAGCGCTATATTTTATAATCTCTGTTAGATCAGCTGAACATTGTTCCCCCACATATTTACTTTTAATTAAATTTGCAACAAGGCATATATGTCAAGAATGTATGAATATGTTCAACACATAGGCCTACTAGCATCTCTTCTGTATTGTGCAGCACTAAAATATTAGTATGAAAAGTACCCGGGAGACATATATTAGGCTTATATACGTTTGATATATTCAGACACAAGTCCATGCATGCAAATTGATGATAGATTGCAGATAGACGTAATCTATCGTATAATAGATTTAGAAAGTGTAAGTAAACCTTCCTAGAAGTGTTCGTCGGGTGATTAACATGTAAGGACTGTGGCCACACACAGACACACCATTTACATAAAAAAAATTTTTTTACCGGTAATTTAAAAAAAATTAAGAATTGTATTTGGATGGAACGATTACCTATAGTGACAATACGATTATTTTTACAGTATGGTACCTGAAAAAGGTCAAATTTCACTTGTTTTGCCTCAATCTTGATACAGGGTACTTATTATATGTTATACTTTTGATCTCTAACGCTTTTAGTCTACCATCCCATCATTCAAGGGGGTTTTCACAATAAGTCATGGGGTTTGTTTTTAGGCGGAGGTAAGAATTTACTTTGTTTTACTATGTTCCATTTGAATTTACTCTGACACTTCTACATCCAACTCACAGATGTAACCTTGCTTTGATGAAAGAAATTATTCATATAACCCTTTTAGAAGTTAAGTTATAGTCATTTATTTTGGGCGAAGCATTTTCGAGCCTGAAACCTGAAAAACAGGCTCAGGGCTTAACAGGCTAACTGCATACAGATGGGCGCATTTCACTTCTTAAATAACTAATACAACGTATCATTATCAATACTTACATTTGTGCATTGCTCCCGCCATGGCTTTGAAATTGTTTCAGCGGTGTGTCACGCCTCTTTTATTCTCCACCGTTGCCGGAAATGCGTGGGGGAGCCGTGGAGGAACCATCAGTGTATCCTCGATTATAGCTCCTCCAGAGAGCCTCCTCGATACTCGGTCCTCGATGTGCATTTAGAGAAATTAGATGTCCTTCAACATGGTGTGCTGAAATCCATTTCCGGGTCACTACTGGAGGAGTCGAGGAGGGGTAATTAGTGAAATGAGAAAGTGTGTTCTTCTGTGTGTTTGTGTTTGAGGTAACGACGTTATCAAACACCTGTGTGTGTAAGCCCAGAGATCAAAGGTTACCATGGTGACGACGACATCAAAGAACCAGACCTGTGTATGTGAAAAAGGTTTCCATGGTGATGTGCTGTGAAGGGGAGCCTTTCCATTGTTCTGAATGATAAATAAACCTCTTACATTTCTAACTTTTGTTGAAAACCATAGCAGCTATCGGTAAAATGTCCACGCGTGGAGCTTGTCAGGACCCTGACGAGCGTCTGAGTGTGCTTTTGGGTTAATAAGGTGGCCTTTTTGGCAGATTAACTAAAGGTGTGCAGCTGCTGTTGTGAGGAAAGATCAGGCGGAATTTACAATGGGCCTTAATGGAGACATATTGAAAGTTTGTTTCACTTCTTGGGTCTCATGAAAGGCGCTATATAAATCCAAGTTATTATTATTATTATTATTATTATTACTTCATGCCCTCAAGAGGCATTTTGTTTAATTTTATTTTATTTTTCAACGTAGGAGAGGTTTTCCTGCGTGATGTCCAAGGAGTGTAAGGTTTGGGAATTATGGCAGGTTAAAAAAATTGTTAAGGCGAATTTCAAGCTCTGCGCCACTCTAGCTGTGACATCACGCACTCTAACGGTACGTCTACACTACAGGCATCAAAAAATGCTTTCAACGCTTCGCCCATTCACTTGAATGGGGTGACGTAGAAGATTTTGAATCTTCGCCGAACTGCATTGTGGGGAGCATGGCATGGCTTTGCAAGCATCACGAGCATCTATCGGCATCAAAAGTTGAACAATGTTCAACTTTTGAGGCTCGATGCTTGGCATCAGCCAATCAAATTCCGTTTATGCAAATCCCGCCAGTGCAAGCTCAGCCAATCCAACCGCGTGCAAGCTGGGAGAGCCAGACCGCAGTTCATTTCCTCATATTCCAAACGAGATATTACGGTAGCAAATCACCCGGTTCTTTACGACCGGAACTATTTACCGGGATACAAACCGGAGGAACCAGGCATGGAGGGAGGTGGCAGAGACAGTGGGTGAAACTGATAGTTTTTTCGCCTGTTTGGAGAGTTTATATCCAGTTTACTTCGTTTTAACATTGCTATTGCTCTGTATGTCGGGGGCGGGAGATTCATGTGATTGGTTGCTCGCAAAAAATCGCCAAGCTTCAGACACGCCCAGCTTCAAGATTTTTTCATGCCTGTAGTGTAGATGGGCCGTAAGCCTTAACGAGCTGCGCAATACACACTAATGATAAAATCTGAAAAAGGCCTCTTTACCAAGCTCCAAAATAAGTTAACCTGTTAAGCCCTGAGCCTGTTTTTCAGGTCTCAGGCTCGAAAATGACATTCCCAGAACAAATTACCATACAGATGTAGCACTTCATTTCAGACTCCAGTTTACAGCTTCCTGCCTACGACCTGCCTAAGACCAGTATAGAGGAATGTTAAGCCCTCCCACTATTTTCCAAGAGGGCGTTGCCAGATTTTCAATTTCAGGTTTTAACCAGGAGATGGCGCTTCATTCACAAATACAGAAAGACAAGTTTCATGGACTTTCAGTTGTGTTTTGAAGAGCATTTGAACACATCAATATTTTAGATACTATACGAAAGTATATCTAATCTTGTAATTCAATAATATATAGTCTTTATATATTAAATAATCATAATAATGTAAATGTTTACATTACACTTCTTTATTTGTTATGCTCATACTTTTACATTTACAATCGTTTGCTTTAATATGCAGTATATTTGTTTTATATTTTTGTGTTTGCTTCCTCCTGCTCCCTTTCGGACACATACTGTATGATTTATTATTATTATTAATTAGGGCCGGGACTTTAACGCGTTAATTAAGATTAATTAATTACATAAAAATTAACGCGTTAAAAAAAAATTAACGCATTTTAATCGCACTTATTTTTGCACCGCGGAACGTTTCTCACTGGATGAGTTTCAGGGGTACCGATTATACTGGAGCACCAACTAACGTTCATGACTTCAGACAACAACAAACCACAGTGAACAATAGTCAAATATGAACGAAGAAGCTGATGAGACCGCTTTGGTTGGCCCCGTGGATGGGACATTTTGTTTTAAAAAACGGACGGATGGAAGCGTCGATAAGAGCACGGTTGTTTGCAAATTATGCAAAAAGGAATTCGCATATCACCGCAACACATCAAGCCTCAAGTATCACCTCAATGCAAAACATATAGCAGCTAGCGTGGAAGCTAGCCCGACTCGGAGTACAAGAACCCACACCCAATTCGAGTTGATCAAACAGTGGCCTATACAACAGAGAGATTTTATTTTTCATCAGGATATTGGAAGAACAGGAGGGATTGAGGTCAATCACTGGCACTTTTTTATTTTATTTTAAATGGTACACTTTATGTTGAACTATTTATTACGTTGTTGGTGCAACTGGCACTTTATGTTGAACTGTTTATTGTTTTGGCCAAGGTTATTGAGAGAGTTGGACTGAAATTGATTAGATTTTTTAAATCAACTGTTGGTAAATCAACAAAGTCTGTTATGGCCTCTGAAGCAACAGAGAGATGTTTTCTAATAGTCAGGGTTTCCAATGTTCTGAATGTACTTGAAAGTATTGTGTTTTACTTAAAAAACAAAGTGTTATAGTTTACAGAAGGTCTACCTACCTATAGGCTACCTGAATCTCTGAAATGTACTATATTCCTAAATATGCTATTGCTACACTATATGGCAAAATTGCACTTTTCTGTTGGTCTTGGTTAATTACCACCTTGAAAAAAATAAACAATGTTTTGTTGCTTAAGCTTATGTATTAAGTCATTATTCAACGGTATACTAAAATCCATGTCCACTGTTCTCAAGTCAAATAGTTATGTGATTAAAAATGCGATTAATTTCGATTAATTAATTACAAAGCCTCTAATTAATTAGATTATTATTATTATTATTTTATTTTTTTTATCGAGTCCCGGCCCTATTATTAATATGAAGATATTATTAAGATAAGATAAGATGTCTTTATTGATTGAACATTTTAGTTTTGAATGTGCTGTCCCACGGTAATTCAGAAGGCTCACAGGTCACATTCGGACCATTATTTAAAACAATAGGTGCTTTCACACCGTCTACAGTTTGATTTGTATAGAGGGAGCTCTTTGGCTGAATGGCCAGCGATTAGGTGTGGCGCATTTATCATAGGTGATCAGAGCTAACTGCCTGCCGTCAGATTTCATTTAAAAAACAGATCTGATTTTAAGACTATTTCTTCGCTCATAAAGAATGATAAGAATAAGAATAATGCGTATTGAACTGGTTTCATTAATTAGTGAGTTTATTTAACACTAGAACCAACAATCGGGTCAATTTGTGTGATGTGTGTTGTGTGTGTGCAATGTAACTTTTTTTCAATAAAATATTAAAGTCTCCCAGTCCGTGACTTTTCCTGAAAGTGTGTTATGTAGCACCCTATGTTGTTAAAAATTGCATTCTAATAGCGGGATTTGACGGTTTTAGGTAGGCCTATACAAAAACCTCTGGCGGTTCTAGTGTTAAGGTAATTAGGTACAGTAGAAGCCCTTTTTTATCAGTAACAAATTTAGCAGTTGAACATAAAAGTCAACTAACTGAGGGTCACTTGCAATGACAGTGTTGTGTCTACTGTAAGCTTGTCACTCAGAGTAACCTACAGTTAATTTAGGTGCTGGAGAAGAAAGATCACGGGGGAGGGGGGGAGAGAGCTGTGGTTGATGGGCCATTAGTTGTGTAAATACACAGCTGAGAGCTGCCGTTTCATTCAGACTGTTTAAAAAACGGTAACAACGGACCCCTCCGCTACGCTTTGGGATCCTGATCTGCCGACGAGGCTCCATTAAAATATAAATATTTTTAACGAATTACTGAGTTTAGGGACGTTAATAACGTTTTAATGAAGTTGAATACAGTATATTCATATTTGTCAGTGATTTCATGTCATTTCATGTAGATCTGCAATAAAAATATTTTTGGGGTATGGGGGGGTCTGGGACCCGGAGTAATCTGCGGCCGTGAGCTGTTATGTGCCATCATGACACGCATGTTGTTCTTTTTTTATATATTATAATGAATTGCGAGCTGTGTGCTCGAGTCTTCCTGCCTGTCGGCTCTGCTCATGGATGTATAATAAGGCTCTGCTGCTCCGAGATGATGGTCTAGCTTCAGCAGCTACATTACCTACGGGTGTGTTCGTTCATATTAACTGCGCGTCCGGAGTCACTGTGGCACAGACTGGACCGCTGGTGAACAGCTGTTAGAACGGACCGTTCAGGTGTTCAGAGCAGAGCTCACTGTCGGAGCGGCAGAGCGTGATGTGAACTGAAAAGTTTTTCTGTGGCAATATTATTTAAGGAATCGTTGAGCTAGCTAGCTAGCATATATTGTCACTATCTGCTAACGTTAGCTTTAGCCTTCTATTTCGAATAGTTTTTTTCATAGGCTATAAACAGAGGTGGTATAAGTATATATATATACAGGACTGTCTCAGAAAATTTGAATATTGTGATAAAGTTCTTTATTTTCTGTAATGCAATTAAAAAAACAAAAATGTCATACATTCTGGATTCATTACAAATCAACTGAAATATTGCAAGCCTTTTATTATTTTAATATTGCTGATTATGGCATACAGCTTAAGAAAACTCAAATATCCTATCTCTAAATATTAGAATATCATGAAAAAGTATACTAGTAGGGTGTTCAACGAATCACTTGAATCGTCTAATTAACTCGAAACACCTGCAAGGGTTTCCTGAGCCTTGAAAAACACTCAGCTTGGTTCAGTAAACTAAATCACAAGTATGGGGAAGACTGCTGATCTGACTGCTGTCCAGAGGACCGTCATTGACACCCTCCATCAGGAGGGTAAGACACAAAAAGAAATTTCTCAAAGAGCAAGCTGTTCACAGAGTGCAGTTTCAAAGCACATCCACAAAAAGTCTGTTGGAAGGAGGAAATGTGGCAGGAAACGCTGCACAACCAAGAGAGATGACCGCAGCCTTAACAGCATTGTGAAGAAGAGTCGCTTCCAGAATTTGGGGGAGCTTCAAAGACAGTGGACTGAAGCTGGAGTCCAGGTATCAAAAGTCACTGTTCACAGACGTGTCCGGGAAATGGGCTACAATAGCCGTATTCCCATGGTCAAACCACTTCTGAACTCAAGACAACGGAAGAGGCGTCTGACTTGGGCTAAGGAAAAGAAGCACTGGACAGTTGCACAGTGGTCCAAAGTCCTCTTTTCAGACGAAAGCAAGTTTTGTATTTCATTTGGAAGTCAAGGCGCCAGAGTCTGGAGAAAGGCTGGAGAGGAGCAAAATCCAAGTTGCTTGAAATCCAGTGTGAAGTTCCCACAGTCAGCGATGGTTTGGGGAGCCATGTCAGCTGCTGGTGTTGGTCCACTGTGTTTCATCAAGCCCAGAGTAAATGCAGCTGTGTACCAAGAGATTTTAGAGCACTACATGCTTCCGTCTGCTGAAAAGCTCTATGGAGATGAGGAATTCATTTTCCAGCATGATCTGGCACCTGCCCACAGTGCCAAAACCACCAGTAACTGGTGTACTGACCATGGCATTACTGTCCTCGATTGGCTTGCAAATTCCCCTGACCTGAACCCCATAGAGAATATGTGGGGTATTGTGAAGAAGAAGCTGAAAGACACCAGACCCAACAATGCTAATGAGCTAAAGGCCGCTATTGAAGCATCCTGGGCATCCATAACACCTCAGCAATGCCACAGGCTGATTGCCTCCATGCCACGCCGCATTGATGCAGTAATCCGTGCAAAAGGATTTCCAACCAAGTACTGAGTGCATTAATGGACATTTTCAAATGTTTGATTGTGTTTTGCTGTTATAAATCTTTTTTTTTTACTTGGTCTGAGGAACTATTCTAATTTTTTGAGATAGGATTTTTGAGTTTTCTTAAGCTGTATGCCATAATCAGCAATATTAAAATAATAAAAGGCTTGCAATATTTCAGTTGATTTGTAATGAATCCAGAATGTATGACATTTTTGTTTTTTTAATTGCATTACAGAAAATAAAGAACTTTATCACAATATTCTAATTTTCTGAGACAGTCCTGTATATTGTACTTGAGTAAAAGTAGAAGCACTCAGATCTTGTACTTGAGTAAAAGTAGAAGCACACAGATCTTGTAGAGTAAAAGTAGGAGTACTCAGATCTTGTTCTTGATTAAAAGTAGAAGTACTCAGGTCTTGTACTTTAGTAAAAGTAGAAGTACTCAGATCTTGTACTTGAGTAAAAGTAGAAGTACCAGAGTGTAGGAATACTCTGTTACAGTAAAAGTCCTGCATTCAAAATGTTCCTCAAGTGAAAGTAGAAAAGTATTCTCATCAAAATATAGTGAAAGTAGCGACAGTAAAAGTAGTCATTGTGCAGATTGGTCCATTTCAGAATAATAGATATGATATGTTTTATAATGATTGATCATGAAAGTGTTCTCAAAGCTGCTAAAGGTGCAGCTAGTTTGAATGACTTTGTATACTGCAGGGTAGCTTGTGGATTTACTCCAGGTGGAACTGAAGTCTGATTTAACACTTGATTATATTTCACATCATTCATCCACATCTGTAAAGTAACTAAAGGTATTACATACATGTAGGGGAGTAGAAGTACACCAGGGCTATTCAACTACACATTCAGTTGGGCCAGATTTTATAACTACAAAATTGAGCTGGACCAGACATTCAGCGGCCTGTAAAAAGCGGGTAGTGACACATTTTAAACAAACAGATATTACTGCGATGAAAAACATGCAATTTTTATTCATTGTTCATCTAACAAAAGGTAGCTCAAAAAGTGCATAAAAACAAACAAATTAGCATTAATTTAACAGAATCTGAAAAAAAAGTGCACAGTTGTAGCATTACATTTTTTTGCTTTAGAAGTCAAGTATTCAGGTTATTTTTGTTTAACCAGGCACATCACAAAGTGCATTTACTGAATACAATAATAGCAGTCTTAATAAATGTCTTCACATACAAAGAAAACAGCTAAAGAGCTCCAATGCAACACAAAGAGGTAGTACTGTAGCAATACTATTTTTTCACTTTTCAAGTAATAACAAAAAAATTATACGTTTTGGTCACATTTGACCCAGACACATTACAAAGTGCATTTAAATGAATACAGAAAGAACTGTCAAACCCTTCAGTGCACAAACCCATAACAAGGGATACGGGTAACTATATGAATGAATACTACACTACACGTCTACTATAGTAAACTAGGTGCTTACTATCACCTCATTTGTGATTTGTCATCGCTGACTTTCTCAATGGGAGAAGGCAGGGACATTTTTTGTTTTGAACAAAAGCAGTGATTTTTGGCTCATAGGATGTCAATGCAATCCTAAGAAATGGGTGAAGGGTGCTGTCAGTCAGGGAGCAGCGAGTGCTACTTTTGATTGAGTTCATGTGTGAAAAGCTTGATTCACATTTGTATGTTGATCCAAACATACTGAGCACACAGATCGCTACTTTCTGAACGTTAGGGAACTGCTGTTTTTTGACATCACTCCAAAACTTCGCTGGCCCGTTAGTGCGCTGCATGTCAATAAGTTCCAGTGTATATTTCCCCTTGTCGATGCAGTGGACCACTTCCTTTGCTCTGGTTGATACGTCCCCCTCTATTGCAACAGTGAAGGGGTCTCTGGCTAAGCCCATCACCTCTGTGGGCAGAGCAAGTCCATCCAATCGACCGGAAAAGTTCTCTTTCAACCTCGCAATGAAATCTGTCATCACATCCGTGATTTGTGCCGGAGATGTGATGTGTTTAGGGAGCGTCGGAAAATGCAGCATCCGACCTGTGCTCAAGTCGGTCGCGAAAAGGTCCAGCTTTACTTGGATCTGCTCCACAAGATCAATGACCGTTTTGTCTCTGTTTACGCTTCAGAGTTAAGAGAGACATGTTTTAGAGTTGCTATCATAGGACCACCGTTACTAGCACCACTAGATGCACTTACAAAAAACGTGCTGCGTTGTGGTTTGGTGGTTTCTATGCAACGCGGAGTGTTGCGTTCATGGTCTGTACTAGTGTAGGAATTTGGCTACGGGAGGCTGGGCCACTCGGGAGTTGGTTCTGGGCCGCATCTGGCCCGCGGGCCGCCAGTTGAATAGGCCTGAAGTACACCATGTACCTCTGAAATGTAGTGGAGTAGAAGAACAAAGTAGCAAAACATTGAAATACTTAAATAAAGTACGAGTATCTCAAAATTGTGCCCAAGTATAGTACTTGTTGAATTTATGAACTTAGTTACTTTACACCATGTGGCTACAAAGATAGAAAGACTAAGCCTTGCACAGAGGCATGAAAATACATTTTCAAAATGCTCAACAGTGCTGCCAAAATTATAAACTGATTGCTACACAATTAAAATAAATGCTTTTATATATTTCTATTAGATGTGACTCTTTGGCGTTTCTGTTATTATTAACACTGCTGCTTTAGTTGTTCTGACTGCTGAAATCCTCTGTTATTCCTCATTTTAAAGCCGATATTCCGTGGGGTGGGGGAGCCGGGGGCTCGGATCCTTGTCACCTTTTTCATACCTGATGAGTTTGCATCCATGTATGTTAAAAAGCCTCAGTCACCTTAATTAATGTAATAAAAACATCTCAGGTCAGTAACACTCAAAGCTAAATGTGCAATACCATGTTCAGCTATGTTACTATTTATAATGTTATTGTTGTTACATCAGAAGATGTACATATTGGAATGATTTCTTAACTTACAGTAGGCTATTTTTTACAATGTGTGTTGGAAGGATTTATTAAATTATAATGAATATTGTCATTGTTGAACGCTTTTAGAGAAGGATGAACTATAAGCCTGAATTACATAGCATTGTATGCCTAAAAACATAAAAGCCACAACAAATAAATCACAATTATTGTAGTTATTTTTACCTCCCGTATTGCTTTCAACCCACCAGCTTTTATGGTGTTGTTACGTCACTAACTGTAAGCTTGTCACATACAGTCTATGGCAGGGGTCACCAACCTTTTTGTCACCGAGGGCTACTTCAAGGGTACTGAGTAATACGAAGGGCTACTTGTTTGATACAAACTTCCTGAATAACATAATTGCACGGTTCACCTTTAATGATAATATTATTATTAATAATAATCAGAATACATATTAATTTACTGTATATGAAGGACTGTCTGATCACATGTTAATGTTAATTATTCCTCACAATAATTATTCACAATGATTTACCATTGCTATAGCAACCCCATTGTTTTGTTATGAAAATGTATCTATATTTATACACATTCTCATGAGATCTATCAGGGGTCGTTGTAATGCTGCGTTCACACCGGACGCGACTTCGCTCTAATCGCTCGAGTTTCACCGCTGCTGCCAGCTGTGTTTACTCGCATCATTCAAACAAGACGCGCTGGCTCGGGAGCTACAACTACAACAAAATTAACATATTTTACCGTGATTAAATTGTAATAGACGTTTCTAAATGATGCCGAAGTAACAACATACTGATACAGTTTAGTAAAAACCATGAATTAATGCTTGACAAGTCTGCAGACAAGACGGCAGGCGAAAAACCTTTTAAAATGCTTGTTTTCTGAATGGAGATTGGGTCGACCAGGCTAAGCTAACGTTGTATATGCTCATTCCACACTCATAACAATGGCCTAAAGACATAAATAAACCAGCGCCTGTATTCGCCATGACACAGACAGTCTGTGATTTGTACTTGTTTAACTTTTGTCCAGTTTCTGAAAAGATATGAGGAGCGTGTGTGTGTGTGTGTGTGTGTGTGTGTGTGTGTGTGTGTGTGTGTGTGTGTGTGTGTGTGTGTGTGTGTGTGTGTGTGTGTGTGTGTGTGTGTGTGTGTGTGTGTGTGTGTGTGTGTGTGTGTGTGTGTGTGTGTGTGTGTGTGTGTGTGCGGTGTGGTGATGAGGCCCATGATCGTAGTGGAAAGGTGGAACGGAGATTTGGTGCGTGGAGTTCAACTCTGAACCTATCTGGGGTCAGAGTTCAATTTCACGCACCAAATCTCCATTTCACTTACATATGTACATTCAAAATATGAGCTTTTAAAATGATCTATTCAATATTGCCATTTTAAAAATTAAAAATGTATTCAATAATTTTTTTAGACGGAGCTCCATGGTGACTTGTGCTATTTTTAGAACATGAACACGGGCGACCAATTTCCCCCCTGCGGGCGACTTAGTGCCCGCGGGCACCGCGTTGGCTACCCCTGGTCTATGGTCACTCAGAGTAACCTACAGTTAATTTAGCTGCTGGAGAAGAAAGATCAGGGGGGGAGGGGGGAGAGAGCTGCCGTTTCATTCACACTGTTTAAAAAACGGTAACAACGGACTATTTTTCTTAGCGGATGCATGTCAATTTAAATCAATACAACTATTTTTTAAATCAATAAAAACATTTTCTAAATCCATAAAAGCATTTAAATTAATATTGGGACTCATGTCGTTACTTTGTTGAGAATGTGGCCATGTAATAAGCGGGATAATTTGCAGCGACTTGTTCCTTATGGGGAAAAACACCCGTCATGCAGACCAAGATCCCTCCGCTGCGCGTTGGGATCCTGATCTGCCGACGAGGCTCCATTAAAATATAAATATTTTTAGTGAATTACTGAGTTTAGGCACGTTAATAACGTTTGAATGAAGTTGAATAGAGTATATTCATATGTGTCCGTGATTTTATGTAAATTCGGCGAACATAAACATAAATGATCGTGGTGAAGATGATGATTAAATTAGGATTAAAAATCGAGAGCCGGGCTGCATTTCCTCCCGTTAGTTTTTTTCCGACTAAACAACCTTATTTTGTTAAATAACAACATGGTGATGTTTTGTAAATGATTACATGTCTCTTATTTAGCACAGAGTATGATATCCGTGACATATGGATCTTAACAAAGTTCCGCTGTACATCCAGCGTACTGTATCTGACTTTATTTCACATGAGCTCCAGTGTGGAACCCCACTGCACCCCCTGGTGGATCAATGATCCATTGCAGCTGGCTTCATTATAAATTACATTTATCTATCACGGGGGCAGTCTCAAGAAAAGCTGGAGGTTTTCCCTTGAGCGAGGGCAGATCACGTACCAATCACGGCCCTCGCGTTTCAAACTGTCTGAAATGAATCGCTCCATCTGTATCTTCCCTTCTAAAAGGGGTAAATTAATAATCTTTTTTCTCAAAGTAATGATAAACCTGTGAGTTGGATGGAGAAAAGTCAGAATCAATATACAGTGGGGCAAAACAGTGTTTAGTCAGCCACCAATTGTGCAAGTTCTCCCACTTAAAAAGATGAGAGACGCCTGTAATTTTCATCCTAGGTATACCTCAACTACACTGAACAAAAATATAAATGCAACACTTTTGTTTTTGCTCCCATTTTTCATGAGATGAACTCAAAGATCTAAAACATTTTCTATATAAACAAAATAACCATTTCTCTCAAATATTGTTCACAAATCTGAAAAAATCTCTGATAGTGAGCACTTCTCCTTTTGCCGAGATAATCCATCCCGCCTCACAGGTGTGGCATATCAAGATGCTGATTAGACAGCATGACTATTGCACAGGTGTGCCTTAGGCTAGCCACAATAAAAGGCCACTCTGAAAAGTGCAGTTTTGCTTTGTTGGGGGGGTCCGAAAACCAGTCAGGTTTAACCCTAACCCTAACATGTCACCCACTGACACATTAAAAAAAGTTTTAGGGTTTAAACCTAACCCTAACATGTCCGTGGGTGACATGTTAGGGTTAGGGTTAAACCTGACTGGTTATCGGACCCCCCCAGACCCCCCCAATAAAGCAAAACTGCAACAACAAAAAATCCAGAAAATCACATTGTCTGATTTTTAAAGAATTTATTTGCAAATTATGGTGGAAAATAAGTATTTGGCCAATAACAAAAGTTCATCTCAATACTTTGTTATATACCCTTTGTTGGCAATGACAGAGGTCAAACGTTTTCTGTAAGTCTTCACAAGGTTTTCACACACTGTTGCTGGTATTTTTGGCCCATTCCTCCATGCAGATCTCCTCTAGAGCAGTGATGTGTTGGGGCTGTCGCTGGGCAACATGGACTTTCAACTCCCTCCAAAGATTTTCTATGGGGTTGAGATCTGGAGACTGGCTAGGCCACTCCAGGACCTTGAAATGCTTCTTACGAAGCCACTCCTTCGTTGCCCGGGCGGTGTGTTTGGGATCATTGTCATGCTGAAAGACCCAGCCACGTTTCATCTTCAATGCCCTTGCTGATGGAAGGAGGTTGTCACTCAAAATCTCACGATACATGGCCCTATTTATTCTTTCCTTTACACGGATCAGTTGTCCTGGTCCCTTTGCAGAAAAACAGCCCCAAAGCATGATGTTTCCACCCCCATGTTTCACAGTAGGTATGGTGTTCTTTGGATGCAACTCAGCATTCTTTCTCCTCCAAAAACGTCTAGTTGAGTTTTTACCAAAAAGTTCTATTTTGGTTTCATCTGACCATATGACATTCTCCCAATCCTCTTCTGGATCATCTAAATGCTCTCTAGCAAACTTCAGACGGGCCTGGACATGTACTGGCTTAAGCAGGGGGACACGTCTGGCACTGCAGGAGTTCCAGGCGGCGTAATGTGTTACTGATGGTAGCCTTTGTTACTTTGATCCCAGCTCGTTGCAGGTCATTGACTAGGTCCCCCTGTGTGGTTCTGGGATTTTTGCTCACCGTTTTTGTGATCATTTTGACCCCACGGGGTGAGATCTTGCGTGGAGCCCCAGATCTAGGGAGATTATCGGTGGTCTTGTATGTCTTCCATTTTCTAATAATTGCTCCCACAGTTGATTTCTTCACACCAAGCTGCTTACCTATTGCAGATTCAGTCTTCCCAGCCTGGTGCAGGTCTACAATTTTGTTTCTGGTGTCCTTTGACAGCTCTTTGGTCTTGGCCATAGTGGAGTTTGGAATGTGACTGTTTGAGGTTGTGGACAGGTGTCTTTTATACTGGTAACGAGTTAAAACAGGTGCCATTAATACAGTTAACAAGTGGAGGACAGAGGAGGCTCTTAAAGAAGAAGTTACAGGTCTGTGAGAGACAGAAATCTTGTTTGTTTGTAGGTGACCAAATACTTATTTTCCACCATCATTTGCAAATAAATTCTTTAAAAATCCGACAATGTGATTTTCTGGATTTTCTTTTCTCATTCAATATCTCATAGTTGAGGTATACCTAGGATGAAAATTACAGGCCTCTCTCATCTTTTTAAGTGGGAGAACTTGCACAATTGGTGGCTGACTAAATACTTTTTTTCCCCACTGTAGATGTTTTTTTATTTTAAAGAAAATTCAGATTGAACATAGTAAAAAACTGTAAATTATAGTGTCCGTCCAAAAATTCTTTTTTACTTATAGTGAAAACTACCCTTGGATGATGGTTTAGTAGACTAAAAGCTTTAGGAATCAAAAGTACAACATTGAATAAGTACCCTGTATCAAGATTGATGCAAAACAAGTGAAATCTGACCTTTTTAGAGAGATTTAGCAACAATAAACCCACTTCTGGGGTCATTTGGGTGGATTTTCCTTATCTCTGGCCCCTCTTTGTCGATTTTGACGAATGAAATATCTTTCTGACCGTTAGAGCCAATAGAATCGAAGGGAGATTTCCCCACACACACACATGGTAAAAAAAAAGGTGGGGGCTTCGCACATGCAGTTTTGCATCAGAGCGAACCTATCTCTCGCTCTGACATCTGGAAACGGAAAAGCAGTTTTTTTGCTTATGGATTATCAGAAATTATTTCAAAGGGACACAGACACATTGGATTAACCCATGGATTCACTTCAGCAGCGTTTTTATCGTTGTAATGCCATTGAAGACCACTTTTGAACAGACTACGACACAGGTAAGCCATGTTAGCCTTTTTAGCTACCTAGCGCCACATGTTTTGATGTCTGTTTTTGTTTATAAAGTTGCGAGTTCGTATCATTGAGTGATAATGTATGTACCCATCGATTCTGTGTCATCTCACGATCAGATCGATGGGTTGGATGTGCAGAATGGATAAATAATAAGGTTTTATGAGTGAGTTTCGGTGCACTAAAATATGTGAGCATTTTTCGCTAGTTGCTAATTCAGAGGCTCAGCGTAAGCATTGTGTTTTTTTTTTTTGAAATTCTTTTTGAAATGATCAGTTAGATGAGTTTCTTCCCGTTATATGGATATAAAATATTCACAGTTTATTAAATGAACATTTCCTGCAAGACTTTGCGGGAGGGCCCCGGTACCGGGGTCTCTCGGGCTTAACAGGTTAAAACCGTTTTGTTTTTTATTTATGTGTCACAATATCACCTCAAAATACAAGATACGAAACATTTTCAACCATGCAACAAAATACAAATAGTCCTACAAATACTTTCATTTTATTTCCTTCTTATTTTTGTCTAAGCTCAAGGGAGCCAGAGCAGAGGGCTTGCGGCTCAAGAGCCGCGGGTTGCCGACCCCTGGTGTAGGTAAAAGATGATTTGAAGGTTCCTCCCATTGACTTACATGTTAAAAAAAGAGTTTAATAAGCTGAATATTTCAAAAAGTGTAAAATATTTTGAAAAAGTTGAAAGTTTCCCATAATGTCCTGAAAATGCTGAATATTTGTGATATTTGAATGGTTTCTGTAGCTGAAAGTATGCTGAAGTTATTCGACGGCAACATTTTTGTTGAAAGAAGAAGAATGCTGTAAACAGCATTCGCACTAATAAACTGGCACACACTGCACATGTCTTTGGACAATCAGTAGTCAACTTTGGGCTCTTTTTAGAGAGCAAGATAATATGTCAAGTCACGTTTATGTGGTAACCTCCATCGCAAAACATACGAAAAACACATTAGCAGACCAAAACTTTCAGACAACAAGGAGAAATGCCATTCACCTTTATACAATTTTTTAGTAGAGATGTTCATGATTCCCAGAGGATGAATCATTTCGAAGTTGGTTAGGCTTTCACTTTCCAAACCCTAGGGACTATTGATATATATACATCAAACCCCTATATAGCAGTCCCCTATTCATATTTGTTTACATTTTATTGTTTTAGTGCAAGTGTTTAATTTGTTAATGCCATGTCTTATGTAAAGCACTTTGTTCTATAAAAAATATTTCCTTACATTTTTCACCACAGATAAACCTGCTGAACTACATGAATGAATTAACAGCTCAGTAAGGACAATACATTACCGCTATCGCCAACCACTTGATGTAATAGGTGTAATTCCAATATCAATGTTAACGACCTGGTGGTTATTTAGCGTAATCACTGAGGTATATAATATAGAACTGCTCTTCGAGAGACCTTAATGGTAGAGCAACCTTCCAAACAGCGGCATTAGTGTCCTCCTGTTCTGTTTCTCTGGAAAATGACAACATTGACCTATATGTCACATATAGTCCTTGCGCAGTGTATTATCCTCTGTATTATACAATGTACGTGTCCTTCCAGTATATGTTCCTAACAAACAAAGAACATGTGTCAAAGTAATTGCTGCAAAAGACACATTTGATAGTGTCAATCAAATTCACATAAACACAGTATTGCAGTAAACAGCGACTCAATGTCTTCTTTCAAATGTCTCATCATTCCTGTTCAGAAAAGTGCCTTTTGTAAATATGGTATGACTCATGGATGTTCATGGTACCCAGAGGAGGAACCATTTTGCTTTGACTTTCACTCTATGGCAACCATAAGGTTGAATGTTGTGGTGAAATGTGTGTTTTGTTGAATTTGTTCCTAGAATACTTCAAAATGTGGTGCAGACACTCATTGAAAGTTGTTGTCCACAGACATTTCATCCTGTTCCACATAACACTTTAGTTTTCTTGAAGATGAGCATTACAGCCGCATAAATCTGCTCGACTGTAAGCTTTTACTTGAAATGGCGGGAGCAGGCATGCTCTTCTGCCGCTGCATTTCAATGAGCTGTCATTTGCGCGCCCACGTCCTTTCCATTCACTTCAGCAAAGGCGGTAAATTCTCCTTATTTGTTGTATCTCTTATCAAAAGCCTTGTATTTCTGGCACAGCACATCCTAGAATACCTCCCACGGAGAAACAGGGATGTCAGGAACCCATAAATCTTTATCTAACAGTCTCTCAAACATGAAGCTGATATATAATTTCCCTCTTCTTACACCTGGCCCACCCCCCTCTCCTGTCCCCCTCTTTTTCCTCTCGTACTTCTAAATAGCTCTCAGTCAATCCACTCTCCGCCTGGCCACTGTCACTCACCTTGCGTTTCTCTTCACTTCTCCTTGTCCTTTGTCTCGCTGAGAATTTGATTGACACCCTTTGTGGTTTTTTTCCCTATTTTCTTCCGAGTTCTTGCCACAGAGAGGTAAACAGAGCAGAAGGACCCTTCTCTGTTTGGCACATGCACAAATAACTACTGCAGTGATCACCAACTGGCGGCCCGCGGGCCACATCCGGACCGCCAGACATTCTCATCCAGCCCGCACAACGGGGGTGACTGTGGCGTTGGCGGAGTGGTTAGTGCGTTCGCCCCCCACCCAATTTTTACAACATCTCGTGAGTAAGGTGCAGTACCGGAGTCCAACAGAGAGGCAGCAGCGGCGGGACAGTAGACTGTATACTACGAAACCTTAGCTGCATTGAAGAAGAAGTGATCCTTCGTTGTGAAGAGTCTGCTTTGTGCCCTCCGCAGTCCGCACGACCACAGCAGTAGACCCGCTGCGACAGAGTCCAACAGAGAGGCTGGAGCTGCGGGACAGTAGCCTAGAAGCAGCGTTGGGTTGTAACGCAATACATGTAACGGTGTTACGTAATCAGAATACAAAAATCAAGTAGGCTAACTGTATTCAGCTGCCGTTACATTTGAAAAACAAGTAATCTGATTACAGTTACTTTCGTAAACCTGAAGTGAATACATTTTGGAATACTTATTGGAATTATTGGTGGAAAAGTTTCCTCACAAAATGTAATATTCATTTCCGGCAGAACTGTGTGCACACTGCACAGCGCTGCAGCATGTCTGTGAGCGAGAGAGAAATTCAGCGTGTCTGTGAGGCTCCGCTCCCGCACGCAGATGAGAGAGAGAGATCTCTTTTAAAATATATTGAAAGTTAGAAACGGATATGGTTAGATAAAATGTGTAAGATAACGTTTAAGTAGCATTTATTTATTGTCGAAATGATGACATTTATAACGGAATAAAATCAAAGTGAATGGCCTGCTGCTGCTTAATGCATGGGGCAAGTGACTGGAAAAGGTTTTAAAAGTTACTACATCGTTTCAGATAATAAATAATAATGATAATTCATTCTATTTAGGGGCGCCTTTCAAAGCACCCAAGGACACCTTACAATTCATAACATATTCTAAGGAAAGGTTTTAAGACAGTACAAAGAATGCAGTCCGGGTGATGTTTTTTATGTGGGGTGCAGATGAGAGGGAGTTGTCCAGAATGACACCAATATGTTGTGTTTGAGTTCTTGATGAGCCATTAAAACAGTAAAACAAGTGTCTCCTGTTCACCAAAACATACCCATCTGAATACGTTACTTTTTTAAGACACGTAACTGTAACTGTATTCTGATTAATTTCAGAGCATGTATTCAGTATTCAGTAACTGATTACATTTACAAATCAACCCTCTCAACCCTGCCTAGAAGTGATCCTTCGTTAGCGTGAAGATTCTGCTAAGCTTTATGCGGTCCGCAGTACCTGAGCGTGCTCCACTAGCGGGCCAGCGATATAAAAATCGCTGGCCCGCGATAGTTTCTATTGGATACATTTTGGCCCTTGGACAAATGTAGTTGGTGATCCCTGAACTACTGGATGTTGACTTGATTGCTTAACCCTGTGTGTTATGAGTGGGCTTGTTGTCAAGGTCCCCCGTGTTTCTGTTTTCTTCTCATTGTTAAGATTTAAAATCTGAAGTTTTTCACGGGAGATATTTATCATCAAATATATTTAGACAAAAACAAGGTAATGAAGGTTGTCACTGCTGCAAGGAAAAGTAAAGGTGACAATGGTGGTTAATGGAGATAGCATGAGTATACAGTTTCTAATGCATTATTTTGTCTTTTGTTAAACCTATTTAAACAGTCAATAAGCTTGCATGTACATATCTTACCTTAGTAGGCATGTAACCAGTTCAAAATAATAAAGAAATGCATGACGAACAAGCAAGAGAAAATCAGATAAGATCGGCCTAGTTTTGTCCATCCCTCAATTTTGCGACACCTAGCATCTACAAAGCATCTACAAAGCTGCTTTCACAGAGAGCATGATTGCTCTCTATTGTACAAAAAGGGCGTATGCTTGTATGCTAGCATTCTTGCTGCAGCTATCATATTGTGAGCACTTTCTGGTTCTACAGTGGTGAGCACATCTGCTATCTCCCACTCCTTTGCAACTTCAAGAAACGGCCAAATTCATGCTTCAGTAAAAATGCCTTTCTTCCGCTTCAACACACCTAAAGCGAACAAGTGCACAACATTTTTCATGGATTAGGGGTGTCTTTACAGCGAGGTAGTGATGGTTCTTACTGATATCGACCGGGTGTCCAATAAGCTCAATATATGTAACTTGCACCAGTTCCTCTGCTTTCTTTGCATTTTCACTGCCATGCAACTCATTATAATCATCCAATCTGGAATTAGTGGACCAAGTTTCAGTCAAACTTGGTGATGTTTTTTACTCATAAAGGTTTTCCGGAATAATGGCGAGTGTTAACTCATAGCTTCTTTTAAAATGGTCTCAGATTTCAACCATGTTTATTATCAAGGAACCAGCCTCGATATATTGTAATAAGGTACAATTAATAACTAATACCTAATATAGCATGCAGGGATTATGTTGGAATTAATTAACTTTTCTATCCTTCCTGGTGTGTTTAAAGGCGGTCAAGCTTTGTCCTGCAATGCACCAATGGGACAAAGAGTTATTAATGAGGAACGTTGCTAGATGTTTCCACCTACATTTTTAGCCTGCAGCATAGATGTATGGGCTCAGAACAGTCTCATAATACACACATGCACACAGAAGGATTCACACTTGTATTTCATGATCCGCAAAAGGATTCACACTTGTATTTCATGATCCGCAAAAGGATTCACACTTGTATTTCCGGATCCACACTTGTGTTTGTCAATGCACACACCAATGTGTTCCGTTTCATATACATGTAAATAAAATACAAACACAGAGAAAAGTTTTAAATATGTATTTTTGATCCACACATATTTGTTTGCCGTTTAAATCCCCTGAACCTGCAAACACAAACCGCTTTCTGTGCATGGATCGCTGTGCATTCGTGTGTGGGTTTTTTGAGACTCCCCTGACGCTCACCCGATTCATACTTGTAATTTCTCTCATCTATAGCCGATCAGATGTCTCCTCCAGTCTAAGCCAATCACATGAGCGCGCCCCCACGAGGGTATGATTTCTTGCGTTCATGACACTTCATGTACGCATTTTGCGCTGTCCGGTCAGCTCGCTAAACAGAGGGCGGAGCTTCAGGTGATCATGTAGAGCTGCATGTCTCCGTCAGACTCAGCAGCTGATCTGATCTCTCTCTCGCGTCCGGTTACACTTCACTCGCGCTTATGTCCATATCGATCAGATCCAGCTCTCCTGATCGGCCTTTATAGAGAGCACCGATCAAACTATTTAGAGTGAATATCGGCCGATAATGACCGGCGGTGCTCCCCCGTTGACAGTTCACTGTCTAGCACTGGCTTCGTAGTGCACTGATCGATTAGGTTAAGCTAACCTGTAGCTGCTCCCTCCACACTCACAACAACTTCCAACAGACATAAATAAAGCAGCTGTATTCGCCATACAGTAAACACACATTTAAAACGGTTTTGCCTGCAATCTTTGTGTACACACAAGCATTCATCGAAAGTGGCGCTGTACCTTAATAATATAAAGGCTTGTATTTGCATGCATTTCCTGTTCGGAAAGTGGCAATGTACTGAGAGTGGAGGTGTCCTGAGATTAGCGCCTGCAGGCAGGCTCCATGGACCTGTCAGCTCCGGACTACGCAAAATGCGTACATGAAGCGCTACGTCATGAACGCAATAAATCTACCCTCGTGGGGGCGCGCTCATGTGATTGGCTTAGAATTGAGGAGACATCTGATTGGCTATAGATAGAAAAAATTACAAGTACGAATCGGCTGACCGTCAGGGGAGTCTCAATAAACCCACACACAAATGCACAGCGATCCATGCACAGAAAGTGGTTTGTGTTTGCAGGCTCAGAGGTTTTAAACGGAAAACAAATGTGTGGATCAAAAATACACATTTAAAACTTTTTTCTGTATTTTGATTTTATTTACATGTATATGAAACGGAACCCATTTGTGTGTGCATTGAAAAACACAAGTGTGGATCCTTTTGCGGATCATGAAATACAAGTTTGAATCCTTCTGTGTGCATGTGTGTATTATGAGACTGTTCTGAGCCCATATAGATGTTACATGTTGCTACATCTGCATAATGCAAAGTTGTGCTATTTCCTGTTTGCACTGACCAAAAAACATGAATTACTTTTATATCAAGAACAGTGTGAATGTGATAGTGAGAATACACAGCAGGGGGGTACCAACGTGTTTTAATGGAAAAACACCAAGGCTGCAGCCACACGAGGATGATAACGGTCGTATCTGCTACAGTTCTCTAACAGATAGACGGTTCGGCCACACGAGGCCGACATGGAAACGAAGAAAACAATAAAGATAACTGGTCCCAAGGTGGGTAGATCTGCAAACGAAACGCTCTGGGGGGGGCAAACGGCTCCGTGATTACGCCCTATAATGATAATATCCTGCTAACGATGACGCAATAGCCCCAGTGTTTCGAGCCAGGTCCCGGTATGTCGCAGGACAGTGCACCCAGCAGGAGCTTCCAGCTAGATTTGATCGATATGGACATAAACGTGAGTGAAGTTATAATCGGACAGGAGAGGAGACACGCAGCTCTGAATGATAACCTGCAGCTCCACCCCCACAAAACACACACTTCAAGTTAGATCATCACCCTTAGCTATTTTAATTACCTCTCAAACTACCTAAACTAGTTATAAATATGTTTATTTTTACTGTCGGGTCACTCATTACTGAATCAGCCAGCTGCATGAGACCACGGATACTGACGGGCTGTCAGGAGAGGGGGAGGAAAAGAGAGGCTCCGTTCTGCGTGTATTATTCTTCTTATTATATAGAGTCATTATTCATTTGTTTTAAAGCTCAATAAATAACAAAGAAGACCTTTGACCGGCATTTTTCTAATTTTGTCCGGAAGATTTCAACTTTAACGGACATGTTGACCGGCGAAACCCCACCTCTGCTGCTAAATCCAGCGCGGAGAATAAACTGAAGGGCAACCATGGCAACCATGCATGCGTGAGAAGTTTTCTTCGCTGCTTTTGGTGTATTTTGTGGCAGAAGAACAATGCCACTTCGAGCGGTTCTCGTGTGGACGGACACGTTTCTGGTGCCTATTGCGTGTGGACGGAAGACTTTTTTGATAACGATTTTGGTGCGTTTCCGTTATGGTCAACGTGTGGCTGCAGCCTAAAAGACACATTGTGATTGTTGATAATACCTATAATAGTTAATAGATATAAGAAATGTTTTCAATCATTTGTCTGTAGTTGGGAGTGTCAACAGTCAAATAAGTGGTATGCAATGAATAGGCAACACATTGTTAGCAATTCATGCTGACAGATTTACTTTACTTTTGAAGAGATAAGAAAGAAGTAAGAAGCCATAAACAAGCAAATGTTATCCTTTCTTTCCTATCAGTACTTGTCCTTGAATGCAGAAGGGTTGAAAGTCAGGTACGTCAGATATGAGTGTGTTGTTTACTACCAAAATGGTGACTCACAAAAAGCCTTGAAGAGTAAAAATGACACTTTGTTTTCCAGAAAGTCAGTCAAAGCCTTCCAAAACTCTTCTTGCTTAGATAACATTCCCTGTCGATGAAAAGTTTTGTTTTATGGAGCTAAGTTATTTTTCATGGAGCTAGGTTTGTGTGCTTATAAGTCCGGTATGAAGATTCTAAAGTGTTGAAGGCTGGTTAAAAGCCAGTAAGTGTCAAGATTACAAAGGCTTTCACCTCTAATGAGCTTATTGTGTCTTAACAGAGCCATTACAGGATTGACTGGGGCCTGACCAGTAGGTATTACACCTCCAGCAATGGAT
Source organism: Notothenia rossii (assembly GCF_949606895.1). NCBI lineage: Eukaryota > Metazoa > Chordata > Actinopteri > Perciformes > Nototheniidae > Notothenia > Notothenia rossii. The sequence goes on along the minus strand of NC_136905.1, from coordinate 58,556,320 downwards.
TTAACTGGTCTGTGCACCTGCTCTTGTAGTGGTTAATTTTTATTATTTCATCTCACCATGACCCTAATTTGTAGCTGATGTTGCCATTAGACCTGGCATAAAGGGGGACCACGCCTACCCATCCAAAATCCTGGACCTCACCGGAGAAATCAGCATTATCATATTTAATGTGTAGGAGTCCAAATTAGACTTGTTTGTTTACAGAAACATTAAACATATACATTTCTCAATTATTAAGGCATGTCCTTTTCAGTAAATGAAGCAATAAAGCAATAAAATAGAGCTTTTTTAAAAAAAAACTCATGTATAGTTAGGGAGATATGCTTAGATTAATCACCAAGTGTCATGGTTTTGGATTTATGTTGTTTTCATTTTCCACCTTTTTATTTTTGAAATGTTTTCCTCCTTGTGTGTTGTCTGATCCTGCTTCCTCTGTTTGCCCTCCTATCTTTAGCTTCCCTGGTATGTCTGATTGTGTTCACCTGTTTCCCTTGTGTTTCTGCCTCCCCTGCCCAGCTGTGTCTTGTCCTGTGATTACCCTTCTATGTATTTAGTCTTGTCTTCCCCTGTGCTCCATGTCTGATTGTCGTCTCTTAGGCTCCGTTTACATGGAAACGATAACGAACAGAATTCGATATAAAAAAACTATTCCGTCCACACGCAATCGGCTCAATAAACGTGTCCGTCCACATGAGACCATACCTGCCAACCCTACCGATTTGGGCGGTAGTCTACCGCTTTTGACATGTTTCTACCGCCTACCGACTCAGCTGGCTTTCCCTACCGATTTTCAATCTTCCCAAACTATAACAAACAAAAATGACTCGACTTTTGGCGGACACTGTTTGCAGCGTGTCTGTGATCGTAAAATACAAACAGTCCTCTGTGATTCTGAAAGAGAAACAACGTGCAGACCGGGGGTAAGTCTGCCTTTCCTCTGCACCCCCGGGGCTGATGGGTAATCACTCCCAAATGGGTTTAGGGAACAGAGACGAGGCTTTTGAGTACTGCAGGATTTCCCCGTTAATATCACTGTCTCAAAAACACATATTGGCGACTGAAAGACATCCAGTGTTTGGTCTTTTCCTGAAGCATCCTTCACCTACAGTGTCTCAACTCAAAGAGGACCACAAACACACACACAATATAATACAATTTTGAGATTTGGGGATACTTTTTCTGACAATTTCAACACCAAACATGTCGTTAATGTCTCAGCAATGAAAGCCTCCACATTATTTATATCACACTTTATCAGTAGAAAAATGCAGGAAATTTATTTTTTAATGCCGAATTTTCTGATTTATGGTGCAACACAAAGATATTTCGCTCTGTGCAAACCTTTGACTCTAATATGTCAACAACATGAAACAAGAATATGAACCTGGCTTTATCCAATGTTCACACAAGAGTTATACATCCTGACACATCCTTCATCTACTGTATCAACTGAAAGAGGACCAGAAACACATTAAAAATATAATAAAATGTGGAGACTTTGGGATATTTATCTCCCATTCTTTTACTTTTCGGGCATTTTACAGACCAGACATGTCGTTGATGTCACTGTTTACAAAACTACCACTTTTTCTGAAAAATGCATAAAATGATGCAATATATGTTAAATACATGGTTTATACATGTAATTACTGGGGTTCCATTTCTTCTGATTAACTCATTTGGGCGTGCACATTTGCCGCGCGCAAACCTACCTCTTTTGGATTTGGAAAGGTTGGCATGTATGCATGAGTCTGCTCGACCTGCTGGAGACTTTGTAGTCCATATGTGACCTGCTCCATTGAAATCAGTCGCATTGACCCGAAGACACATTTTGAGTTGTATACAATGTTGGAAAGAGGATATTCCAAGCTTTCTAATGATATCAGGATTGTTTTTGTACTCCAAATATTAAGCAAAATGTCACATTATATTATGACTGTCACCGAGTCATCATTTTGAGAAAAACACCTTAAAAGTTTCCTCTTCTCTGGAATCCATCGATCTGATTGATTATTAACGGAGCAAATGATCAAAATACTACAGAGGGAAGATATTTTAGTTTGGATTACTTGTCTGGGGGAAGCTTCCGAGTGTGTGTGTATACGTTTGTTTGTGTAATTTAGTGTTTGTGTCTATTGTGTTTGTTTCCCGGGGAAAACGAGAAACACCAGCTGTTGTTATGCCTGCTGTGACATTAAGTTACTCCGTTCTCCGCTTGTAATTATGCCGTTACAAGCTTGAAAGTTGTATTTATCAGCCAATAATTTGTTTATTTGAAGCCAGATGAAAACAAACTGTAACGGACCCTGCCGTGTTATCTATGATTACTATACGCCTTACATTCATAATTTCAGCCGGAGGGAGGGGGATTTAGCAACATGTAGTTCTCCATGTCCACTTGTTGCTGATGGTTGTGGTAGAGGAGCTGTAGATTTGGGTGAGCAGCAGAGGTGGGGAGAGGCAGGGCTCTGGCTCTTTCGGCGGCCTCTGTTTCTCTTTTTCTCCCTCCCCGAGGCGAGCGTGTGCTCCTACTGTAAAAAGCAGTTGCACCGCACCCACTGCTACTAACTCTGAGCCTGGCTCCCGAGCAGGACGTTCAATCTCCCCTGTAGTCCACCAGCAGAAGAAAAACACCCAGCTCTCCGCCTCTTCCAAGGGACAAGGGAACCGTGCGGCAGTTTCCTTTTTAGATTTTGTTTTCGCTGGTCAACATGTCTGCCGAAGTTTAAATCTTCTTCCAACAAGAATGGCACATATGGACTGCAGGGCAACCCAAAAAACGTAAACCCTCCGGCCAGCAGGGAGGCATAACAAAGTTGAAAGAGAGCCCTTTTGGCTACTGAGCCAAGAAGGTGTTTCCCCCCGGGACATTTTGTCAGTCAGTGCACTCCATACAAACTGACAGCAGCAGATTTTCTGTGGTTTGGTAAGTGGTGTTGGAGTAGTCTTTCTGCAATATGTGAACTCAATAAAAAGCCTAAAAGGTACCTCAGTGAACGGCCAAATGTTGTGTCACGGTAAATGTTGCGGCCGCAAGGTATTATGGGACAGCTTTTTCGCCTTTCCTTTGGTAAAGGAAGGTCCAGTGTTTCCTAAACTAAAGGAGAATATAAAGGAATTTCAAAGCTCCTTTCCTATCATCTAGAGAATTCGAACAGCTCTTATCATGGCTGACACTGAGGTACTTCCTGGTCATTTCATCCGTTAGGAACCTTCTTAAGCTAAACTGACAATAAAAATTCAACAACCTTAGCTTAGAAGAATTACTAATGAATCACTAACCCACCCCATAGGCAGCATGGTTGTGTCAATCAGCCTACAAGTTCTTGTTGATAAAGTTATATGACATGTCCAACGCTATTCACAAACTTCAATTAATAAGGGTTCAAATTGCAGAATATTCAACAGGCATCTATTTACAAAAATGATCCTGCCTCAGCCAAAATCATACCTAATCCTTGCTAAAATAAATTGTACTCACGGCAAAGTTCTATGAGAAATAGATATTTTTATTTAAAAGTGAACATGACATCAGCTGTCAGGGATCAGTTTAATTTCCTGTCAGCTCATTTAGAGTAGCAGGGTGTAAACAAAGACATGTTTATGGAATACATGCAAGAAGCCAGAAACTGCTCTGTGCCAAGAGTTTTTCAAATGTATTTTAATGTGGTGGTCAAATTTGAAATTGGAGGTCATTCGGAGCCTCAGACTCATCTGCAAAAACAGTTTCTCTCAGAATAACCTCCCAGACTTCATAGCATGTACTTTCCTGGATTAAAAACTCTTATTTACCGTTGTTTAAATGAAGCTTACATGATGTAGACTGAATATTTTGTAAGGCCTGTTCAGCTCTGGTTGTTTCCATTTCTAATGTAAAGCCCTTTTCCCTTCTGATAAAAAACCCTTTAACGTCCAGCTCTTGTATTCAGTGGGAAATGTCATGATCGGTAGGTTGAAGCAAATGTTCACAATGGTCAAATGGTGGTACTGCTTTTGTGTCAGTCTTTGACGTCATTGGGACAAACAATTCTCATTGACTTACATTGAGAAAGAAACGTCTGTAAATCAGTGTTTGAGATTTGTTTTGGGTAAATGGACTGCCCACTTGAATATACATTAACTAAATCAATAGTTCCTAAAAGTTGTGTAACAAGCAAAAAAAAGGAGTTATTTTCCCTCTCCAGTCATTTGCCTGAGCCATGGAGCTTTGGATAGGAGGCGGGGCTCAAAGAAAACACAAGTGAGCGTACTTTTTTGGTTCAGATACGGGCACAACATTTTGGCTTCATAAGCTACTGAATAACTTTCATTGGATGGAACGGGGACCTGCCTCCAAAACTGTATCAACTTGTCTTTATACATCCATGATTGGTAATGTTTTTAGTTTTCTTCAGTAAAAGTGTAATATGATACAAGCTTGACTTAAGAAGGGGTTGTGATTTTCTTATTGATGTCTGCATCATCGATTGAAACAGTCTCGGTTTCTACCCGTCCCGTTTCCAAAACACCATATTAGAGGCGGCACTAGGAATAACCATAGCATAAGTCATGTGGTTTCAAATTAAATCACATAAGAGCGGATGTAGCCTTAGGTGTAACTTTACATGAGCGTAATCTTTTATCTTCTCTTGGTTTTAACCTCTTGTGGTTTTGCTCTGGCTTGGACAGATGTTGTTTGAAGAATATAAATTTCAAGCCTTTTTTAACCTTGACCAAATACTGCTAAATTGAGCCAGATAGAGATGTAGCACTCCAGATGGGTGAGTCCCAGTCAAAAGCCCAGCGGATCCCAGTGGCTGGGGGGTGTTGCCAAATTGCTAGAGGGCGTTGCCAATTTTCCACATTTGTTCAATTACAGGATTTAACCATGAGATGGCGCTTCATTCACAAATACACAAAAACAACTGGGTGTTGTAGAACTTAGTCTGTTTGCAATGTTTGCAGCTCTGCAGTTGTGTTTGCTGAATACTGTAGCATTTAATCACTTATTTGTTATGGTTTACGCAGGCTACTATAATGAAAAAACATCAATATTTTAGATCAAATAAAGTATATAGTTTGCTTTATGCAGTATATTTTTTGTAATATTGTTGGGGTGTTTTTACACAGTACAGTAGATTGAAGTAAATCAATTTATACATTAAGATAAGATAAGATGGACCTTTATTAATCCCTGTGGGGAAATTCAGTAGTTCAAACAGCAACAGGGTAAGAGTGAAAAACAGGATAGCACAGATTTAATCAAATCAAAAATAAGATGAGCGATAAAAATAAAAATAATAATAATGAGAAACTATGAAATAAGAAATTAATAAAACTAAAACATAATTATCATATCATATATTCTAATGTATTGTATTATTAAGTAATATCATACATCAACCCCATTATAGCATATGCCACATTGAATGGAAGAACACATTTATGCATCAATAATTACAACAGAGTATTTCTAAATACAAGTTGTAAAAATACAATATGTATTTATGAATAACATAATGATTAATTTCAGATGATAATACTTTTCAGGGTTAGGTCCGGTCTGACAGCGCTTAGCTCTCTGCTGAAGATCACTGCTCTAAACAAAGTCAAAAATCCAACATCCAAACGGAATAAATATAATTAATTATTATTAATACGTTAAGTCTTGTTCATTGTTTTTCACTTTTATTAAATGTTTGATATTTCCGGCACAGACCTTTTCATACCGGCAATGCCGGCAATAGAAACAACAGAAAGTGTGACAGTTCAAAGAGCCTGTGACAGCATCCCAACAACTGTTGTGCAATGAAATATTGGGCTACTAGTCATCTCGAACCGTCAGTTTAAAAAAGAAGGTGCGATACCGTTCCGGTAAATATCAATAATTTCGAACATCGCGGGGAAATTCCTTCGACTAATTTTGAAGTTTTGGGGGAAGCCGGAAGTGACGTCAATGCGGGAACGCTTCACTGTGCGGCGAGAGAGCCAAACACGGACAAAGTGTGTTGTCATGCGTAGAGATTGTGAATTACTGAGTTTAGGCACGTTAATAACGTTTTAATGAAGTTGACTACAGTATATTCATATTTGTCAGTGCTTTCATGTCAATTCGGCGAACATAAACATAAATGATCGTGGTGAAGATGATGATTAAATTAGGATTACAAATCGGTAGTGAGAGCTGCTGAATTTCCTCAAGTGGATGAAACTACATTTATTAGTGCTTTCATGTCAATTGGGCGAACATATGATACATTAAATGATCGTGAGGATGATGATTTAAAAATCGTTTGTTTGAGCCGGTCTGCATTTCCTGATGAGAAAACAAACCGATGCTTTTTGTAGTTGTAGTACACCAACATGGATTAAACATGTGTTTTTTTTACCACAATGTTGGGGAAATTAATGGATAAAATGCACGGATTATTATTAGGGCCCGAGCACGGAGCGCTAGGACCAAACGGCGTCCTAGCACGAAGTGCGAGGAAACCTATTGTTATTGGTGGTATATTTAGGATGCTGAGAAAGTTGTATAATTTTGCACGGGCGCCAGGACCGGTAAAAATTGCAACATTCTGGAGTCAATGGGTTAAAATATTACAACGTGCTTGCTAGCGCCACCTATCAAAATCCCATTTCGGAATAAATTTACAAAGTCGCACCGTAACTCCGAATGACCTGACATTTTGCACATATATCCGGGTGGACCTGCTCTACAAATAATCCTCTTGGAACCCAAAGCTCCGCCTAATTTCTTTTTAATTTAAATTAGCATAATTTTCAAAGCAGTTAAATATTCACTTAAATTTCAATTTTCAGTTTTTCTACACCAAACTTCGTATACAGCATCGGTGGAGGGTCAGACACATTACCGTAGAAAATGAGCATGTTAGGACGATAAATATTGTCGCCGTCAATCAAAACGTACTCGCAAAAAAGGCGGGGCTTAGAAAGAAATGCTCATAACTCATCAACCATGTATCCAAACATCATAGATTTTGGTAAATAGGTTTAGTCTGTCTTGGGGAATAGGCACACCAAAGCATTTTCATTTTGGACTATAGGGGGCGCCAAAAACACCACCAATTTATAACTCAAGAGCGGAAGAACTAATATTTTATTTATTTTTTACACACATTCTCGGGGTGACTACGAACTCAGATTTAATCGCAACAAATTCCGAATGTGGGCGTGACCTAAAAAGCTTCGGACGCAAAACTTGGGACACACGTCAGAGCCCACGCCCCCTATTGTGTGGTAGTCACACATAGTTTCTCAGAACTTCACGAATTTTGGCACAGACATTCCTCATGGAATTGCGGACATATTTGTCTATGGATTCCATTAGCCCCGCCCCCCAGGAAGTCGGCCATTTTGAAAGATGTGCGTTTTTCATGCATTTTAAGCACATTCTTGCGAACTCCTCCTAGGGGAATGATCGGAAAAACTCCAATCCAGGACACGTTCAGCCCCTATCCAATATCATGCTAAATTGAGAAGAACATTTTTGAAAGCTCAATCGTGGAGGTCGTTAGCTTACAGCGAATACACCATTTTTGACGATTTACATGTCGCAAATTACTCCAAACTACTCGGATATAGTTATTCCGATATTCACGAAACGCTGTATACATATTTCTATTATGATTACACACATATTTCAAATTGCCTTCCATTAGCCCCGCCCCCAAGAAAGTTGGCCATTTTGAAAAATGTGCGTTTTTCAGCCATTTTAAGCACATTCTTGCGAACTCCTCCTAGGGGAATAATCGGAAAAATTCCAGTGCAAGACAAGTTCAACCCATATCCAATGTGATGCTAAATTGCGAAGGAATAGTTGATCGCTCAAACGAGGACTTCGTAAGCGAACGGAGAACTTTCCATTTTTGAAGATTTACATGTCACAAATTATTCCAAATTACTCCAAATTACTCCAAACTACTCGCGTATAGTTTTTCCAATATTCACGAAACGCTGTATACAAATTTCTCTTATAATTGCGGACATATTTCAAATTGGCTTTTATTAGCCCCGCCCCCGACAAAGTCGGCCATTTTCAAAAATGTTCGTTTTTCATGCATTTTAAGCACATTCTTGCCAACTCCTCCTAGGGGAATGATCGGAAAAATTTAAATCCAGGACACCTTCAGCCCCTATCCAATATGATGCTAAATTGAGAAGAACATTTTTGATAGCTCAATCATGGAGGTCGTAAGCTAACAGCGAATACACAATTTTTGACGATTTACATGTCGCAAATTACTCCAAACTATTCGCATATAGTTTTTCTGATATTCACGAAACGCTGTATTCGCATTGCTCTTATGATTGCGGAAACATTTCAAATTGCCTTCCATTAGCCCCGCCCCCCAAAAAGTCGGCCATTTTGAAAATTGTGCGTTTTTCATGCATTTTAAGGACATTTCTGCAGACTCCTCCTAGGGGAATGATCGGAAAAATTCCAATCCATGACAAGTTCAGCCCATTTCCAATGTGATGTTAAATTGCGAAGGAATAATTGATCGCTCAAACGATGAGCTCGTAAGCGAACGGAGAATGTTCAATTTTTGACGATTTACATGTCACAAATTACTACAAACTACTCGCATATATTTTTTGCGATATTCACGAAACGATATTCACACACACACACACCTACTGTTAGTCCAACAACGCCCTTTGCTGGGGGCATATTCATTACAACAGACACCTATACACTCCCCAACCCTAACCCTACTGTTTATTTGTAGATATCTCCATAAGCCTACAAATAAAGTGTTGGCAGCCTACAATCTAAAAACTGTGTATACATTATTCATGTAAACGTTGTGGACTACAGTATGTGGGTGAAACTGGTAACAACATTTGTATACGATTCACTCAACATAGATATAACATTTTGAGAAGAAAAAACACACTTACTCCATTAGTTACTCACTCCCTGCTCCATGGATGGCAATCCGTTCAAGCAGCGGTCCTGGAGTCCAACTCCAGATGGTCTGTGGCCCAGAGACGTAGATGTGAGAGGCTATGGATAGCCAGATTCGACACAGTGTTTCCCAGGGGCCTGAATGAGAGATGAACATGCCTTCATAATGTGACAACGATGGAGAGTGCATTCGATCCTGCCGCTGCTTCCCGGTGACAGGATTCCAAACTTCTAACGCCTAACCCTAACCCTAACCCTAACCCACTGAAGAGGTGTTAATTTTTTATATGGATGACATTATAAGCACGACCATGATGTGTCTTCCAATATATAATTTTTAGATGTAACACAGTTACGAGAGGAGCCTGAATGAGGGATGACCATGCCTGGATGTGTGTCAACGATAGAGAGTGCATTGATCCTTCTGCTTACAGCAGTTAGATCCAAATGTTTAATCCCCTACTGTTTATTTGTAGATATCTCTTAAAGCCTACAAATAAAGTGTGAAATGTGGGCTGCCTGTTACATATATTATTGAGCGATATACATTATATACACTGTTCTGTTTCTGCACTGACCTCAGCAGCTGTTCTCACTGTAAACATCGTGCTACAATGAAAGCAGTTGTATTAAAAAAAGAAATAGCCTAACATCCAGGGGAGATGTAATTAGTTAGTAAACAAACGATAAAGGGCAGAAAGTCTGATGCACATTTTATCATCTCAAATAACTTATAATCACAACAGGAACAGTTTGCAGAGCTGTGCTTCGTTGACATAAGTACAGCCATGCGTCACGCCTCTTTTAAACATCACTGTTGGCTGAAATCGACTCCGGAGGATACATCCCTCGGTTATAGCTCCTCCAGAGAGACTCCTCTCTCCTCTCTCCTCTACATCGTTGTATTCTCGGTTATAGCTCCTCCAGAGAGACTCCTCTCTCGTCTAAATCAGTGTATCCTCGGTTACAGCACCTCCAGACAGCCTCCTCGAATATCGATCCTCGACGAGCCTTTCGAGAAATTTGTTTTCCTTCGAGACGGCGCGCCAACATCCGTTTCCGGGTCGATGCCGGAGGACCTGGGACGCGAAATTAGAGAAATTACAAACGGCTCATTTCCGAGGACTCGCGCGCGTCTGCTTGACGCCGGGACGACCGGCTTCCCTCCCTGACAGGCGCACGGACGCGAGGGCCCGCTCATCACTGCGCGCACAAGTGCAACCGCAGTTTTAATTATTATTATTATTCCCACTCCGATCGGGACACTAGGTCCACCGTTTCCCCGCTGCAAGGCTCCCCCCGTTGACAGTTTACGTGGGCTGGGCTGGGTGCAGTGGCGGACTGGCCATCTTGTCTGTCAAAATGCATCTTACGTTTCTAACTTGCAATATCATTATTTCCGCTCTCTTCACTCCAGAAGAGCGATCTCCCTGTGTCTCTCTGTGTGCGGGGGCGGGGCCTAACAGACATGCTGCAGCGAACACAAACCTACAGACTGGGGGTAGGGAGATCACAGGAGGGAGGGGGGGGAAGGGGGAGAGCTGTGGAATGTGAGCATCCCCCTTGGGGGACTTACTCCACACATTCCAATGGCCAATTAGTTTTAAACAAAGAGTTTGCAACATGGGGGGTGGGGGCTTCTCAAAAGAGAAAATGCAGATATAATTCAATCTCTCGAGATTCGCTGGTATCTCGAGCTGAGCGCTCATTGGTGGTTTGTACCCCGTGCTGCTGATGAAACTCTCCATTGGCTCGGCAAAAGTTTGTTTTGTGACAGTTTTACGTCGCCACTTCCATTCACATTTTTCATCATTGTTCCACAATGTTTATCATAAAATTAATATCCATATATGTTATACTATGTATACTTGCACTGCTTACCGTTTTCATACTTTATATATCTTAGCATATTCATACACACTGTTAATACTGCTCACAGGCTGCTGTGTATATCTAGTGTATTCATACCCCTCACTGTTTATTCATAATTCAATTAATGCAATATTTATTCTGTAGATTGTGTGTATTACTTTTCACTTTACTGCTTGTTGCACCGTTAGAAGCTAAACTGCATTTCGTTGTCTCAGTACCTGTAATCTGTGCAATAACAATAAAGCAGGCATCTTTATTGTAGCCTCAGCAATCAAGTTCTAAGTAGTGCAATATGAAATAAAAACAACTACACTCTTTTGGCAGTGTTGTGGTGCCGAGAAATGGGAGTCGGAGGCGGGGTATCAAAGGTACAAGCTAGACTTTTATTTAGCATCTGAAAACCATTGTAAACAACCTCATGCCCGGGAAGCGAAGACCGGTGGAAACAGGGAGTCCGGTTCACTAAAATGTCCGTGCAGAACAATACCCCAACCCATAGATCCGTGGGTGAATAATGTCAATCACCACAGTGCACACATTAACAACAACTACACTATTTTGGCAGTGTAACAATTAAACAAGAACTACACTCTTTTGGCAGTAACAATTAGATAAATAATAAACTGTCAGACTGACACTGAAGACAAACAAACTATTTTCAGCAATCAATCTGTTTAGTTGACTCTGGGTGACATGCGGCGATTTCAAAAAATCGTTTTTTGGCTGTTTAGATGGTGTTGCTCCATCTGGGTCACTGCCGGTGGTTGAGACGGTGGGCCGTTTTTGGCGACTTCAGGAGATCGGCATTGCTGTTATTCGATGTGGACAATGCTTTCTGTCCTGCACACAGTTTACATTTGACAGTCATATTTTGTGCGTCCTTTATCCCCACAAATTGAAAATAGTGGTTATATCTCCAAGTTGTAAATGCGCTGCTGCTCTCGCTGATACTTGCATCTGCCATAGTGTGTGTGCTGGTGGTGGGCGTTGCCGTGTATGTGTGTGTGTTAGCAAGTGTTTGTGTGTCTGTATATTTTCCCCATAAGGCAAGACCCGCCCAACTCTGTCTCTGATTGGCCTACCCTGAAATGTTACCCCGCGTTAACCAATCATCACTCCTCTCTGGTCACTTTCACTTTTCCATGGTCCTGTGAGCGGACATCGCTGTATTCGCCTGTAAATTACATCCGCAGGGAGATTCGGTTCAGTTGGATCACATAATGTAACGCAGTAACGCACCCATTTAAATCACAGTAACTATAACGGCGTTACTGAATGGGAATAGTTAACTAGTAACGTTATTAGTTACCGCAAAAGGTAGTTGTGTGCTTTAGTTTGTAACTCGTTAGTCCCAACACTGGTAAACACACACCTGATCACCTGAGAGCTGGCGTTTCATTTAGACTGTTTAAAAAAAAAAACGATCTGATTTTAACAACTCAATGTATGATTGTTATAGCAGTAATATTAGAAACTAATAATACAGTAAACTATTAACACTGTACATATTATTGTTTGCTCGTGGGATTAGGATTATCGTTAGTGAGAGTCGTGCTGCATTTTCCTCCGGTCGGATGTGATATAAAAACAAAGCGATTATTTTTGTTGTTGTAAACTCACGTGGATTAAACTACATGTATTAGTGCATTCATTTCAATTCGCGAACATATGATACATTAAATGATCGTGAGGATGATGATTGAAAATCGTTTGTTTGAGCCGGGCTGCATTTCCTGATGAAAAAACATAGCGATGGTTTTGTACTTACGCCAACGTGAATTAAACAACATTATTTTGTTAAATAAAAACATGGTGATGTTTTGTAAATGATTTCATGTCTCTTATTTAGCACAGAATATGATCCTATCCGTGACATTATGGATCTTAACAAATATCCGCTATATCAGATACCTGTAGATCTATCAGCTGTTTATTTCACATGAGTTCCAGTGTGGCAGCTTTTGACGGCTCCCCCTGGTGGATCCATGATCCATTGCAGCTGGTTTCATTAAAATTACATTTATTTATCAAGGGGGCGTATCAAGTCCTGCGGGGGGGTTTTCCTTTTCAGCAGGGGCCCACCCTGTGCAGATCACGGACCCGCACGGGTAGGCATCTGAAATGAAGCGCCACATCTGTAGTGTTCACCTAATTTTTAGGAGCCCCTAATTAAGTCGGAAACAAAATATTGTAATGATAATAATTCTGATTTCTGATGAACAAATATTGCACGTAGTAGATTCAAACGTGCTAACTCAAAGCTATAGAGGGAATAACACTCCTGTGCGACACTACCTCAATCTATGAGCTCATTAGTGAGGAGCTCCGTATTGAATATGTTAGTACAAACACTTGATGGATAATCACCCATGTAGGCAACAGCGTGGCACCGTCAATGTGAAATTACATCCTGCTGCCTGGGAGGAGTACACCTCAGAGTGGGGCCAAGCAAAGAGTTGGGAGGGAGAAGGGTGGCGGCTTTGGGAAGTGTGGCGCCGACAAGGCAATTAAACGCACCTTGGGCTTGATGGATTTCTAATTGGAGGCTGATCACATCGGAGGTGTGCTGGATTATAGTGCCGGCATTGAATGGGAGAGACAGAGCGTGACATATTAGTGCTGTTACCTCTTTCCCTGAAGTGTGTGTGTGTGTGTGTGTGTGTGTGTGTGTGTGTGTGTGTGTGTGTGTGTGTGTGTGTGTGTGTGTGTGTGTGTGTGTGTGTGTGTGTGTGTGTGTGTGTGTGTGTGTGTGTGTGTGTGTGTGAGGATCATACACATGTGAGTGTGTTATCCGGTATGCAGTTTGCACTGCAGGTGTGTGTACATGCGCTTAGAATGTAGGTGTGTGTGTGTGTGTGTGTGTGTGTGTGTGTGTGTGTGTGTGTGTGTGTGTGTGTGTGTGTGTGTGTGTGTGTGTGTGTATTCTGGTATGCGCCGACATGTGGAAAACAGCGGGGAGGGAAAAAAACGAGGAGGAGAAGCCAAAGAACGAAAGACAGTGAGGGAAGAGGAAGAGCAGAATCTGTAAGATAAGTAAGATAATCTGAATTTAACAAGAGGGATGCACAGTGTGTATCTGTGGCGATACATATTGAAAGAATAAGGTCATGTATAATTCCGATTTTATTCAGTTTGATTATAAGCAATGTATTGTTGGTCAGAAATGAGAAGCCAATTTGAATTATTAAGAGGACATATTATACTTATATTCAGGTTCATATGTGTGTTGTATGCCTCTACTGTGACATCTTTACATGCTTCAATGTTCAAAAGCTCTTTATTTTCCCCATACTGCCTGTGCTGCAGCACCTCTTTTCACCCTCTGTCCGAAACCAGAGCCCAGTCTGCTCTGATTGGTTAGCTGGCCGGCTCCGTTGTGATTGGTCACCTCCTTAGAGATGTCGGAGATGTCCCTCCCCTTTACATAATGACTACATTGTGTTTGAGTACTAGCCAATAGAAGCATGAGGGTTCATAGTGATGTCACTATGCTCCAGAAGTCAGGTGGGGGGAGGGTGTGGGAGAGATATTCCCACTGGAGGGACAAGAGGCTATGGGTGTTTCTCAATCTCGAGTAAACCACTATTTCAAGTATACTACGTCATCGAGTGGCGCCAAAGGACTGTTCCAATGTCCAGCATACTTGGAATTCTACCAAGCCCGGCGTACTTCGTAGCGAGAAATTTTGAGGCTGCACATGTGTAGACTCCGGTCTTAAAATCCCCACAATGCTTTGCGCACGGACCAATTTCCCAAAATCTGTGGCAGAAAATGTAAGGCGGGGCCTCTCACATGACGCACACCTGCACACTTGCTCGCCTGTTCCACTCTTCGTTTTCCGAATGCCAGGAAGTATTCTTGCCTCGCTTCGGAAGCAAGTGACTCTGAAGACATGTGCTACCAAGCAAGCGTGCTCGACATTGAGAAACATCCCAAGTGTGTGTGTGAAGCAAAGGGGGAAAAACAGGAAGAAAGAACAGGCAAGGAGCTTTTAATGGCCCCGCTGTTGTCTTTGTCAGCACACTGTGACAGCCGGAATCAATTATTAAGCAAGACCACAAGCTTTCGGAGCGGGAGAAGAAGAAGAGAGTGCAGGATGCAGGGCGGATGAGAGCATTGATGTAAAGATGGGATAAAGAGGAAGAAAGCACGAGGATGTATGGAAAGGAGTGAGGAGGCTAAATTAGGAGACAGGGAAAAGTGCAAAATAGAAGCAGGCGAGAACGACACATTTTTCACAGCATTTCACCAAATAAACGGTAAATGAGAGGCGAGTGTCTTATGTTTTTTGTCCTTCAGGTTATGCTGAGGTTGTGTCTCCGTGTCTTATGCAAGCAAATGAGTAATGAAGGCCGCTGGTCATGTTGCTACATATAGGATGGGTTGTTGTTGCAACACTCTACAGAAGAGGCAGAAACCCCTGAAAGTGTTTCCAGAAGTACAGGCTATGAACTGTGATTAGAGAGGAGATCAATATTTGGACATAAAACCAAGTTTCAGACCTAATGAAGGGTACATGATTTGAAAAGATGATGGATTCATGAAACCCAAAATGTGCACCAATGCCAACGTCATTGATTTTGATTCATTCACTTGTGCTTTTACTCGATTGTATCCAATTAATGAACCCTTTTTAATGTACCTTCAATATCTCCTGTTCTGCACTGGTTTCTATCGTACTTATGTTTATTTTCTCCCCATAATTCACCTCAAAAACATCAAAAGTACCAAGTCGCCATACTAACTATTAGATAATGTGTTTAAACTGTTAATCTTGCACTCAATATTGCTAGATAATAAGTGTTAATTAAGCTTCTGTTGGCAAAGTAAATGCTACCTGTTCTGCTGAGAAATAAAACCATTATCCTTTTTTTATGGGCTAAATAGACATACAAAATAATCCCTCAAACTAAAATCTCTTTGATAATCTTTTTTTAAGCGGGATATGTTTCTACTCCTATTCACAAACATGTTCAGTATAACTAAAATATTATTATTGACCATTTCATGGATTCCTAAAGAAAACTAAATTAAACACACTTTCTGAAACAAACATAATAATCTTTGGTTTTCATATAGGCTTAACATTGAGCCTATACCAACAATCTAACTGATATTCCTACTTGATTAGAAATGTGTTTCCATGAAAGGGCTTTCAATCTGATATCTGGATACAATCGCAAAGACGACATTTCAGGACATAAAGATACAATTGTATTTGTTCCTCTATTTCTCCTCCTGTGTTGGCCTTGCTTTATAGGACTTTCAGGTATTTGGCATTCACGCTTTGTTCAATGCAAGATAAACCGCCTTGGTGTGGGAAACAAATGGGGTTTAGAGCAAAGCCGTTGCGACTGAAAAGGACTGTAGTGCTCAATTGTAATTTTAACAATTGTGTCCTATATATTATTAAACTGTGTATTGGTTACCTCATAGTCCTGACTGTGTATCAGGACAGCTATGAAGGGAAAATAAATGAGAAGCTGTATAACTTTGATGGATTTATTTCAGCATTAGTCAGTGCAGCTCATTACCATCACTCAGTTATTCATCCATGATTCCCTTTGCTGTAGACAGCTAAGAAGTTACTTAATATTCACTACACAGATTAACAAGCAAAGACTAATTTATTTGATTACTTATTAAACTGTTAATTTATCATTCAATTAGGAAGAAAGGGCAAGTAATGAGAAAACAAATTCCTTCTTTTACACTGACAGCAAAGCGAAAGATAAAAAGGCCTCTCGAGATGATGAGTAGGGGGAGGTTGAAATGAAATAGAGTTGTTAAGAGTGAATTCAAAGGTCACCCCTGGAGGATTATGAGACATCTAAACAGGCATGTCCACAACATCGCCAAGGACATTGGGAATAATTGCATACTTTCATCTGCTACCATTACAATGTGAATATTAGGAGCTGGGTCTTTAAGATAAACAGTCAAAAATGTTCCAGTCAGGTGACAATAGTACCATTGCAGAGGAAGAGGGTGTGATGAGATGTTATTATTATATGAAAAAACTGTTTATCTTCAAATGGGAATACAACAAATGATGACTTTTAGCAATATACCATTTGCCTTTGGTGAGTAAGGGTTGTCTTATAAGTCCTTTCAGCGTCTTTATTAATTACTGGCTGCCTCCCTGCACCTTTTCCTGCTTAATACACCACAAAATACAAAATAAACCAATCTCTTCTTCTGATTCTGCGTGAGTTCCCTGACACACCGGGGGCACATATTTATGTATAAAAGACATCACAAAGTGCATTTTGCATGATAGGTCCCCTTTAAATTGACGGCAGCGCTGATCAAGGTTTTCTTTAACTGTCTGTTAAAAATGTATTTTAACATATTTTATAAAGTATTCTTGTTAGTGGGGGTTTCTCAATGTCGAGGAAGGCTGCTCCAGAGCCACTATTTCAAGCATACTACGTCATCGAATGCCGCCTAAGGACTGTTCCAATATCCAGCATACTTTGAATTCACCGAGGCCGGCGTACTTCATAGCGACAAATTTCGAGGCTGCACATGTGTAGACTCCGCGGTTTTAAAATCCCCACAATGCTTTGCGCATGGACCAATTTCCAAATCTTTGGCAGAAATAGCGCTCCATTTAAGGTGGGGCCTCGCATATGACGCACACCTGTTAGCCTGTTCCACAATTATTCGCTTCGCGAGGCTAGGAAGGATTCTTGCCTCGCTTCTGAAGCAAGTGACTCGGAAGACATGTGCTACCTAGCAAGCGTCCTCGACCTTGAGATATACCCAGTGTTTACTTCCTGTCTTTCTTCTTCTGTTGAATGATCTCTCGTCGAGAGACGTTTAACCTCTCACAGTTTTGTTATCTTTTCCTTTTCTTTACTAGGGACAGTGTAGCCATCATGAATCCAAAGTTTTGTGCACTCTACAAATATAAATTATTTAATGGTGTTTTCTGTTGAAAAAACAATGTTTTGGCCACTGCTGACGTTTAATTGACCAGACTACTTTCTGTGGATTGATATGACTGACAGACCGTCGTCCTTAGCAGCAGACTGCTAGCAAGAAATAGCAGATTTGATCAATTTATGAATCAATATTGAGTATTCAACTAAGCCATATTACGAGCAAAAGTAAACAAAATGCTCAACAAAAAACTTAGATAGAAATGCCCTTAGTATCCAAACCGTTTAAGATTGAGAAATAACTGTTGTATAATTTAGTTACTCTTAATTCAGTGTGTTGTATTTAGAAGTGTCCCATAAAATAATACTTCAAAGCAATGGACATGCTACCTGATTACTAATCTTAATAAAGACAAATACGAAATCGATCAATATTTAATTTTGGTCAATAAGCAATACCAAGTGCACTGCCTGAACACACTTTATTCTTAATTAATTATGACAACTTTAACAAAACAATTCAAATTGTTATTATTATATAGTTGTCCTAGACAACAAACTGTTGAATTACTTTACTATCGCACAAATGACAAAAAAATGATCAGTATTATATAATAATCCAACTCACTGTACAGCTTTCATGAATATTTAAACATGACTGACAAGAAAATTCCCAATGATCTTTCTTCATTCTCAATAACTGCTTCCCATCTAATTAAATAACTTCACTGTGAGTCATAATATTGTTGATGGATTCTAGTAATAAAAATTAGGCGAATAGGGTTTATATTCACCTTTCAGGACCTAGTTTGTGATTATACCTTGAGAGCTGAACATTAACCCATCATAACAAGGTTTTATGCTCTTACAAGATATTATTTATGACAATTATGTAGCATAATTTGCTCAGAGAAATAGACTATCATTGAATTGGTAATCCTCTATATGGCAATTGAAAACATTTGTGCTTTGTTTGTTTGTGTTTTCCAAATGGTTTTAGCTGCAATGAGCAACACTTTTGTTCAAGACTGAAATACAAGCCATTATTACATGGATTAGTTGAATACTCAATTTTGATTGGTTAATTTGGACATTCCAGAGATCTGCTATTTTACTCTAGCAGACCGCTGCTTTTGATGATGGCTAAACCGTCTACAGTTAAGAAGAGAAAAAGAGAGTAACAGAAGTGAAGAGGATAAAAAACAGAGCTGGACATCAGAGAAATCAGCAGAAGAAGACAGACAGACAGACAGGAAGTTAATTCTAACAGGAACACGGTATGGGCTTTTGCAGTATTTAGAGAATGGTTATCGGAAAAGGAAATGTGAACAGACTTGGACAGTAACAGTAAACCTCAATCAGTGCTCCCGTTCATTTTAAGTCACTTTGCTGTCACCGTACTTCCAGCTGTTGGTACGCAGCACCATTCTTTTTAGCAGAATGATCATTTCTTAATCAATAAAATCAATACTCTAAGTCAAGTTGTTGGTTTATGCAGCCATGTAATTATAGGCGGACTTCGCATCGCGATCTTGACTCTCTGACTGTTGTGTTCTTTTTCCATTAATGACCGCCTTGCTGCACATTATCACTTATTTAGCAGCACAAATTAATTGTACAGACAATCCTTAGTCCAAACAAATATGAAAAGTTGTCTTTTGACTTTGGTTATCAACTGACTTTACCTCTGGCGCCATTAGCAGGTCAAATCTTTTACATTCATGGTTTCCAGAGGATGAACCCTATGACTTTAGTGATCCCATGACTCTTTCTTTGCATCCAACAAAAGGTGTGTAGCTTTGGAAAAAAATAACACAAATAGCTATTGGATAGTCTAATACAACATTTGGTGCACACATTTATGACCCCTTCAGAAGGGCTTGTGACAACTTTGGTCATTCCTTGTCTTTCATATAGTTTGTAAAAAAAATTACTGCTACATGCTGATATCATCATTGCATTAAAACACTGATGTGCCAAAAAGCAGTCTCATAGTAAAGCAATTGGCTTGACTGTACACTCAGTGGTTTAGCATTCCAGTTTTGGACAATTTATTTGAGCTTGAAATTCCTCAAGCCTTAACACGCCTGATATTGTGGACCATAACATGTAATTCAATACAATGCGCCAACGTTGTACAACAACAAATATGAAAGAAACCATTTTCCAATCATGTGATGACAAACTAATTTCCCCAGAAGTCCAAATAAATCTACAGACTGACAATTCTCTGGTCATTACTGAAGCTAACAATGAAAGTTGTACACCTTGGTATTGATTTTGTATGTGTGTTGTCCCGTGATGGCATCCATCAGGTATTGACGAAGATGTGTGATGCATGATCTTGCTAACACTTCCAGTCATTCCCTTCCATATACGACACACACAAGAACAGGAGAACACATACACACACACATACATTGTTGTTTCCCTAATAGAATTGAACTGATTATTCTTTGTTTGCCTGGTCGATGGGGGCAGTCTGGAAAGCAGAATGATTGGTAATGATCTCACTGGAGCATGTTTTTGTAGAATTGCTACACAAAAAACTGTCTGTTCTTTACAACGTGAATTAAACAAAGAGATGTGATCTAAAGCACTGGTAAACATTTCTACAAAGATTCCTTTTGCAATGCTGTGGTGAAACTCTGGAACCTTTTGGAAAGTTTCTCTTTAAAGCAGCAGGCGGAACTTCAGGGGTTTTTCATCTGTTGGATGTCCCGTTTGGGAGCGGAACTCTTCATGCCCCTACTTTTATTAAACCTGGAGGGGAACAGCTCTGCCTATTAGGAGTCAGATTGACCAGCACAGAAGCTGTTCTTCGCCCAATGGGTCGATATGTGCAGTCAAGAGAGCAGAATGGTCACATCAGCACAGCTTGCCCCGTTTTGTGTTGTAGGTTCACTTCACAACAAAGCTGAGAGATTTGAAAGTTAACTGTTATTTGGCTGGCAAAGATTCTGAAGGGCAATCATGATAGTCATTTGTGGAAAATAATGTTTGTATGGGCCCCCATGGTTCAGATCCTCTCCAAAAATGAAATGGGCGTCATTGACTGGTGCTACACTGTTTCACAAAGGGTCATAAACATTACCCTAAAAAAAGAAAACTTACTGAAATGGACACAAAAGCCAACGTCAAAACCGAAGATCTTACTTCCTTGGTGGAGGCAATCCAACCCGATATCACGGCAAGACGTGAACATGTGACGATTTACCATGCTGGGAGACGTCAAGATGTCACGATTTCGTCCCTTCAAACGTGATAGTTACACGGTATTGTTAACCCATGTTAACCAGTGGAGAAATAACCGGAAATGCCAAGCAAATGCTACCCCGACGGTCGGTTGTTATTCTCAATATTAATATAATTATTATTTATTTTTTAACAAACAAGGCTATATTAATGTATTAAATCGATGTTAATCCATGTGTGTGGATGTGGAATTAACGGACGTGACGTTGTGCGATTGAGTTGCCAGGCAACAGCTTCGGTTCATGTTAATTTACAAACTCTTCAACTACAACCATAGTTATATTTTAAAACATGTTAGAAGGCCTCACGAAATACTTTAATGCAAATTAAAATGTAAATGTGAAGGAATGTGTGTGTATAACAAAATACATCAGTGATAAACGAAACCGGAAACAGACGTAGTGTAGGCAAGATCCTCAGCTCGATGATTGGATGGTTTAGCCGCAATGCATGCTGGGATTTGGTGTTTATCTGATGTGAAATCTGAAAAGTTTTTTAAAAATAAAATAATACTTTATTCCGAGTGTGCTTGCTTTTCTCTTTGAAAGTCATCACATAACGGCATTGTAATACACGGTTCGGCTGCATTAAATATTACATATCTGCTGTAGTTCTCTATTTATAGAGCCCTGCTGAGAAGACTTCTAGACAAACAGGAGAACTGCCGCCAAAACTGAAAACGTGACGTGGATCATAAATATATAAGCTATTAAACAACATCTTACATTTCTTTTCACACGATACGTCTCCTTGCAATATCAACACTAATTCGGCTGACTTTTATATTTGATCCAATTTATAGATAGGCTGTATTTACACCATAACAGTGCAGAGCTGATAGAAAGGGACACCTGGTGGTTAAAGCACGTTATTGAATTGTATTATTTTATTATTAGATAGTAATAGGAGGATGTGCAAAACAGACAAACTAATAAGGCTTAATTTAAACATTAAAGAGTACTTTAGGTTAAGGTCTTCTTTTGAATAAGAAAAAAGCTTTGGGGGTACAGAAGAAGAATATGGAGGGATGAAACCCTCTTTAATGGTCACACATGCAGAGCACACAGCACACACAGTGACATTTGTATCTACAGATAAATATCAAGCCTGACAAAGTACTTAACGTCTAATATATTGCTTTCTTGCCATGTTAACTATGTTTAAGCACTTATTTGTTTATTATTTGTTTATTATTAAACTGATATTATACATATGTATTATACTCTTATAAGATGTATGTAGATAGTATAAGAAATGTGCAGAATGACAGTTTAATGGTGGAGGTATACAGATGTCTTGTAATGCACTGTTGAGGAACCTGCGACCCAAGTATTTCATTCATTGCATAACTACACCGTAGTTGTGTATAATATGATATGTCAATAATCCTTAGCTTAGAAAATCTTGAAAGGGATGTGCAAACTAGTCATTATATACAGTCTTTAATTAACTATTAGTGGAGAATAACGAGTAATGAATATACTTCCTAGGGATCCTATTAATATCTAATAATACAAATAATGAAATTCAATAATGTGCGTTAACCACCAGGTGTCCCTTTCTATCAGCTGTGCACCGTTATGGTGTAAATACAGCCTATCTACCAATTGGATCAAATAAACCGAATTAGTGTTGATACTGCGAGGAGACGTATTGTGTGAAAAGAAATGTAAGATGTTGTTTATTGCTGATATATTTATGATCCATGTCACGTTTTCAGTTTTGGCGGCAGTTCTCCTTTGTCTAGAACAGGGGTCACCAACCTTTTTGTCACGAGGGCTACTTCAAGGGTACTGAGTAATACGAAGGGCTACTTGTTTGATACAAACTTCCTGAATAACATAATTGCACGGTCCACCTTTAATCATAATATTATTATTAATAATAATCAGAATACATATTAATTTACTGTATGTGAAGGACTGTCTGATCACATGTTAATGTTAATGATTCCTCACAATAATTATTAACAATGATTTACCATTGCTATAGTAACCCCATTGTTTTGTTATGAAAATGTATCTATATTTATACACATTCTCGCGAGATCTATCAGGGGTCGTTGTAATGCTGCGTTCACACCGGACGCGACTTCGCTCTAATCGCTCGAGTTTCACCGCTGCTGCCAGCTGTGTTTACTCGCATCATTCAAACAAGACGCGCTGGCTCGGGAGCTACAACTACAACAAAATGAACATATTTTACCGTGATTAAATTGTAATAGACGTTTCTAAATGATGCCGAAGTAACAACATACTGATACCGCTTGGTAAAAACCATGAATTAAAGCTTGACAAGTCTGCAGACAAGACGGCAGGCGAAAAACTTTTTAAAATGCTTGTTTTCTGAATGGAGATTGGGTCGACCAGGCTAAGCTAACGTTGTATATGCTCATTACACACTCATAATAACGGCCTACAGACATAAATAAACCAGCGACTGTATTCGCCATGACACAGACAGTCTGTGGTTTGTAACTTTTGTCCAGTTTCTGAAAAGATATGAGGAGCTGTGATCTCTGTTTGCTAACTGCTAACAGCTAACTGCTGATGTTTTCTGGTTGAACGTCAGTGGCAGGCTGAGATCCTCACCACTGCTGTGTGTGTGTGTGTGTGTGTGTGTGTGTGTGTGTGTGTGTGTGTGTGTGTGTGTGTGTGTGTGTGTGTGTGTGTGTGTGTGTGTGTGTGTGTGTGTGTGTGTGTGTGTGTGTGTGTGTGTGTGTGTGTGTGTGTGTGTGTGTGTGTGTGTGTGTGTGTGTGTGTGTGTGTGTGTGTGCGGTGTGGTGATGAGGCCCATGATTGTAGCTGCTCATGCTAGCTTGTCTCAGCTAAAGGTGGATCGGAGATTTGGTGCGTGGAGTTCAACTCTGAACCTATCTGGGGTCAGAGTTCAATTTCACGCACCAAATCTCCATTTCACTTACATATGTACATACAAAATGTGTGCTTTTAAAATGTTATATTCAATATTGTCATTTTAAAAATAAAAATGTATTCAATCATTTTTTTAGACGGAGCTCCATGGTGACTTGTGCTATTTTTAGAACATGCACGCGGGCGACCAATTTCCCCCCTGCGGGCGACTTAGTGCCCGCGGGCACCGCGTTGGCTACCCCTGGTCTAGAAGTCTTCTCAGCAGGGCTCTATAAATAAAGAACTACGGCAGATATATAATATTTAATGCAGCCAAACCGTGTATTTCAATGTCGTTATATGATGACTTTCAAAGAGAAAAGCAAGCACACTTGGAATAAAGTATTTTATTTTTAAAAAACGTTTTCAGATTTCACATCACATAAACACCAAATCCCAGCATGCATTGCTGCTAAACCATCCAATCATCGAGCGAGGATCTTGCCTACGTCTGTTTCCGGTTTTGTTTATCACCAATGTATTTTGTTATACACACATTCCTTCACATTTAAATTTACATTTACATTAAAGTATTTCGTGAGGCCTTCTAACATGTTTTTAAATATAACTACGGTTGTAGTTGAAGAGTTTGTAAATTAACATGAACCGTAGCTGTTGCCTGGCAACTCAATCGCACGTCAGGTCCGTTAATTCCACATCCACACGCATGGATTAACATGGATTTAATACATTAATGTAGCCTTTGTTTCTGCTAAAAGAGGTGTCGACCAGCTGGGGAAAGAAGAAAATCGGCGTAATCGAGTGTGACTATTAAAAAGTAAATCATTACGTTGGGGTAGCATTTGCTTGGCATTTCCGGTTATTTCACTACTGGTTAACATGGGTTAACAATACCGTGTAACTGTCACGTTTGAAGGGACGAAATCGTGACACCTTCACGTCTCCCAGCATGGTAAATCGTCACATGTTCACTTCTTGCCTTGATACCGGGTTGAGGAAATCATGATACTTGCTCTTTTTCCCTATTCATGTTAATAGGGTTGCTTCTAAAAACAATGCACATGAAATATGTTTGCCCTGTGGGTGTACTACTTGTTGAGTGTTCTAAAATGTAAAATGTTTCCTTGCTAAGACACGCAACACCAACATCACTCTGCATTGATTTTCTCAGTGTTTAAACTCTTCTGGTCTGATTACACACTGTTTTCTGATGCTTGTTTTCACTCATACCTCCTGCTGATCTGGAGCCTCCCAAGGCAAAACAGATACACACAAAGTGTTGATTCACAGAAGAGGGTGCACTAAGAGCCCACCCACTAATTTACTCACTTAAACACTCCTGTTGATTTGACAAATGCATTTCAAATTTGATCTGTAAGAATGGTCTTAATATGTACGTATGTGAATGTATTTTATCCACCTTGTTTTCAAATGTAATTCTGGATGTGGCTCACATGTTTTACACTTATCAGCTTGGAAAAACAAAGCTTAAGTAACACCATGAAGCCAATATACTGCAGTGCTGAAATCATTATTTGAATATGCCAAAGGCAATCACCTGTACCTCTGTATCTCAACCAGACAGGCACATCCACAGGCACATTTGCTGTGAGTGTGTTTAATCCGTGCCTTAAAACCCTTCAAAACTGTTTGCCGTCAATGCAAATCATTTAGTTTACCATCGTTGCCCTGGCTTGGCTTGGTCCCAGCTATAAAACAGGAAGTGAAGCGTACGATAATCAGCAGCAAATAAATAATGTTTTTCAGGCACACAAAACAAACACAATCTCCATTTGAAGCTGGAGAAAATGCCAAATGCCAAGCTGTGCCATGTCTCAGTATGCACACAAACACACTGTAGCTCTTAAACGTTGACTCTTACATAAACACCACACTTTGACTTTCATATGAGTATTTCACATTAACGTTTTTGAATTTAATATGAGGCATGGGACAGGGTTGTGCTAGTGCCCTGGCACGAAGCACTCAGGCACACACACATTTGGTTGGAAAATAGAAACACAAATTAGGTCAAAATACAACTGGTAAAATCAGCAATATTCAAATAAGAAAAGTTCAGATTGAGACAAACACACGTGAATACCACTCAAGCAGAATGTCCTTTGGAGTCACCAGTCATGGCAAGTCCTTATCGCAAGTCATGTGAACTGACATGGAACACAAAGTCAGGCTTAATGCCGCCCTCCTAACGTTTTCGGTTTGTTCAAGTTATTTACTTGTTCATGAGGCAGTAATCTTCCATGATCTCTGCAGGCTTCCCTTATTCATACATGTGTAATGAAATGGTTTCTTATTTATGCTGTGGACCCAAATCAGAAACAAAGCCAAGGAAAGGACACTGGCACAGAGCTGGAAACCCAGCAATTATTCTCATTATGTTTCGGCTGATCTAGGTCGTTCTCACATTGCCTTATATTGTGTCTGTACTTCTATTTAGAGCATAAGTGCTATTACATTGCTTAGCATCAGCAGCTTTATTAACACTTACTTGACAAAGAAGCTGGTTTGAAGCTTTTAAATGAACTGCTATAAGTTAATAATACTTTGAAAAAGTAAATACCCATTTTTGTACCAATAAGTTATTGCTTTATCCAAATAAGGCATATTAGGGAATGTACATCAAAGAGTGGCATTTTTGTTTGTTTAAATTAGACCTACAAAGATATAACATTTGTAGGACCATGTGTAAACAGGGGGAAACAGGAACTTTATATCTAGAAGCCGATTGACAACTCTACAATCATCCGGACAGAGGTAAAGTAGCTAATGTTAAGCTAACTGAATTCAAGCTAAAAATGTTGGCTTATCGTGCATAATTAAACTACCTGTATATTTTTGTATACACCAACATTGTACATCTTGCACCCTATAGTTATGTTAAGTAGGTCATGGTAGTGTCTAATACAGCCAACCGAACAACCAACCCAGTCTCACAGCATTTCGTGTTCACCAACACGATGTTCCCCTTTTATTTGTGTAACACAGAACGATTTTATAAGCAATGTATTTCTATTGGTAGTATGTTTCGTGCCTGTGCCACGTCTTGGAAGACAGGAAGCTGTGTGGTTCATAAAAAAAATGTATTATTCAATATCAAGCCACGATTATTGTTTTTATTATAAATGGTATAATGTCTGACTTGTTGCCGTCCGCGAGGAAAATAAATGGGGCTCAGAACACTGAAATATGTAGTTAAAAAATAAAATTCTAATTTGTTATTCTTTTCTAAATATCACACAATTATCCTTGTTATTATTAGTTTGTTTAATTATAAATGTGGATCTGCGTAAAAAAATGTTTTTCGGTGTTCGGGTGTTTTGTTTGACTTCAAATAAATAAAGTCTTGGCTTTCAGAATATGAAACTTTTATTTCCAAAATCACACGATAAATACATTTTTGAAGCTTGTAAAGGAAGATGACAGGCACCTCTCACTCTCACTCTGCTGTTCCGCAGCGCAGGTTACCCTCCCTCCGCTGACATTATGAATGTAAGGTGTATAGTAATCATAAATAACACGACAGGGTCCGTTACAGTTTGTTTTCATCTGATTTCAATCAAACAAAGTCTTGGCTTTCAGAATATTAAACTTGTTTCGGCAAATTCAGATGATAAATACAACATTGAAGTTGTAACGGCATAACTACAAGCGGAGAACGGAGTAACTTGACGTCACAGCAGGCATAACAACAGCCGATGTTTCTCGATGTTTTTTCCCCGGGAAACAAACACAATACACACAAACGCAAAAATACACCAACACACATAATGTACATACACACACACACACACACACACACACTCGCGAGCTTCCCCCAGACCAGTAATCCAAACTAAAATATGTTCCCTCTGTACTACTCTGATCATTTATTAGCCGCTAATAATGAATCAGATCGATGGATTCCAGAGAAGAGGAAACTTTGAAGGCCTTTTTCTCAAAATGATGACTCGGTGATAGTCATTCTATAATGTCACATATTTCGCTTAATATTTGGAGGACAACAACAACCCTGATATCATTAGAAAGCTAGGAATCTCCTCTTTCCAACAGAGTATACAACTCAAAATGTGTCTTCGGGTCAATGCGACTGATTTCGATAGAGCAGGTCACATATTATTAATGACTTTATTTTGAAATTCAGTTCCTGACGGATGGCCAAAAAGTCAGACATTATATAATTAAACAAATAAAAACAAGAATAATTGTGTGTTATTGGTGAGTAAATGACAGTGTGTTATTTAGAAAAGAATAACAAATTAGAATGAAAAAAATATTTAAAAAATACATATTTCAATATTCTGAGGTTCTGAGCCACATTTATTTTCCTCACGGACAACAAACAAAGTCAGATATTATACGATTAAAAATAAAAACAATAATCGTGGCTTGATATTGAGTAAGAACATGTTTTTATGAGCCACACAGCTTCCGGTCTTCCAAGACCCGACCGGACAAAAAGACGTGGTGCAGGGACGAAACATACTACCAATAGAAATACATTGCTTTTAAAATCGTTCTGTGTGACGCAAAAAAAAGGGGAAAATCGTGTTGGTGAACACAAATCAATAGATTACATTTTGTGACTATAACACGAAATGCCTTGAGACCGGGTTTGAACAACAGTGCTTAGTGAGTATGTTTAAAGTGAAAATTCTCGCTACTTTGCTGATTGTGGTCACTGGTAGGCTATCCTGCAAAGATGGCCAACTTGCTGTTGATAACGTCACATTCCCTAGATAGATATATGGCTAGATAGCTTACGTTCCCTGGCCAACTCGTCAGATGTAGCTAATATAAGATAGGTAACTATTCAGATAGTAACATTTTAAATAGGTCAAATTTGTCAGCCAACTAAGTAGCACCATTCAGCTAGCTTGAAATCTAACATCTAACATCTAGCTTGTCAGATAGGTAACTAAAGTAGGCTAGGTAACTAGTTAGATAGTTAGCTAACGTTTCCTAGCTTTGTTGATAGATTGTTTACGTTTGTCAGCTATCTACAGTAAGTAGCACACTGTTGAATTATACAGTTCAACACAGTGAACGTTTCTATTTCACTCTGGCAGTGATAGTTATTTTTAACTGTCAACATTTTAGAGTATGGAGTATTATTATGAAATAGGCTACAGGTACTTTTTCAAAGTTACACATAAAGGACATACAGTATCTACACCAAGAGACACCACAGGGTTATTGAAGATGTCCTCGTTTGAGATTTCCGGCTCTTTCTTGGTGGGGCTAGGCTACATAAGGTTAGTAAGAGTATCTTTGTGTGCTCCCAGATTTGTGTTTATTCACATAGGAACACAGAGCATTATGGGCATGAATAAAGAAGCTGTATTTGTGTTTTTCAATCTTCTGCTTGGGGGACCTGCACATGCATGCATGCACAATTACACTGAGCAGACTGAGCCAGAGAAATGGAATAGAATAGAGGGGGCTGTTTTTGGAGAGAGGAGCCCAGATATGAAATTGTTTATTGTTGGGTACCCAATGTGTAGCTTTCAACAACTTTAGAAGAAATACTTTCACAGAGCTTGAAAATCCAACTGTGTTTGATGTTGCGATGCCACTATTGCAGATCTATAGAGGAGATGGGATTAACGGTAAAACAGAAACATTTCTCCTCTGCTCATGGATTTGATTTAATTCGGCATACAAAAACAAGACACAGCTAAAGCAGCTTTAGGATGTGTGGATGTTTTATTTGAAGTTACAGCTGTATGCACATTTTGAACAGACATGGAAATATCAAATTACATTTTAGTCAAATGCTGCTGCTTTTTTTGCAATTGTAAATTATTTGTAACCTGATTATTTCTGTTCTAAGTAATTTCTATTCCACTCTGTGTGTCCCCTGTCTTCTTAATATTTTATTTTTTGTACCAGTGAAATAGTTCTGTTTATCCCGATAACATTTTGATTAATTTCTTGCATTCTGGAGAATAGAATAGACCAATGTGTATTGGAATCCAAAAGTAGGGGCCAGGTGAGGGTAAAATGTATACAAATATAATGAAATCTAATGCAATAAGGTTAACAGATACTTGGTATTGCTTAAAAATATGTATTTTCCTATATTTCAATACTTCTAATTAAAACGATCTATGATACATTCATTGCTTTGTTAAATTCATAAACTCCTGAACTTTAATATTTCATATGCCGTTCAGCAGGATGTCTTTTAAAAACTCAGCACATACATAACATATCCATAATATAAAATAACATAGTTACTCTACAGTATTAGATGCTAAATACATAATACGTTTGTATATAATTATGGATAATTATAAACTAAAATATACATACAAATTAATTAAGTAGGATAAATCAACTCCAGCCTCCAGTAAGGGATAATGTGCTGCGACCTATGGCTGCGACGCGGTCATTATGGGGAAAAGAACACCGACAGGCTGATCAGGAGCCCGACGCGAAGCGGAGGGATCTAGATCGGCATGAAGGTATTCTTTTCCCCATAATGACCAAGTCGCTGCACATTATCCCTCTTATTACATGGCCACATTCTCAACAAAGTAACGATATGACTCCCAATATTAATTGAAATGCTTTCGTGGATTTAGAAAATGATTTTATTGATTTAAAAAATAGTTGTATGTATTGATTTAAATTGACATGCATCCGCAAAGACAAATTGTCCGTTGTTACTGTTTGAACAAACGTAGCAACGGCAGGAACTGCTTCGATAGCGTTTTTGAGGAGCTTTTTGATTACAGATTTGAAAACATCGCTGCTTGCTTTAAAAGTAGCACAATTCATTATGTCAAACCTTGGAAAGTATCTAGATATCCCTGCCCTAATGCCAAAGTAACTGCACACTGAATATGTGTCGCCGTTTGATGTCTATGTCTGGACCGCTGCGTAAAAGGAGGGTTTTTGCCCGTTACTTCTCCGCTGTTTTCTTGTCGCTCTTGTCTAGTCAGTTAGAAACTGTATACAGTTAAATCGAACGGACTTGTTTGTGCAGATGTGAGCATCCTTAACAACGGTCAATAAGTCCTTGAAAGCGGTCTGTCTGTTCGGTATTAACAACGTGTCACGTGTTCTGAATTGACCAATCAGAATCGAGTATTCAACTAAGCCATGTAATAATCTGAAATATAACACGTCCAATGAAGCGCTTCATTATAATGAGCATGTTTGCAGATGACACTTTACTATATGATGTATTTTACCATTGATAATGCGGATATACGTAATATTTCCCAGAACAAACAATAGGTAGAAGACACTTATAAATATCAAGAAAATCTAAATAAAATTGTACATGACAAAAGGTAGAAGACACTTTTTAAATAAATATCAAGAAAATCTAAATAAATTGTACATGAGGTACAAGGGACACTAAGCAGTGAGTCATTAAAGCAGCGGATGCTGGCATGAAGATTAATGCTGCATGGTACACAGTGTGCTTTTTAAAAACACATGTGTCCCCATAAGGCTCACTTACTTACTGAGGCAAAATAAACAGTTTTATCAGCGTTGAGTTGCAGTCCAGGGGCCGTATTCACAAAGCATTTTATCTTACCGCTCCTTACCGGAGTGCTCCTAACTCGCGCTAAAACATTTTACGTAGGAGTTTTTTCTTAAAAGTTATTCACAAAGCCGCTGAGACCTACTCATACTAAGGATAAATCACTAAGAGTGAACTAAGAGTGACGCGCCGTTGCTATGGATTACGTTGATTCTCGTGCATGAGTTTAGAAGCGGTCAGTACGGTGATTGGTTGTTCAGAGCAGGCGGTCTCGGTGAAACTCATCTGCAACATCCCACAAACGAGCCCACTAAATCACCGAAAAACAAGGAAATAGCCTAGGCTAGAAATGTATTCCTATCAAATAGTTAGGGACAGTGCAGTTAGCAGAATACACGCATGATGACAAGTTTGTGCAGACCACGATAATGACGTTGTATATGCACGTTAAAGAGAGAGAGCAAACAATAAAAATACGTAAATTGCATTAAATCAAGGAGGCAATTAAAAGCACCCTGCAAACTATTATCCAATGAGCATATTTCCAGCACTTAAACACTTTCAATAACAGCCCATACCGCCGTTCAAGTCCCCCTATCATGATGAATGAAAACAATCTGCGTGTTGATGGAATGTACTTTCTTTCTATTGACGAACACGTCCTCATCTTTTGATGGCGCAATTATTTGTATGTGCGTCCCGTCAATAGCACCGACCGCACCGGGCATACCTGCAATTGCCATGAAGTTGGCTTTGATCCTTTGTAGTTGTTGATTGTCCAAAGGAAACCGGATAAACTGTTGGATGTTATGTGGTCTAGAGAGCGCGTTGATGGTTTGGTTTATGGAACGGCTGACTGATGGTTGCGATATTCCTAAATCGTCGGCATTGCAAAGTTGCATTTTCCCTGTTGCTAAATATCGTAGTGTTGCCAAACATTTTATTTCCGGACTAATCGGGTTATTCCTGTTAGTCAGGGATGTTATTGCCTCCCGCACTAATTCCACAACAAGTTTGATACCCTCACGATTTAGCCTATATCTCTTGATCAATTCAGTCTTCCATTGTCTCCAAAACATTTCGTCTCGCAGCCATTTTCAGATTCTTTGTGAATAGGTCTTACTGAGTTAGGAGTCCTCTCGAGGACTTTTAAGCTCTCCTAAACTTAGGTGCTACTTTTTGTCCTAAAATACTTTGTGAATTGTTCTTAGTGAATAAAATTAGGAGTCCTAAATGTAAGACTGACATGCCCATTATGATTAGGAGTTTCTCCTAAATTCGCCAGTTAGGAGCTACTTTTAGCCCTAAGATCCTTTGTGAATACGGCCCCAGGTCTCCGGAGCAGATGCACTAACACCCACAGCACAACCTGTTGCTCAATGTGGAAATGTCACATGATAATGTTTTAATGAAGATAAAGTCTAACAGTTTAGTTTGACCTTTATTTCTTATTCAGAATGCTGCAGAGGATCAGCACAGACAGAGAGAGAATCAAGCTGATTTTTTACAGAACAATGATTGAAGGGACATTGTTCAATTTCATCTGTTGATTCCTT
Organism: Notothenia rossii; assembly: GCF_949606895.1. Classification (NCBI taxonomy): domain Eukaryota; kingdom Metazoa; phylum Chordata; class Actinopteri; order Perciformes; family Nototheniidae; genus Notothenia; species Notothenia rossii. The sequence continues at coordinate 58,523,453 of NC_136905.1, read as the reverse complement.
TGTTAGGTCTTTGTTCTAGTATTGCTATTATTAACCCTTGTGTGTTATCAGAAAAATCAGTGGCTTTTGTATTTAAAGAAGTTTGATTATTTTTGGCTGTGTTAATGCACATGGTCATACGTTTTGGCAAGGGTTACAATTGAAGCTCTGCTCCTATAATAACTCTATAAATTGTGTAGCCAAACAGGAAAACAGGAAATTCAGACCCTTAAGGACCAGCCCATTAAAACATAATTTTGAATACCACCGTCATTACAGGATAAAATCATGTATTCTATGATATCAGTTTTCAATCTTGAGCAGTGCCTTCAAAATTACAAAACCTTTTTGAGCAGATAATCCATTTTCTGATGCTTTCCCAATGTGGCAAATACATGCAATTTTCCTGGTGACATTCCACCGAATTGGCAATTGAACGGCTAATTTCCGGGCTGTCAATATTACCACATTCAAGCTTGCAATTAATCTGACAATTTAAGAAAAAAGGCAAATTAATCAAATTACGAAATTTGACTAGAAGATGCTTTGTCATGTTTAGCATGGCAGTGAAAAGGCAAAGAAAGCATGGCACTGGAGACCACTAGACACCAATTAGAATCACTACTACTCGTGGAATAGCACAACTACATCTGTCGCTTAAGTGTTGTGAAAACGAAGGTAAGGTTTATTTTGCTAAAGCATTCTCCATTTTCTTTAAATTGGGCAGGAGATGGAGATATGGGACAGGGTCACCACTGTGGAAACAGATAGTGCTCGCAGTATGATAGCTGCAGAGATAATATGCCCTGTGAAGCACACATTATACAGAGGGTGATCACAGCGACTCTCCGTGAGAGCAGCTTTGTCCATACTTTACATGTCGGGAAAGTGTCGTTATAGTTCCATTTGGAGTGGCAGTAGGCTACTGGTTAAATTAGGTTTCGAAAATGTAAAAAGTGATTAACATGAATGCAACAGAAGCCTCTCTGAATCCAAAACAGAGACCTTTTCTGTTCTTGGTTTAAGCAAAGAGAGTAGGAGTTAAAAAAAAAGATGAAGGAAGAACCGATTATCATGTTTACTAGAGCAGCTGTAGTGTCCTCCAGGGCCATTTTATGAATGCCTTACTAACATAAAACGACAATCCTCTGTTTTGTTTGCACTGTTTATTTGTCCAGGATAAAGATTTGTGTTTTATTTCCCTTTCAATAATTTTCCGTTTCTCGTGCCATCCTCCTCCGCCCACATTCCTTTCTCTCACATTAAACGCAAGCAAGAATTTACACTTAAATGCATGCCCTCTCTCTTACAACACGCACGCACACACATCTTAAGCAGAAAGCAAACACCGACTGTGGTGTTGTATTCATGTGAGATGATCCCGGGAATTCTGCTGATGTGCACAGAGGAGCCTGCATACAGAATGGGGGTGGTTCGGATTAATGGATGGACGAATAAATAAAAGGAGATATACAAATGAACAGATGGATTAAAGGATGAGGTTCAAGAGTTTACAATTAAATATATGAATAGTAGGATGTATGGATGTAAAGATAGATGGATGATGACGTTAATACAGTAATGAGATTTAAAGATTTAAAAAATGTGATCACAAACCGTTTTAGTTGTTATATCTTGTTAATGACTGTTTAACCGCTTAACCCTCGCCCCACTTGAGCTGCGCTCACATGATACGCAGTAAAACAATTGTGCCGACGTTGCCGTTGTGGTTCTATGGAAATCTCTACCCTTTAAAGTAAAAATTATTTCAATTTGACTTTGTTTACCATTGACCTTTCAACATGCAATTCAATCAGAAAACCTCTGAATGTAGCGCCGCAAGCTAGCAGGGGAGTTTAAAAAGTGTTAACTAGCTGTTTCAGCCACAGAGCTCTGCGCCGAAACCTGTTGGTTAGCAAAGAGCAAATCGTGCATCAAGTGAATGCAGCTTTACTTTCTCTTGCTACTGTCAAGCTTTCCATTCTCACTTTCACGTGCAACAAGTACTTCACAAAGATAAAGTTAACCAAATGCAATTCTTACTCATTTATGTTATGTTATTAAAGGTCTCTTTGTCTTTGGCAAAAAAAAACAGGCCTTTAATTAACCCGCCAGACGATCGCTATAGCTAGCTAGCGAGGTAGGATAACATTAGCGCCAAATGTTAGTTGAAAATACCGTCTGACTTCTTAATATTTTCAACACATTTTTGTAAATTGGGTCATTCTTAAGCACTGGATGGCATCGTAATATCGTTCCTAAAGCCAAGTGGCAACATCCTGTTGGAAAAGTGCCTTAACATATGTCTTTCAAATAGCAATCAGGGGGCTGCTCCACTGTTTTTATAGAAGTCTATGCGAAAAAGGACCCTACATCTTACTTGATTTATTGCCTCAGTAAACATTTTTCTAATAAGTTTATTGTCTCTTTTTGTATTGCTAGCTTCAAGTATTTTCAATATAGCTTGATGTTCATTCAAATGTTGGTCTACTTTTAAAGCCAAAAAGACTGTACTCAGGTTGTACTTAGCTCCACCTTCTTGTGTCAATAATTCCAAAAAACAAAGGTCCTGACGCCCAAAATGCTAAACCATAATCTTTATACCAATGGAGGACGTCACAGTGACAACGTTTATTTCATAGATAGCCTCTATACTGAAAGCCTGAGGATATAGCTGCAAGTGTCCGAGGCAAGGTGAGCATTGTTTAGTAGAGTGTACAAAACATAGAAATAAAGAAGCCTTGTTCTGATTGTGCAGTGTAGAGTTGGATAATCCTACTGTTAAATGTAGGGAAAGAAGAAAAATCGATTTAAGATAAACCCAAAAACCCACCAAAGCCAAACCCAGAAAATGACTCCCTTTTGTCAGTTTCAGAACAACACTTCTTTCCAAACAGAGAAAACTAAATGATAAGGCAATGAAAAGAAACATATTTGGAACAGTGGGTAGAATAAGTTAAAACTAGATAAGAATGTTATCTGGCCCTGAAAAGAGATTATGGATGGCAGAATCTCTCTCTACTGTCAGAGATAGAAAGTAGAAACATATCACACTCAGAAAAAGATACCCAAAGAAACAAAATAAAATACAAAAAACTAAATATATCATCACAGTCAGGTGAGGATGTGGCAGTTGCTTCGTGTTATTTGTATTTTTTTAAACACATTTTTGCTGAATGTCATTATTCTCCTGATTTGATTTAGGTAATTCCAAATCACCTGTTGCACAATCAGCTCCTGATTAGACATTAAGAGCAGCTTGGTGCATTTAGCTTCTCAGACAATCAGGGTGTGGCAACACTTTGTTTTTCTTGAGGGCCTTTGAGGTACTCCGTCTGTAGTCACACTCTCAGGTGAAGGAGGCTCCCTTCTTTCAGGTGGAGGGTGTAAATACAGCGGCAAGCTTCGGGACGAACTCCCCTCTCTCCGGGCAAAACAGGAAATGCCATAACTTTTCGTAACAACAGTTTCAAATCAGCATCTCCTGAAGAAAAACTAATATAATAAAACTCCAAAATCTGAATTTGTTTTATTTGCAAACCTCTTATGGTTTTAAATAAAGGCATAAACTGCTTGGTTTTCGCTACAGTCCCTGTAAATATACAAAACGTTACGTAACGATGGGGAGGTTGTGGATCAGTGGTAAGTGCGCTGATCTTTGGATCACGGGGGCACTGGTTTGAATCCCGCTGCATTCAAACATTCCGCTGTCTCCTTGGACAAGACACTTCACCCCAAATTGTTCCTGTGGGGATGGCCCACAGTATTGAATGTATGTAAGTCGCTTTGGATAAATGCGTCTAACAAGTGACATGTAATGTAATGTAATAATAAAATTCACACATTAACCCTTTTCTACACTAGACACAGCAATACGTATGATCCTATGTAAAAAAATAAAATAAACAGGAGGTAACATGAAGTTGTTAACATCTGTTTGACGATATTAAATGTCTATCTTGTTTTGGGCAGTTTACAGTAGCCTAAATGCATGCAGGAACTGTTTTTAAACAGCGTGTTTCATGAGGGACATGGCTTTGAGTCCAGTGAAGTAGGCATCAGCTGAAGTAAGAAGTGATGCAGGGTGTAGGTGGCGGTTTGGAATTGGGCCACTCATAGGCCCAAATCCACATCTACCCCTAGACACTTCCACTCATCATGTAAGTTGCGCTGACAGGTCCACACTGCTTCCCGCAAGGCTCCCCCCGCGCTCCTGTTGACAGTTCACGAGCGTCAAACTCCTCAACCCCCCCCCCGTTGATAATTCACGATCGTCGGCACGCTAATAAATTATTTTTTAATGGCACTTCATATCAAAAAGGTTGCCGACCCCTGCTATACGCCTTACATTCATAATTTCAGTGAGTGAGAGGTGCCTGTCATCTTCCCTTTACAAGCTTAAACATTGGATTTATCGTGTGATTTTGGAAATAAAAGTTACATATTCTGAAGGTAAAGACTTTGTCAAACAAAACACCGAAACTTTTTTTTTACGCAAATCCACGTTTTATTTTTTAAATGAGCCGTTGCGACTTCCGACTGATTGCGATAGAGCGGGTCACATCTGCTGAATTGGCCTAACATGAAACCACTGGCCTAACAGCAAATGTCTATATCCTGTGTTGGCCTAACTTGCTAACCTGTGTTCAACTTTGAGCTGTATAACATGCATGAAAGGTGCTATATAAATTATTATCACTCTTTCACTCTGAGACTCATAAGGCAGTACTAAATGTAGTAATGTTACCATGAATCTAGCCATTTATTTACCATATTTTATTGGAAAACATCTCTGAAACTCTGAAAAAGTCATATTGCTAGTTTACCATAAAAGGCCAATTAGACCGTTTGGTTGAGCATATTTTCAAAAAAATAATTACACCTTTGTAAAAACTTTTTTTGTGCGTCAAGTTATCTAACTATGTTCAGTCAGTGCTCTGGCACTAAAATATGTCAACATTGATATGGTTACCTTCCAAAAGTTCACCAAAAAGAGTAATTTCTTCAGCAGTGATTTTTAGCATGCCAACTTTCTCATTGGAATCTAGAGGTTGTTTTGTGCATAACATGTAAACCAAATGGTAGAGCTGGCTGAATCAGATGGAGTTCAACTTTTTTTTTTTTTTTTCAACAACACACAAAATGTGCTCTACCAAATGGTGGCGCTGTACGGAGCCCTGGAGGGTTCATAGAGAAAAATAAATAAATGGGTGCTAGTGGAGCACGCTCAGGTACCGCAAACCGCATAAAGCTTAGCAGACTCTTCACGCTAACGAAGGATCACTTCTAGGCAGATCGGTATGTTTTGGTGCAAAGGAGACACTTATTTTACTGTTTTAAAGACTTATCAAGAACTCAAACACAACATCTTGGTGTCATTCTGGACAGCTCTCTCATCTGCACCCCACATAAAAAACATCACCCGGACTGCATTCTTTACTGTCTTAAAACCTTGTTATGAATTGTAAGGTGTCCTTGGGTGCTTTGAAAGGCGCCCCTAAATAGAATGAATTATCATTATTATTTATTATCTGAAACGATGTAATAACTTTTAAAACCTTTTCCAGTCACTTGCCCCATGTATTCAGCAGCAGCAGGCCATTCACTTTGATTTGATCCCGTTATGGAATGTCATCATTTTGACAATAAATAAATGCTACATAAACGTTATCTTGCATATTTTATCTAACCATCTCCGTTTCTAACTTTCAATATATTAAAAGAGATATCTCTCTCTCATCTGCGTGCGGGGGCGGGGCCTTACAGACACGCTGCATCTCTCTCTCGCTCAGACATGCTGCAGGCTGTGCAGTGTGCACACAGTTCTGCCGGTAATGGATATTACTATATTATTTTGTGAGGAAACTTTTCCACCAATAATTCCAATAAGTATTCCAAAATGTATTCACTTCAGGTTTACGAAAGTAACTGTAATCAGATTAATCTTTTTATCAAATGTAACGCCAGCTGAATACAGTTAGCCTACTTAATTTTTGTATTCTGATAACGTAACGCCGTTACATTCCGTTACAACCCAACCCTGCTTCTAGGCTACTGTCCCGCAGCTCCTACCTCTCTGTTGGACTCTGTCGCAGCGGGGCTACTGCTGTGGTGTGGAGCGCACAAAGCAGACTCTTCACAACGAAGGATCCATTCTTCTTCAAGGCAGGGAAGGTTTCGCAGTACGCAGTCTACTGACCCGCAGCTGCTGCCCCGCAGCTGCTGCCTCTCTGTTGGACTCCGGTACTGCACCTTACTCACGAGACGTAAAAAATGGGTGGGAGGCGAACGCAGTAACCACTCCGCCAATGCCACAGTCACCCCCGTCGACTACGGGCGTGGTCACTGCTTTAGGGGCTCCGTAGCGATGGCTGTTAAAGGGTTATACAAGATTATTCTTGCTTAGCAATTACTTAACTATGTTTTTGTTTGTTTTAATTTGTTTGTCTTATTTTCATTTAAACCCAAAGATATTTAGAGATATATTTTCTAAGAGGCATTTATTTCCTATCAAAAAAGCATTTTATTACATTTTAAGAGCTACTGCTTCATAATTCGTAGGAACGTATCCTTTCATTGTGGAGGTTCTTGTATTATATATTGGGAGATTTGCCTCTCCAAGTAAATATTTCTTATTTTTAAGAGGTTGTGAATTGAATCAAGCTTTTTTCCATTAGCAGAGATGCACTGCCTCCTACAAGGAAAGAGCTTTAAAGGTCCCATGTCATGGCCATTTCTACTGATCATAATTCCATTGTTGAGGTCTACTAGAATAGATTTACATTGTTATGTTCCAAAATCACATATGAGAATGCTGCGTGGGGTCTGGGTGCCGTGTTGGCGGGATGTTGCAGGGCTCGCTGCTCAGCCCTTTGAGGCTTGAGGAGTGGACAGTGTGAGCTGTAATACCAACCCAGTCTCATAAAAAAACGTGTAATAACTACGTTGGTCCACAACGTAGGACGTAGTATTTCTACAAAAACGCCTCTGAAATTGTAAGATCCCTACCTTTTTTTTCGCCATTCATTCCAATGGCTGGCGCCAAAACATGGCCGAACTTCGTTTTATTCTCGGTGTAAAATGCCTATTTTAAAGTTAGTTTGGCCATTAAAATGCGTTTTGATGTCATTTGATGCGTTTTCAGTGTTGGCGGCAGTTCCTCATGTTTGTCTAGAAGTCTTCTCATCAAGGCTCTATAAATAGAGAATTACAGCAGATATGTAACATTTAATGCAGCCGAACCGTGTATTACAATGCCGTTATGTGATGACCTCCAAAGAGAAAAGCAAGCACACTCGGAATAAAGTGTTCTCGGTCTGTTTCCAGTATTTGTTTATGACGATGTGATGTGAGATGTGACATGTGTGACTGGAATTGCACAGGGGAAAATAACGTATCTATGGCACCATTTTAGATGCGGATTTTGTTAAACTAATACGTTTGCGCTGTGGACCAACACTATACATTGACGGGGAAGGGGGTAGCAATAAAGATAACACCATTAAACAGTTACACAACATAACAGAAATAATATCGATAGCAGCGTCCCTAGCAACCACCTTGGTAACAATGAAAACGTTGTATAGACACAATTTCCTGAAGTAATCTTCATAATAACTAGCAAACTAAAGATCATGTACATCCACTGCACACATAATCTGAAATAACAACTCATATTTCTCGCATCAAATGACATCAAAACGCATTTTAATGGCCAAACTAACTTTAAAATAGGCATTTTACACCGAGAATAAAACGAAGTTCGGCCATGTTTTTTTTTATAGACGCCAGCCATTGGAATGAATGGTGAAAAAAAACGTAGGGATCTTACCATTTCAGAGGCATTTTTGTAGAAATACTACGTCCTACGTTGTGGACCAACGTAGTTATTATACGTTTTTTTGTGAGACTGGGTTGGTAATACTGGTGTTGTTTCCTGGTTGCTGTGTGGGGTCTGTGAGACAGCGAGACACCGCGGAGCTCAGCCTGAGCAGCTACATAACACACAATGGGACGGGTAATAACCGGAAAAGCATGACATGGGACCTTTAATCAAATAAAAACATTTACTTTGACCTCTCAACATTTAAATTAATCATAGGACGTGACGAGGAAAACCTAGCTGACAAATATGTAGTGATGTGCCCAAAACTGAATGAAAGGGAATGACTTGGACAAAGAAGAGTTGGTAATAGCTTCACCATAGTAGGAACAATAAGGGGGGAAAGTCCAAAGAGGGAAGCTGATTGTTACAAGTGTGTAGTCCGCATATTGGGGCTTTTGACCGATTTGAATTTATCTTGGAGTATTGAGGATTTGGAATAATGGGCCATTGGAACAATGGGCAGTCCCATGTGGAGAAATCACATAATTGACAGGCCCACTGTGCTCAGTTACGAGGCAATTTTACAATCCAAAAAACGAATTATAGTTGGGGCTCCACATGGATTCTAAGACTTGAGTACCCATACATCTCGTAAGCCTCTAATGCCATCACATGTTCTTAAGGATTCCTCACAGTCAGTCATTTTCTTCTTATCTATTGTGTACATGCCTTTTAAATCAAATTCTGCTTTTCCATGATGTCTAAATCCGAGGCCTTAGTGAGAGTTCAGGAAAAGTTCTGCATGGTGGCTCTGTAAGCAATCCCACTCACACACACATCACCTCTACCTTGTGATATGAATTTTAATAATTGCTCATCCTTATAGCATCCGGTAAACAACACTTTTCTTTGTGCTTCTGCTGGCTTTAACATTGGAGGTGTACTGCAGAAATCCCTAGAGCCAAACAGCCTTGATACTATTTTAAGCATTGCTCCTCAACCACATAACATGGTGTCCTCAACGTGTTCTCCTCTGCTTTCTTCTCCTCTTTGTCGTCCTCCTGCCTATTACCATCTACTTCCGCGTAAAACTCTGAGTTGATATGGCCTGCCCCTCAGCCCTTGACCCTGGTTTCAAATTCGACAGCCTTTTGGAAGAACAGAAGATCCCACAGGAATACCCGATATTTCTTCTACCTTTCTTGAAAGCCAGCAGGTATATCTCTCACTGTGAACCGATGCCAATAGCAGAGCTAGACAGGGACTGGCAGTCATTGAATTCATGGAGGAATTCTGAGGTTTGGCATTTATCAGCATTGCATAAAGCGCTGACAATCACAATAAAAGATTGTTGGGATGTATTATGAAGGCAGATTTGTGGTTTAGCAGGGTACAGTATGTTGACCCTCAAGCGAGAGGTGTCTGTATAACAAAGATGTTAAGATCTTTTAACCTGGCTGTATCACCAACGAAACTTTTGCTGCAGACATAACCTGCTTCAGACTAGGTTAGGTTCATATTTTAGGATTTAAAAGTCTCCTATTATACAATTTTTTGGCATATATTTTAGGTCTCAGATATATAAAAAACATGTCTATGAAGTGTTTTGCTCAAAATACCAAACAGATCATGTATTTTAGACATCCCTCTATTTCATCCCAGTTAGAGAATGGCTGATTCTGGGTCAGTAGCTACTGGCCCCGCCCCCTTTTGAGCAGCAGGCACACTGAGTTCTGTGACGAGCAGGCTGTCTGCTCTGCTAAGATGCAGCTAAATGCTGCCGTGATTAAACGCCATATCATGTTCCAAACCACTTCAAAGATTATTTCTGAAACATTATGGAGCTCAAATGCTTTTTCTCTTGCGGGTTTATCACAAGGTGAGTTACTTTTTTAATTTCCTGCTTTTTTACACATAGCCTACTCTCTCCAGTACAGCGTTAGCTCTGAGTGTGAGCGATGCTTGCTAATGTAAACAAAGAACATATTACGACCAAAACATGTTGCGCATTGTTTCTGATTGCTATTTTTCTGATAGGGCCGTGCGCGTAAAGCCAGCCCACATTTCTGATATTACGCCATATCGGCAGCAAATCTGGATCAGCTCCGTTGTAGCGATGTTTTTAGAGATTTAGGTACGGAGGAAAAAAGAGAGGGTTTTATTTTCTGACATTTTGTGAGTTCCCTTACACACCGGGGACACATATTCATTTACAAAAGACATCAAAAAGTGAATTTTGCATGATAGAACACCTTTAAGCTATACAAGGGTGAATATTTTTAAAGCTGTGTTAAAGTACTCACTATTGCTTCCCTGGATCATTAAAAGGCAGTATTCATTGAACATTATTTCCCACTTGGTGTTTACTTGAGTTTATAGGGTTATAACTCTGACAGGCAATTGTTTCTGCCATGACGCAGGTTCGAGCTTACAATGCCGATTGTCAATCACAGTAGTTGTTCCTGAATAATAGCGTTATTAACTTCAGGACCCCCAAAGTTTTTTCATGACAGTGCTATTTGCATAACTGGAAACCAAATTACATTTTGTCCAATTGAGTGAGTCTTCTTAGAAAAAACTGTTATGTAGGAAAACCAATGTACCAATTTGTCACAAAAGTAGACAGTCTTGTAATAACTGAGCTGACGTTGTGGCAGTCATTTGTGTCAACATTTGCTTATGCTGTTAACATTAATTAATTAATTGAATTTGATCATTTGAAATTGTTGCGTTAACCTAAATGTTGCCAAGTAAGTTAACACCTCCGAATAATTTGTCTTTTCTTGATGTATTTGGTGCATACATAAACATATACATACAAATAAAACAATGATTAAAAGAAAAAAAAACGATAATAACATTAAAATATGGCAATACTTACATTGAATATGGATGAAGTATAGGTATACCCGTAAAAAAGAAATGCATAGTATAAATATGTGCAGTTACAATGTTCAATGGGCAGAATTTGGAGGGTTGTGCAGGACTGACAGTATTAGGATGAACAAGATATTGTTTACATTGTGTGCATTAATGTAATGCATAGAGTGGCTGAGGGGTAGTGTCAGTGGGGGGGCCGGGCCTTGTTTAAAAGGCCAGTAGCAGAGGGGAAGAAACTGTTCAAGTGACGAGAGGTTTTGGTCCTGATGGAGCGCAGCCTCCTGCCAGAGGGGAGGGGGATGAACAGTTTGTGTCCAGGGTGGGAGGGGTCGGCCCCAATCCTCCCTGCCCACCTCAGGGTTCTGGAGGCGTGCAGGTTGACCAGACGCAACAGTGTCTAATGTGCAAAAGGGAGTAATTTAATCATTACATCGTGATTAAAAGTAATATGATTGTTGTAATCAAATGCATAGTTGTTAAAAGCATGTGTGTGTGGTAGGTGAAGGTATGGCGGTTTTAAGAGCATTGCCATCCAGGTGATGATGATGACGTGCTCTCTTCAGGTAAGCACTAATTTAATGGACATTGGCAGACATGTTTTTATTTCACCACTGGCTCCCATTTTTTTTCCACATTAACTGTGAGTTGATTAAGCGCTCTGTTACGGCCCACCCTCTACTCCGAGGTAGTGGCTCGTGGGGAGACCCGCAACATAAAATAATACACGCAAAAACAGGTACTTGGGTAACGAGCATTTATTGATGTCCAGCCGTTTTACACACACAAGCGAACCGGAAAACAAAAAGAGGTCTGGAGGTGTGGCCAAAAGGAAAAACAGAAGGAGGGAGCCCGAGCCAGCAACACCACGGGCCGTAGGACAGAGCTTCCCCCCCCTAACCAGAAATCAAATACATACCCTATGGGAAACAAAATAAAGTTGCGAAAACTGGACTACCAGATCCTCCAGGCTAACCATAAACACATCTGCAGATAAATGGTCTACAGCTCAAAATGGCAGAGAGACATTTAAAGGAGAGTGTCTTCCGGCGTTAGGATAGGCGAGACATCCTTCTCCTCCAGCTTATCCTTATATATACACGGCTGAGTGGAATTTGGAACACTTGGGCAAAGGCGGAGCCAGGGGAAGACCAGGTGAACCTGGATAAAATTCAGCTATGAAATGTGAATTTGTACACCTAAATGTATTTTGTTCTATAAGGCTTGCATAGTGGAAAATGCTCAGTAAAGCCCACTTTTGGTTACTGTATAACCAACATTTAGACCCAAAGGTTGTCTGTTAAAGAGTGCCCTTTCCCTTAGTTTGTTATGTAGGTTTTTGTGCATGTAAATGGTGTTCAACGGCTTAAACCCTGTGTTCCTCCAGAGGGAGTTTTTACTTCCATAACATAGTGACATCACTTGGGATTCTACTGGCTGGTGCTCCAACAAATTATACGTGAAAGGCTAAGGGGTGGGATGTCTTCAAAACAGGGCCGGCCAGCTAACCAATCAGAGCAGAGCCTCAGTTAAGAACCTTCCTCAGTGAAATTGACTATTCGACTACATCTTTGGACTTAGTTTTTCATGATACGGAAACCCATATGAAAATGATCCAGAATGAATTGATGATCCAAGACAATCTGCTGACAACCGCACCTACCAATCACTGGTAGGATAAAGGTTTACAATTGGGAGTGTGTTTATTCCCATCATGCTCTCTTTCATTTGTATCCTCTACAAGAGGAGAGTAGAGGATGTTGAGGGGCAGGAAGGAGGGAGACGATGCTTGCTGATTGTCAATGACATGGTAATGTCAGTCATTAATTGCACTCTCATTTGGAGCTACCGTGTGTTTTTTTATCCTTTCCAAACAGATGCTCTCACAGTCCTTGAAATAGAAATGAATGTTTGTGGAAAAGGGAAAATGAAAATATTTGGTAGCAAGGATTTGTGAGAATAAAAAGACATAAAATCTTTACATGGAACAATCCTACGTCTGCACATGTATGGTATTTTTTTCTGTTTTGTTCCCCCTCTGACACACACACACACACACACACACACACACACACACACACACACACACACACACACACACACACACACACACACACACACACACACACACACACACACACACACACACACACACACACACACACACACACACACACACACACACGGCTTAGACAGACCATAACAATTCATGATGGGATTTCCGTCTGAAATTACATCAGCTTCCCTTTGACTGTTCCCCAATCCATTTTCGTAGGGGCGGGTGCACACTCACACACACCCCAACACAAACACACACACGTTACAATCCCTTTTGAGTCTCTGTGGACATGGCGATTATAAATCAAATAACTGGGAATAGAAGGTGCATTGAAAGACACATGGAACCATACAGTATATGCTCAGTTGGTCCGACACCAACATGCACATTTAATGGTGGAATGATACTAGAGGGGCCATGCTGAATCCATGTTTGTGTCACATCAGCCTTTTGAGAAACGTTATAGCTTCAGTATGTCAGTCGGCCAATGCCTTATACTGTAGTAAATAAATCGTAAGAAATTGCGCAGTGAAATGTCCTTTCCACCATATCTGCATGACGTATTGCTCTCCCGGCGCCATTTTAAGACATCAATGAGAAGACATCTATCGAACTACATAATTAGAAAAGATAAAGTGATATGTTTAATCTAAATTATTTCCACCAGCGCTGCAATCGTAATCTCCCATAATCCTCTTTGTACAGTAAGCTAATTTATTTCTCTGGTTTCCCACGAGAGATAACTTGGGTCCTTCTTTGCACAAACGGCTGTAATGATGTGCTGTGTGTATGTATATACTGTAAAACACGGGTCTAATTGTATTTAGACCCTCCAGAAAAACGCGGGCAAAAATCCTTGATTATGCGGGCTAAAACCCTTGATTATGCGATTAAACATGCAGGGTTTTTATGTGATTTTATGTGGTGAAATTGCGGGAAGTTGCGAAATATGCAGAAAGTTGCGAAAAATAATAGATTTTTTTTAAAAATATTGGGCTGTCTTATTTATTCTATCTCAAACACAAACTGCCACTAACGTTAAACCCCTTTCCTATTCAATTAAATACATTCAATGTTTATTTATTGTAAAAGCAATTGGGCTATTTTAATCACTCTCTCTCACACACACACACACACACACACACACACACACACACACACACACACACACACACACACACACACACACACACACACACACACACACACACACACACACACACACACACACACACACTTCTCCGCCTCATTCTGTTTTCATTTACTCGTTCGTTATCTGACCAGCTTCAATCTTGTAGGCTACTCACTTCGTTTCTTGTAGCCCTCGAAAGGGTTTTTGAGGTTGATGCCTCGGTGAACGTGAGTTGTTTGGCTTTCTTGTCCGCAGCAGCAGAAGGCATTTTTGAATGTTTGAATGAATCAAAGTGGGTCGTCACTGTCGACTTTCTCTTATGCTCCAACACACAGTTGCACGGGGTGCAGAATAGTTTCCCCCCACTTTCGTGAAAGACATCGGGGTACTGCTTTGCCCGGTCTTTAGCATAAATGTTTGTGGGTAAATGAGATGGATCAGATTTTTTCATCTTGGTGTTTTCTCTCTCGTGTGAGTTCCACACGTTCACTCTCCGGTGTTGTTTACCTTCTGTGATGCGCGAGCTGATGACGTCACGTCATCATCATCACTAGTTCACGTCAAGACGAGTTAACTTTTTTTTTTCTCAACTTTGTGTGGAAAAATGTGGGGATTATGCGGCCTTTTGATAAATATGCGGCATTTTAAAAATCTGCGCCATTTTGCTGATTATGCAGTAAATTCCGCGAACGCAGAATCGCGTTTTTCTGGAGGGTCTATGTATTGGTCGGTACAGGTTATTGGATCATGCAGTAACTATTTGGTGCAATTCAATCCAGCTAAGGGCTATTTTTGCAATTGCAAAACAGTTTTAAACTATAAATCTAAGCACCTGCCTTCCTATAATCAATGGATGAAATAACTACTTTCATATTGTCAAAATTAAAAAAATGACAACTTTGAAGGGCAACCTAAATAATTTTGAGAGGATATCTGGCAAACCTGTTAAAACTAATAAGTATATAACCGTTACTACAATCACTCAGCTAGACACATAGCTGTGCTAGGGATGTTCATTCCACATTCAAACTAGATTCAAACTGCAAACAGGAACAGATTACATTTTTACTACAAAGTCTAAAAATGCAATCCTTTGTTATTCCAAATACTAGCGACTTGTTTAGCATCTTGCATGGCCTTCCTGTTCTTTTGCTCTTCGACTCGATACCCTTCTCTTCCTCCTTTGCTCTTGTTCTCGCTCTGCATCCTTTCTGACACACACACAGACCTTGTAGCCATTTCTCATTGTTAGTGTATGCCAGATTGTGCTGTCTGTGCGTATCTTGGTGTTACAGTGTGTGCGGTCATGTGTATGTGTTTGGGTGCTTTAGCACATGGCGAGGTACTAAAAATAGGCAGTGATCATTTGTATTCTTACTCTGGTGCAAAGCTTTTCTCCCTTCTCTGAAAATCTGAGCACATAGAAACATTTTGTTTTCAATCGGAAGACTTTATTGGCTTGTGAGTTGAGTTCTGAGTTAAGTAGAAAATCTGTCCTTAGAAAGATGCCCTTACTTTCGATGCTTGCAAACACAACTGGCTCTGTAAGGGATAAAGATTAGACTCCTGCTGAAATACCACACCCAGCAAGCCTGTACATTGAACAGCACTCTTTGCATGTTTCATGGCTTCGAGTTCATAATTGCTTTAGGCATTTCATTCAATGTTTCTGAGAATGTTTCTGAAGTACAATTCATATTTTAGAACCACAGGAGGTCCAGGATGGTGATGAATCAGCATACATTGCTGCCAAGTCCCTTTGTTTTATGTGAAAAGATGCTAACTAGCCGCTAGGGTTGGGTCTCACATTTGACAGGGAATGATTTAGGGTTAATTTGTGAAGAAGTTGTGTTGAAGAAGAGACCATGACCATACAGACACATAATAATGGTCTTCCCCATGAGGGTCCCAAGGCTGTGGAGGACGTCCTGTCTCGTTCCTGTGCCAGAGACGCTGTGTCCCAGTGGCTGCAAGGGATTAATTGTATTGTAAATAGGCATTTCTTTTATTCAGATGTTTATATATATATATATTTTTTAATTCTTATATGGTTCAGCTTTCAAAAAACCTGATTTCCCCCTGGGATTAAGCAAGAACTTTGGTTGATGGATTTTTCCTGCGATCCTATGACTCTACGTATAAACTAATGGCACTTAACACCTTGCAAGAAAGGATACTGACATTTGGACACTTCCTTCAGTAAGGTAATAACCGTTCAGTCCACTGTTTTAATGTAACAAAATACAACTGTGCCTTCTTGTTTGACAGAACAGATATCAATACATGTACATGGTAAATATTTTAATCATAAAAACAGGGCAATAGTTGCAATGATTATTAGTACCTCTTTGTGGTGAGTCACCCTTTTTTTGCCCCAGCTAAAATGAATCATAGCAAGTTCATATTTATTTTTAACATTTAAGTTTTTATACTTAAATACAATCGAAGCTAGTGAGTCGTTTTCTTTCCGCTAAGAGCTCTTAACACCCTCCAGGGCAAGAAAGTTTTAACTGCTCTGTTGAACTAGAGACCTTCTGGTTTAACTGATGCATAGCCTGCAGCAGAGCTCGGTGAAAATGTAAATGCACCCAGAATGCAGGAAAGATTCTTAAAAAAGAGGCAGTCATGAAAAAGCTGGAAATAGCACTCTTTTACATAGTTTAAACTGAGGGGAAAAGACTCCTTTTCATGGTGAAATGTCAATCTCTGCACAGTGCCTGTTTCCTTGCATTCCAACAAAAAGGCTGACTTCGACCTGATGAACACAAGTAATAGGGTCACAGTATGAGCAATAATTACCTAGACCTTTTTTTGCCCTTCATTTCTTAGGTACCTTGTCTGCTCCATTAAAGGCTAACTCTGCTGTCAATCTCGGATCCCTTCAACTATGGTCTAAAAGCAAAAGGCCTTTCGGGGTAAGGGTACATTTTTCCGGTGTATCTAGCAGATATCTGGGATTTTTGAGCATGGCAAATTGTTTACAGTCCGATTATCAACTTGAGGCACAAGACGGCGTTTAGAGACAATGCTTATTAACACATAAGCCTGTTGACAAGCTAATTTTAAGCTTATAAAAAGTTAAATCAAAATAAGTCATTAGCCGTTGGGTTCCTAAATAGCAATGGCAAATGTTCCAGAGATACTCTGCTGATAAACATATGGTTGGCAGTGATATATTCAAAAATATATGCCTCGTTAAGAATAGCTTTGTTTCTTTGTTGGTTTCATGTCACACTCACTTTCGAGTTGGGAGCTAACAATGATTACTAAGCTACACAGCTAGTGCCTAGTTTAAAAAAAAAGAAAAGGAAAGGGGGTAAGTGAGGATGGGCCCTGTTGAACACTATGAAAGTTGGTCAGTGGCGCAAGCTAAAGTATGTTAGGAGAGGATTCGGATTTTAGTGCAATATATAACCTTTAGGACCTAATGATCTAAATAAAGGATATTCAAGTATGAAGTTGATTTACCACCAAAAGATTATAAGCTAATTTACAGATTTTCCATTCCCAATTCAAGTCAATGTAAAAAAGTATTTTTTGGCCCAATGACGTCACAGACTGACAGGGAAGTTGAAGTAGCACCGATTGGCCACTACTACAACTTGCTCAAATGCCCGGTGCACTTCTTTTTTTGCTTATATGCACTGTAGATAAAGGTGTAATACCAACAGACATTGATATTCAGTACACACACATTTGTGAATTATATTAGGTATGTAGTACAACTAAAGAAGAGGAAAAAAATGCCTCACTTTTGTTTGAAGTCAAAGAAAACAAGTTTATTATGAACGTTCTGTCAGCCATTGAACATTGTTTAAGTAAAGACGCATTTACATGCCTTCGATTGCCCTAAACGAATAGCAGCCTATAGGTTATTTAATATTGCAAATAAAGTGTGCATGTCACGTTCCAGCCTACATAAACACACAGACACACACATTTCAGGCATGTATTTTTCAGTGTTGGATGATTTTACAGAGCCTCAGGCTAGAAAAGTGATGCTGACCCGGACCGTGTGTGTGGAATTATTAATGTGGTGGTATTGCAACAGTAGCTCTGCCCTTTGATTTGTGCGTGTTTTCCATTTGGTAAATTGTCTGTGAGTGAGAGATGCAGTGAAAGTGGCCAGCTATGTACTTGGTGTGTGTGTGTGTGTGTGTGTGTGTGTGTGTGTGTGTGTGTGTGTGTGTGTGTGTGTGTGTGTGTGTGTGTGTACTGCATCCTGTATGTTTGGTAGCAGGTTATAACTAGTAGGGCAGGCTTAACCCCCTTGAAGACTGATGACCCAAGCCTTGTGCAAACAACCAGCTTATATACACACACACACACACACACACACACACACACACACACACACACACACACACACACACACACACACACACACACACACACACACACACACACACACACACACACACACACACACACACACACACAGCACTCAGCACTCAGCACTCAGCACTCAGCACTCAGCACTCCGCCTCACTGTGTGGGCTTGAAGTTCCAATTTATTGGCCTTTGTCAGGGAGAAATATTAGTTTAGGAATAATTGGCACTTTGGGACAGTGTGTATTGTTGGTTAATTGTCATTTACAAAAGGGAGTATCCCATAGTCTGTGCAATACTGTGTATGTACTTGCCACATTTAAGTTGACTTGTGAGGGCCAGGGGCCTAATTTAGAAAACTGTGCGTCGGAGTCACGCACAAAAATATTCTGAAAAGCAACACTCCAAGTGCAGTGGAACACCTTTGTGGGTTTCATGCAACAACCAAATGCATCATACTGTCTCCCATTAGGAATAGCATTGCAAAGGGTAAAAGAAAAGCCAAAAAACAAACACTGCATTTCATTCACCTTTCAAAACAGTAATTAGTATTCAACACGTAATTAGTAAGAAATGTGTAATGTTAAAAAAATCCCATCCCCAATTAACTTAAAATAAAACATCTTTAATGCCATCCCTGACTGCCTCACGTATAAAGTAGCAACACAATTCCTCCTTGTAGAAAGATAATGTGATATACATTAAAGCAGGGCTTCAAGAAAACGCAAGCCATTATCCCTTACAGTATGTTGTTAACATACAGGACCACATGTAAACAGATATTACCTCAGATAATCAGACTGTTAGACCAGTGCACTGCATAGTAAACACAAGCACAAACATAAAGTAAAATAATCAATATGCCTCTGTAGACTTTGGTATCTGCATGATTTTGAATATCATTTACAAGCAAAACAAATCACCCACTCTCTGTCTGCACTGGCACATAAACAAATGAATTGATGCTGCTTGACCTAAAGATTTGCTTAAATTAATGCATGCTAATGTACAGTATATATTTGATTGAGTGATGTTTCGTAATCATGTGTATCTCAGTCTACGTGAGGGGTCTTTTGTGCAGACTTCAATTTAGCACCAACGCCGTTGTGTACTTTGAAAACATGGCAGGATTTCCAAGAACAGCAAAAAGTATGGCAACGCCAGAAATATCATTCAAACACTTGTTTAATAAATGTTTTATGCTACTGTTTCCAGTCGTTTTCTTGAGATACACATACTTTATACATCTGTAGATCATGCCAAATTGTCGAGATTAATTCATTTTTACAAATACTTGTGTTGTATAACGATTATCTTTTTTGGTTGTGAAGTGCTTTATGATGAATGTTTATGTTGTCATGAAAAGATCTATACATATGCAAAAGTTCAGAAGCCAGTACCTAAAGGATAGGATAGACTAGGGATGTTTTAATTCTTTGTATAAATAATCCAATACTTGGTAGATTTGACTTAAACATAGACAGATTATCCAATATTGGAGCGTGGAAAGTGAGAATTAATAATCATGTTAACACATAATGACATCAATCCAATGGTGGGCAAAATAAATAATAAATTCTACCAGAGCTTAATTCAAATGTATCTGCAAGATATTTCGAAGACTTTTTCTTTAGGCTACAGTTACTGGCTGTCTTGTTGGGCCTGTCACTGTGTTATGTATTGACAGAATAGTACACTTTTCCAAGGGAGTCTGGGATGGATGTACCATTTTGAGGCGTCATAAAAATAAATGAATGAAATGATAAATCGGCTGTCAATGGAGGCTTTGCCGGCTTTTATAGCAGAGTGTGTGTGTTTGTGAGAGGGGCAGGGAGAGATCAATCAACCCAATACAGTGTTCAAAGTACTTCTAGACAATGTAAAATACTGCAGTCAATTTGCTCAGCTTGCATCATCCGAGCCTCTCCGGGTAGGATCATAACAAATTAAACATTCTTCATTTTCTCTGAGGAATGTCTCGACTTCACTACTTCTAAATCAATATATGCCAAGAAGTGGATACCAGATGCATAATTTGATCGTATATTCAGTGTACACCATGGTGCCGCATTGCATTTAAGGGACTTGAACCTTCAACCATGAGAGCAATCCTGTGTATTTATCCTGCTTCCTTTAAATAAAATACCACAGAAAAGCGCTTCAAAGCTATCATTATTCCAACAAAGCAGTAATAAGCCCTGATGGATTGGTGAAGCCTGCCACCTTTAATCTGTTTCGCCACAGCAGCCAATAATGTGGTTAATGACACATACCGCCCACCATATTTCTGATATCAACCTAGCATGCGTACACACAGAGTGCCTTCAGCAGAGCTTAAAGTGTCTGTGATAAGGCTTAGTACAACCCTTTAAAATCTCCATGTCTACAGATAGACATGCTCCTGGCTTAACACCATAATTTTTCTCAGATTCCTTCACATTTGCCCAAAAGGAACATTAATGAAATTAAGATACATTTTTGAATGTGGACATACAAAAACTAAAAAGAACTGTGTTGCAACTGGAGCCGATAGCACTAGCTGTTCTTACATTAAAATCAAATATTTTGAAAAAGATTGAGTAATATAATAATGGAAGTAGTAGTGTAGGGAATGGGAATTTGACCGATGAGTGTTATATACGTTGAAAGAGGCAGTGGTTTAACCAGGCAGAGGGCAGTTCATATGCTGGTTCAATTCAATTAAAATGGTATGAAAGAGTAAAGATAATATGATTTACATATAATTGACATAGCTGAGGAATAATGAGTCATGGAAAAAAAAGAATTAAGTCTTCAATGACCCACCCTGGCTTTGTATACCTCCATATCCCTCGTTCAAATACAATCCGTGGTAGTGCTGTTTTTTGTTATTAGCAAATATAAAGAAAGAATAACTAATAATGATCAAATATATACTAATTATAACAACTAGCCCTTGTAGAGAGACCAATAACCAAACTATTAATATAGTCTAATAAGAGGTAAGGTATTGAAACATGTCATCTGAGCACTTAACATCACAACCAGCTCTTATTACAATTTATTACAACAACATATATGCACAAATAATACGTTTTTTTAACTTAAGCAATCTCAATCATAAATAATAATACTACTTTATGTTTTATTGGTTCGTTCTAACTTTCAATGTGTTTTTTTGATAAAAAAGTAAGGTCTTTTGTTTGTGTTTTCAGAGAAAGAGATTAACCAAGCCTTGTTTTGTTTTATTGATTTCTGTTTGTTTGGCAACACCACTATTTTTCCTGTCTGCCCACACATTTTCAGATCAAAATAAATCACTTTCACTTTTACTCTGAGTTCTTTGAATTCCTTTCTTTACAGAGAGGAGGATGTAACAAGTAATATCTCCAGTCATTCATGTGCTTGTCTGAAGTTAAGTTAAGGTTAGGGTAACGGCCCGTCCACACGGCGGTGTGCGTTGAAGTTTAAACGTAGCTTCCCATTCACTTTGAATGGGGTGACGTCACGCTTTGCCGAACTGCATTGTGGTTCCGTCGCGGCGCTTCGCCTCCGTTGCTCACTTCAAATTTGAGAAAAGTTCAACTTTTCAAGCTTCGACGGAAGCGTCACCCAATCAAATCATATGCCAGTACAAGCTCAAGCCAATCAAACCGCGTGCTTGTGTGTCCGAGGCGGGAGATTCATGTGATTGGTTGTTGGTCGAGCTTCAGACACGCCCGCCGGCAAGCTTCAACATACGCTGCCTTGTGGGCGCTGCGTAAGGGTTATATTGTCAGGATTGTAATAATATGTATTTGCCCCCAACAAATGTATAATTTGGAGAAATGGTACATACTGTTTCCAATAGATTTTCCTAGTCTTTTAGACGTTTATAGAAAATGGCATTTATATAAGATATATTTTAGAAATACTTAAAAAAAAAAAAGTGTAATGATGCCTTTAACATTAGCTTATAGGACACCTAGGAAGGACAATGAACACAAAGTTGGTTTAACATAAGACGGTGAAGTGCATATCTAGTAAACCCCTACATTTCTACAGGATGCAAATATTTCAGTCAGGTGAAGATATAATTTGCATGAATATGGTTGTTGTTCATTTGGTTAGGCTGATTAATTTCACGGTGCAAGCCTTGGATATTCTTATAGTGGGTTAACCCTAACCCCAACCCTAGGATATACTGTTGACTAAAACAATGCATTTCTTCTCATAAACACATATGCCCCTTTCACACCAACGCAGCTCCCGTTCTAGCTCCGTGCTTGGGCTCTTCTGTTTCGGAACCGTTTTTTCTTTTCAGCCCCCGTTTTGTTCACACTGCCCAGAGCCCGAGTGGTGATGCGGCTGCTGTGTCATGACGTCAATCAATCAATCAATCACTCAATGTTTATTTATATAGCCCAATATCACAAATGTTACATTTGTCTCAGTGGACTTCACAGTTTGTACAGAATATCAGTATGACAATACGACACCCTCTGTCCTTAGACCCTCACATCGTACAAGGAAAAACTTCCGGAGAAAACCCACAGTTTAAAGGGAAAAACGGGAGGAACCTCAGGGAGAGCAACAGAGGAGGGATCCCTCTCCCAGGACGGACAGACGTGCAATAGATGCCGTGTGTAAATTGAAAAGATAATACATTTGCAACAGAGGTAGTCCAAATGTTTGGAAATGCATGTGTGTATAATAGGAAGATGAATCCACGAGGATATCCATCCAGGACTTATGATCCAGGACCACAGCCACGACTCAAGATCCAGGACTCGCGATCCACGACACAGGACCGCAGGATCATCCATGACTCCGGATCCCGGCGTATATAGACTAGGGATCGACCGATATGGCTTTTTCAAGGCCGATACCGATACCGATTATTAGTAATCTAGCAGACCGATAACCGATATTTGGAACCGATATACATTTGCAGTAAAATCAGAAGATCTTGGTGTCAAAATGTAGAATAACAAACTCCAACACAACTTCTTTGAAATGCATTTAAGCATATATTATGTTTAATGAACTTTTAAACATCTTACAACTGGTTTCCTCTCTTTTCCCTTTTCTTTAGTGCAGCCATCTGCAATGAGTTAGAGAGAGATAAGAAGTGGGGCTGCAGGCTGACATGCTTAACTAACAAAAATGCTTAATTTATTATATGAAAACAATGCCTGCCTGTCTATCTAGCATCAAATCCCAATAAACTGCTAGCAACTGCAAAACACTAGTGCTAGCTAATGTTTTGCAAAATATTAAAAGTGAGGCTATTACAATAGACCTAACGTTAGTCTAGTAGCCTCACTTCTAATATGTTGCTAAACATTTGCTAGATACATGTTGGCTAGCTAATGAGCTTCACATATCAACCTGAAAAACAGCGAGGCTCCACTCGCAGCCCCTCCCCCCTCCGCACCAGTTAGTCCGCTGCGAGACGCTGCATGCACCCCCAACTCTGACTGACTTCCCGCGTCCCTGTCTAACTGGGAAACTGATAGAATTGGATCATAAGATCGTCGTGTTTTTGCAACTTCAGCATAGGGGATAGGGATGTTTATTGAACTTCGGCTTTCAACTGATTTACCTTCGAAACATATATGGCTCTGCCGCTCAGCGCTGCTGCTTGCCTCTGTTAGTGATGTGTCGGTCGCGAACGAGCCGATTCTTTTGAACGGCTCTTTGGTATGAACGAGGGGAACCGAGTCGTACTTGGTGAGAGCCGTTCTTGTTATCGTTCAATTGTTAGTCCGCACTCACTGCCTGCCAAAATCCACTCGCCTGTTAAAAAGCTTGATTTTGTTCCCCAAACGTATTCTGTGAAGACCCTACTCTGATTAGTAGGTTTCAGCAGGAGGAGTGAGATGGGGTGGGTCTTAACGGAATACGCGAGAGAGAGAAGTCATAACAAGTGGTAGGCTACAGGACAGGTAGACGACGTGTTTTTCGGATGGAAAATGAGCCAAACGCGAAAACGCAGCAGCATTTTGATGAACTTCAACCAAAAAAGTGCACTATTTGTAAAGGCAAAATATCCTTTAAAGCAGGGTCAACAAATGATCTCCATCGCCACTTAAAAACACAGTATCTAATATTAAGAGTTGCGTGAATTTCATTCAAGGCAAGGCAACTTTATTTACTTAACACATACGGAGGGTAAATTCAAAGTAGTACATTCACGGACATGAATGACATGGATATGGCGCCACCTTGTGTCGTGTTTACAAAGCAGATTATTGACATTAGGTCTGGCAATACAGTCAATCATTATCCTGGTGATTATTTCACAGACAAACCAAGTAACCCCGCCAAAAAAACGGCTCTTTTGAACGGCTCTTTGAAAGGAACGGAGCCATAAGATCCGGCTCCCTTCAAAGAGCCATAAATCCCATCACTAGCCTCTGTCTGTGTCTGCGTTCTTCCCACCTGCCTGTAATCTGAGAAGGTCCCGCCTCTCTGGCTGGCTCCCGCCCGGAAAATCTTCAGTGTTGATTGACACTTCAGTAATAGCCTATCAGATAGCGCTGTGGGCGGGACATTGCTCGTGTACAGAGGGTGGCGACTGCAGCCAGAGAAACGGCCGCATCAGAGCCAAAGTTTTATCTGCAATTTGATTAAAAAAAAAGTCCGATACCGATAATCGGTCGACCCCTAATATAGACACCAAAAAGAAAGACATTTTGGGAAGCTGGGTTAATCGGAACATGAGAGTACACAGGTATAGACAGAGAGAAGGAAGAAGTAAGATGTCCCCCGACAAACTAAGCCTATATCAGCAAAACTAGGGGCTGAATCTAATCAGCCCTAACTATAAGCTTTATCAAAAAGGAAGGTCTTAAGCGCACTCTTAAAAACGGATAGGGTGTCAGCTGCCCGAACACAAGCTGGAAGCTGATTCCACAAAAGTGGAGCTTGATAAGAAAAGGCTCTGGCTCCCATTGTACTTTTAGAGACTCTAGGAACAACCAACAACCCTGCATTCTTGGAACGCAATGCCCTAGTAGGAAAGTAGGGTATAATGAGTTCTTTAAAGGCAATGTAATGCATCTAACACAGGTGTTTTTTAACATGTAGTTTAGATATCACCAGAATAAAAATAAATAAAAATGTTTAAAGTTTCGTCATAATTAAATGACATATACGTTAAAAACCGATGTTGGTTCGGAAGTTTGCCGAGTACGCCCCCGATCACTCCCGAACGAGCGGTGACGTCACACGTGGCAAACATTGCCATTTGATCAAATCAGTCCAAATGGCAAGCAACGCGATAACTTCAGACAGCGACAGCGACAGCGATCATTCAAGCTCAGATTCAGTGGGTTATCTGGATTCAGTTACAGAAGTAGAGAGTGAACCAGCTAGCCTTTCACTTCAAGGCATTTTGCCTTATAAGTACGAGCCTCCTGCCCAGCAATCGAACAACGAGGCAGAAACTTGTGAAAGAGAAGCGGATTCCGCAGCCGGCGAGACTCGAGTCGGCAATACTGAATGGTAAATTCTGTTTTATTTAGTTTGACCTGCACTAAATGTCGATCTTAATTTGTCATCTGTTCCTCACACGTCCGGCAGATATTGTTTTGTTTTTTAATGTTATGTACAATATTCAGGTGTACATGTCAATGCTGTGAAAGCATGCCCACTGCAGATGAATGTGTATGCTGCAGAGAGATCTGGCAGGTGATGGAACAAATAGACAGTTTGCAACCTACTGACCAGATAGCAGAGTCCTGCATCGGGTCGGGTATCCGCGGGTACCCGACGGGTGACCCGCAAAAAAGGTGATTTGCGGGTGGTATTTTTTCAAACGCTTTTTTCCGGGTTCACTTCTGGGTAAAACAAAGATGATGCGGGTCCGGTTGCGGGTGTTGCATAATAAATATATTTAAACAATAATATTTTAGTTTAATGTTTAAATCCTCAGACCTCTCCTCCGCGGTACCGAGCATAATCGTAACCTCTGCAGTGCATCTATCTGCTGCTGAGCGCACCACATTCTGAATGGCTGAGGTGAAGCTCTCTATAGTGGAGAATACAGCATTTTCAATAACTCTTCCTCAAGAGCAAAATCCAACGTCTGGGAGGCTTTTGGTGTCATCCTAGATGGAGAAAATAAACAACATCCCAGGCTTTTTGAGCCAAATATGCAACTGCGTGTGTTAATAATTGCACGTTGTCACTGCTTATATATATGCGGGTTCGGGTCGGGTTGCGGATCATGTGCCGGCGGGTCGGGTCGGGTTGCGGGACTAATTGGCAATATGTGCGGGTAGCGGGGCGGGTTCGGTACTGCACGTCACGGGTGCGGGGCGGGAGCGGGTCTTGAAAATCAGACCCGTGCAGGACTCTGCCAGATAGAAGACACCGACGAGAAACCAAGGTGCATTATTAGCCACCCAGGCTTTAGAGAAGGCTGTCTCAGTGTTTGGACACTGAAAATAGCGTATCTTCAATACAAACAACAACACAGAGCAGTTGATGGCCCACTACACCAGTAAGTAAATATTGATTGACCCAACTGCCTATTGCAGCTTTGCTTTCATATAATACTTTTAGTCGCTACAGATATGGTACACTTTTAAAGATACCATTAAACTATTTCAAGCAGTCAAAAACAGCTTGGCTTTTATTTTTTCTGTGTATGCAAGTTCAATGTATGCTTGAGAAAAGAAACAACTACACATGTGAGGAAATATATAAGAGGTCTATGATTCTGTCAAGCAGTCATGTATAACCTCATATTTATTTTGTACAAGTAAAATACAAATATCATGTTATAAGCCAATTTGTAACCATTGCTACATAATAGTAGGCTACTACATAACATTTTATTTTTCTCCAAATATATTTATAATCTGTATACTTTTTTTTCATTAGGAAGTATCGATATACAGCTTATCGACAGTTTGTACGTTGGTGCTGGGGTGTAGGCCTACTCGGCCCAAAAATCAGAGTCCCGCTGCATGTGCTGTAACCGAGATACGGAAGACTTACCCTGAGCCGGGAGGCCGCTATCAGGGATTTCAATGGCCAAATCTGTAATTTGACATAAATCATGCAGCTGAACTGGTTAAAATGGTTTCGCATGATGTAAATAATTTACAAAGTACATCATTTACAATATTATTTTTCCAAAGAAACATGTAAATATAACAACATTTTCCAAATCACAAATTTGTAAGATTGTATTAATTTACTGTTTGATAAATAAAAAAGGGTTCTTTTGTTAATTTTTCACTTGTAACATTTTATCTTTATTGCAGTGTACATTAGTCTATTTTGGTATATGTGCGAGCCCACAAATAATTAAAAGTGGTAAAAATAATAAAGATATTCAGACGTAATTCATTTTTGGCCTTACTTATTTCACTTCAACTTTTATATATTTCAGTCACTAGGCAAGTTCACTGTACTCTGGTGACATTTAGCTCAAGCTGGCATAACACCTGTAGTAACTTAATTCTGACCCGAGTTTTGTGCACAATCTTCCAGCACCCATGATCAATGTTTATAGCAATCAGGAAACATTCACAGCTCACAACTACACATCGCTTCCCCATCATGAATTGTTAGATAAAAAAAGTTTAGCGAGGTCCGGTTACACATATGTTGAGCGAAAATAGCGGAAGGATACAAAACAAACAATCCAGACGAGGCTGGTGTTTGCCACGTGTGACGTCACACAGCTGGGTTAATGGCTGGCAAGCTTTTCGCTACCGGAGCGGAATAACACGGGAACGTGGCACACATTTCATGTTATTTGGGGGGTATTTATGGAAAGAATCATTGATGTTGATATGTCAAATGAAACAGTGGAAAGTGATGAAGCGATTTATTAACACAGAATAACTTTTATTTTGGACATTACATGGACTTTAAGGTAAGATGGCGCCTACCCATTAACGTCACAATTTAAGTCGCTGATTTTCTCCCCAACGGCGCTCACAACAACAACAATGGGGGACTGCGTTGGGTCGATGATCCTGTTCTATCTCACATGTTCCACCCTCTAGACTCTTTGGGTACTACTCTCATCAATGATACGCGAGCGTTCACACACTGAAGTTGTATAAACGTAGCCGGCCAATCAGGGAGAGCCTACCTGAATGCGTGCGCAGGCACACAATATATAAGGCGGCTACGCCTCCTCACTGTCATCCTTTTCTCTTCAGCGAGCAGGACAACACCTGATAGAGAAAAGCAGGGGCGGACTGGGACTAAAATTCAGCCCTGGAAACTGACCCAGTCCGGCCACATGAGATGTCAAATGTTAGAAATCTGCTGTTTATTATTTAAAGTTTTACGTCCGATTCGGTCCTTTTTTCCTCTCTGTACACAGCTCCAGTTTGGGCATTGGCCTGTCATCAGATTACATTATTAGTTACTGCTGTAGCAGACGTTGAGCAAAATTATTTTTGATTAAATACTCCAAATCTCCACCCTCCATAATTGCACTTGCTTCAGTTGCTTGCTACTTTCTAAGGGCGGTGATGACAGTACGAACTGAAGTTGATGCGATTTGATTGGATTGTGAGGCAAGGGAAGCCAGCCACCTCTGGATTGGCCTTGGCATGGCCCTGACCAATCACAGGTTGGCAGGGGCATGACGTGAGCCTCATCTGATTGGTCAATCCCTCAATTGTTTTTCACCAAGGGAAGCCAATTTCGGCTAGCCTTCTCTGCAACAGAGAGTGCAATCTACTGTTTCACCATAACATCTAGAGGGGCGCTGTTTATCACTCTTTGTAAAATACTCAATGAGAATGGGGGAGAGATGGGCCGGTGTAGTTACCAGATGTGCACAGCCTACCAGATCAGCAGGGGGCCCGTTACGCTTACTAATGACGTCACGCATTGGCTGTACGGCAACCCAAGAGGACATTTTACAGGGCCAAATTCCGCAAAGAATATTAAAAAATAACAATCGACATTAATCTGAACGAGGGAGGTGATTTATTATCATTACAACGTAATTTCCCGATCATTTAAATATGAATATGGTGAGATACATTCTTTGAATAAGCGAGAAATGGATTTAACTCCTGTTTGACAATAACTGTGAATTTATTTTCTTTTATTTAAAATTAGAAATCAAATGTGATCATAACCAACGCAGTTTTTAAAGATATACATTGTTCAACACAGAATCATTTACCAAATTACACCATATCCAATCCTTTTACGAGTCAGAAAATGCTATCTGTTCATTGCAGTTTTTGTTTATTGAATTAGATTACCATGAGCTCAACATAATTGAATTGTGTAGAGTACAAGTCCACAGCCAAGAAAATGTTATTTGCATCTCGTTTTATTTATGAATATGGAATGATGGAATTCTAACACTGGAGTTTATTATTTACTATAACTTGATCATTCTGCTTCAGTTTGTGGGCTACAGCCAGTTTATGGTAGCAGCGCGTTAACAGCTTCATCCTCTGAACGTGTGCACTGTCTGTTAAAAAAACTGCAGGAACCCAGAACACAGACAAAAAACATAACCCCCTTCACATCTCAACTATTGTAACGGGTCCCCGATATGACCACAGTGATGATACCTGTATTAAGCAGGTGAAACAGGAGCTGTTGACAGGAAGTTGTTGTTAATATGGGAACAACATGATGGTATCTGATATCTTCTACATATGAAGACGGAGAAAGTAAAGAATACAGTTTATGTTTAAATGTTAGCACCCCCCGAAGAAGAACAAGCTCTTACATTGAGTCTGGAGTTTCAATAAATTCTAAATCATCAGTAAAGTCTACGACCATATTTCGGAGGGATAGGCTATGCTACATATTAACTTTAAATGTTATGCATTTCAGTTCTTCAATAACATTACTTATCAACACTTCACTTTCCTGACACAGTTCCACTAACATACATTCACTGTCGATTGTTATTTTTTCATATTCTTTGCGGAATTTGGCCGTGTAAAATGTCCTCTTGGGTTGCCGTACAGTCAATGTGTGACGTCATTAGTAAGCGTAATGGACCCATGGATGTATAATAAGAACGGACCCCGTGCTGATCTGGTAGGCCGTGCAGATACGTACACTGGCAGCAACACACAGAAAAGAAGAATTACCGAAACTAAACAAAGCGTTTTTATTTATTTATTAAAATTATACAATCCAAAAAAACAGGGGAAACCTGGCTTCCCTTGGCCTCCAGGAGAAAACGCCACTGAGTTCAAGGGATAATTCTCACCCACCTCTTGCTCTTGCCGTTCACTTGTATGTGCCAGTTGAGCTGGTTCTTCCACCAGCTCAACTCTGGCCCTCATCATGAACGCAGAAGGCTGGCTGTATATCTGAACTCGCGCCCTCATCATTCTCTTCATCATCTTGCACTTGTTCTAAGCTGCTGATGATAGTGCTTGTAGCAGTGCTGCTGCCAAAAAGGTCTGTCAATTTGCGAAACATTTATATGCTTCACCTGCGAGTGACTTCACCTTTTTTGTCTTGCCTTCTCGGCCCCACCTTTTTATTTTCGTTTTCTTTGATTTGTATCCATGTTTTTTCATTCTCCCTGTCTGCCGCGGCGTCTAATCCCTTTCTTCGTGTGGCCGGCCTTTTTTCTTCTTTGTGTGTGATTATTTGACACACGACAGGCCGTTAGCGCAACTTCAATGATGACGTTAAACAATTTTTTTTTAAAGGGCCGGCCGTCAGAACCACAGAACGGCCCTTGACGACCGGCCGTTCTGTGGTTCTCCAGATTCTACAGATGGCCAGTCCGCCCCTGGAGAAAGTAAAACGTTTGAAAG